>NC_045765.1:22120976-22459101 GCF_008692025.1 Phocoena sinus | reverse complement strand
TAAAGGTGAGTCTGCCAACAGGTAGCCTACTATATGAGCCATAAGCCATTTTCTCTTATGTTATTAATTCCTACTCTTTGCATGTGGAACCCACGCTATGGCTGCCTCTAGGTCAGTGGTTCTTAAGTGAGGACATCTTGCAATGTCTGGAAATGTTCTTGTTTGTTACAGCTTGGAGGGGTTGGTGTTTCTGGTTTTTGGTAGGTAGAAGTCAGGGACACTGCTAAGAACTGCAATACAGAGGACAAGCCCCTACAACAAAGAATTATTTGGCCCAAAATGTCTATAGAGCTGAGGCCGAGAAGTCCTGTTCTATGCCTTTTCCTATGCCTTTACAACTGGATGTAATAAACGTTGCTAACACATTTCTATACTCTAGACACTGCAATCATATTTAGTCCTAACCAAAAACCCTGCCACCAGCAATCCTCATTCACAGAAAAAGAAACTTAAACTTTAAATAAATGGCCCAAATTCCTACAGCTAGAAAATGACAGAGCTGGGGTTTGCAGAGAATCCAGACCATCTGCGTAATTGCAATTTAGTTGTAGGGAAGATACCGTGGCCCACCTATGCCAGCATGATGGGTGGGTTGTTCCAGAAAACTTCTGTCTGGCAAAGATGAGACTATAAATCCATGAATAACTTCATTATTTGCTTCAGGAAGTTCCTTTAGATCAAGTTATTAAAGACAGCCCTGGATTTTTCACCAACCAACAGTCTGCTTCCAAGCCTCACTATATCACCCTGACCTTGCTGTGTCCACTAACCCTAAATTATGGTATCATCAACTTTGTCCACTCAAATCAGATCCCTTCTTTGGAAAAGGCATTAGACCTTTTTTTTTTTTTTTTTTCCCTGCGTTACGCGGGCCTCTCACTCTTGTGGCCTCTCCCATTGCGGAGCACAGGCTCCGGACGCACAGGCTCAGCGGCCATGGCTCACGGGCCCAGCCGCTCCGCGGCATGTGGGATCCTCCCGGACCGGGGCACGAACCCGCGTCCCCTGCATCGGCAGGCGGACTCTCAACCACTGCGCCAGCAGGGAAGCCCGGCATTAGACCATTTAAGCCCAGACCCTGGGGTCCTATAATTATCCTACTGCTAATTTCCCTCTCTGAGACATGACTAAGATTCTGACCACAAGTTCTAATAAATGTAGCTTTGCCTTAACAACTTTCCAGTGGTATCTTGGGGAGCTCAGTAGCACCTAAGTTGTCTAAGCCTAAAGCCTTCCACATTTTGCCATTAGTTTGACCATTTTCTAAGTACAGTTTTGATTTTAGCCTAAATGAGGTAATACTATACATATCATCCTGTGATTTGCTTTTTAAAAAATTAATATATTTTAAGCATCTTTCATGGTCAGTTAATATAGGACCACCTCATTTCCCCCCAATGGCTACATAATATTTAATTGCACTGCTATACATATCTTAATCTATTTAACCAGTTCCTTATAGATAGAAATGCAGGTTGCTTTCATTCTATTAAAAAAGTTATAAATAATACCACGATGTAACCCAACTTCGTGCTCACATTTGAGTTATGTCTGTAGCTTTCGTTTTCAGAAATACAATTGCCAGAATAATGTCATGTGAATTTTAAGTTTGAGTAGAAATTTGTAAATTGTCCTCCAAACTGTACCGATTTAGCAGTCGGGGATGAGAATGTTTCCCCACATTCTTCCCAATACTTGACAAATTGGAGGCACAGCCCCAGCTTGGCTCCAGCTGTCTGTTGCCATGTGGGAATTTATGCCTGGTGGCAAAATTAAAATCTGATTTTTCAAAGGAAGCCGACATTCAGACACTTTAAGTAAAAATCTCCCGATTTTCAAATGTTGACAACTAACTCCATTTTCAAATAAACACTCTCTGCAAGCCATTTTCAGCCTGCATACCACCAGTTAACTAACTCTGGGGGAGCTGATCTCAGACGCACATTTCTCCTCTGACTAGATAGAGGCCAAGTCACCACAAGGCAGTGGATTAGATGACCAAGTGTACAGGTTAGAACAATTGTTTCCCTGGGACCCGTAATTACAGCCACTCCAGGGTAGAATCTCTGTTTCTTAGGTTGGGTTGAGGGCCTCAGATGAGCTTGTAAGTCATAACTGACAGCGTGTTTCTAGAGTAGTCACACACATCCTGAACTACAATGGCTAGAGCAGCTGGGGGTAGGAAGCCCAGGCGGCAGGAGGACCACCACCACCTGCAGCCACTGACTCTCCTGCAGGAGCAATTAAGACTCTGTTGAAAAGTAGGATAAAGCAGAAGCCCAGCAGCGGGTTGTTTGTTAGGGGACCCAGGGATCCCCCTTGATCTCCTCCACCTCCTGATGTCTTAGCAGCACCTGAAAATGTCAGCAGGTGCTGAACTGAGCTCATTGCAATCTCTCCTGAGTTTCTTTACCTTAGAAATGTCACCGTCATGTGACATTTGTGACACATGTCACTATCTAAATGACACTTAGAATGTCACCATCATTCATCCACAATGAAAGGACTGCACAAAGGTGTTTCATACCTCCATGCACGCACTTTGATCCCCACATGTCTGGAGAACACCTGCTTGCCCTTCCGGGTGTAGTTCAAATGCTGATTTCTCCATGGTGCCTCCCCAAACTATAGTTGTGGCATTACTTTCTCCCCATCTGGTTTCCCTCAGCATTTTTGCCAGCTCTCTTAAAATATCTATCCCCTTCTAGTGCAATGTTCTCTTACCTCTTGGTCTTCACAACTAGATAGTAAGCTCCTCAAGGAGGGCTTACATCTGATTCACCTGTGTATGTTTGATAGCTGACCCATGGTAGGCATACAACAAACGCTTCTTGAAAAAATGGTTGGGCTGGGACAGTTTTAAAATGCGTCCACAAATTCTCTGACATTCCTTCCACGAAGAGGTGGTACCTGTGCCCCTTTCCCTGAAAGTGGATGGACTTTTGTGACTGTTTCAACCCATAGAATATGGTAGAAGTAAAGTTATGTCTTGTGATGCTGGTCATAAAAAGTGATTCAGCGCCCACCTTGCTCATTGGAACATTTGCTTCTGAAGCTTTCAGCTACCATGTAAACAGTTCAACTGCCATGAGACCACCATGCTGCGAAGAAGTCTAAACTAGCCCAGGCAGAGAGACCACACAGAGAGGGTCTGAAACTAGTGGGGGGAGTGGAGAGAGACAGAGAGAGAGCGAGGGCGAGATCCAGCTAACCCTTAACTGCTTCAACCCAATGCCATCCCAAAGCTAGTCACCATCTGACTATAACTGCATAAAACACCCTGATCCAGAGTTGCCCAGCTGAGCTCTTTCTGAATTCCTAACCCACTGAATCCATGATAGATAGTATAATGATTGTTGTTGCTTTGAGCCACTAGTTTTGGTGGTGATTTAAGAGAAAACAGGAATGGAATGCTGTACTTGCAAGTCGGGTGCTGCATGGTATCGGCTTTGAGACTGGGTGGTAGGTAGAAGCTGGAAGGGCCTTGAGGAACCTCTTAGTAGAAGCCTTGAGGCTGTCAGTGAGGACTTAAATGAAAGTTGGGAGAATGTTATTAGAAGGTGAATGTAAAGGAAAGGAGACTTTTGCTATGTAATGGTGGAAAGTGTAGCAACATTGGTACCTGTTACCTGTGGTAATGTGGAAAATAGAAATGTACCTAACCTGGTGATGTAGCTGGGAAGATTTCTGGGTAGAGTCCCAAAGGTGCTCCCTGACTTGTAGCTGCCTGTAGGAAAATGTGAGAGGAGAGAGATAAACCAAAGAACAAACAATTCAATTTTTGAGTAGATTTTTGGAGAAAACCTAGAGGGATCAAGAAAGTTTTTCTGACCAGCAAAGGAGTCTCAAAGAAATAAAAGACCTCAGGGAAAAGATCAAATCCAGGGTGTTGTGAGTGTGGTCTCAGGGTAAAGATGAAGCTCAGGGTATGACTGTAAAATGCTTTCTTAGGATTCGCCTTAAATCTAAGATTGTGCCTTAAAGACCTTTTCAGACAGACAGATATCCTCCAAAGGATTTTATGAGCATACTCTGCAAACCCTCTTTGTCAAATAATAGACAGTAGAACTTATAAGAATTTTAAAGAAATTATCCCACAATGGCTTCACGGGAGGCCCAAAATAGGGAGAGACTTTTCCAGGAGATACCTGTGGCTTCTAATGGAGTGGATTATAAATTGGTACACAGGAAACCCACAACGTTTTTAAAGAAATCTCATCATCTTGGAATGAAACGGGCAGAGAGAACACAAGAAGGAAAGAGACCTTTGGTTCCCCAATCTTTTCTTCATAAGAAGTAGACTGCAAATATGAGCCTTTTCTTACGGAAAAAGTCCCTTCCCCTTTAAATTGGGTGGGTTTCTGCAACTCTTTAATGGCGGAAATGGCACTATATGACTTCTGAGACTAGATGATAAAAGACAATGCAACTTCCCCCTTAGTTGCTAGGACACTCGTTCTTGAAGCCACCATGTAAAAGCAGTCTAATTTCTTTGAGACCAACATGCTATGAGAAAATCCACACTTCATCCCACACAGAGAGACCACCACACAGAGAGACCACACGTGGAAGCCCTGGGAACACAGGAAGAGAGAGATCCCAGGTCAGCTCCCAGCTGCCTCAGACTCCCGGGGTTCCCGCCTACTCATCCAACTGCAACCAGTGAGAGATCCCAATCCTTAACTGTTCATCTGATCCCGATCTGAATTCCTGACCCATAGAAACCCTGAGAGATAATAATAATAACACAGTTGTTGTTATTTTATCATTAAAGTTTTGGGTGATTTGTTACCTTAGCAATAGATAACTAAGATGCCTGCTTTATAAGCTATGGTCTCACTGAGAGGATTGCCTTTCACTAGTTAAGAGAATGACATTACATTTGTAGAGTCAAGTCAGGAAAGCCATGACATTTACAGATTTTATTTAACAGCAAAGAGAAATATTTCCTTTTGCTGTAAACAAGATGCTGTCAAGCTTAGTTCTGGAGAACTGTGTGGGAGTTGGGCAGAATGCCTGGCCTGGGTTTCCATACGGTACATTCAAGATGACTTTTCTGTTATCTGAGGCCTTGAAGCCATACCTCAACATTTGACTTTCTTTATCTGTCTCCCCTTTGACTCAAACATTTCTGCTTTCTTCCTAAAGCATGAGACATACTTGTAATGCAAAGCTAAGTTGCTGCTAGAGCAACAGAAAAACTAGTAATTTAAGGGAAAAAAATTAGTCATATTGAATATTTCTAACGAAGGATTAGATATTTGTCATATTAGAAAGAATCCAATGTTGATCATGGATTTTTTTTTTTGTTTCATGAGGCTTATCTGGGTATCATGTTAACTATTTATGTGAGATTAGAAGTTATAAAAATGAATGCCAGTGGTTATTTCTGGTAAAGGGGTTGCAGGTGATTTTTCTTCTTGTCTTTGCTTTGCTCCATGTTTTAATACTTTTCACAATTAAACTTATATTAATTATTAGAAAAAAACCCACATTATGACCTTGGAATTAGTATGGCATTATTAACACACCAAAAGCACCCACTAAAAGGAAAAAAAAATTGATAAGCTTCATGGTATTAAAACTAAGATCTGTGAGCAAAATCTTTCATAAAGTGAAGACGGAAGCCACAAATGGAGAGAAACACATAATTAACAAAGGATTGTTATCCAAAATGTATAAAAAAATGCTCTCAAATCAATAACAAAAGGACAAAAAATCCAACTGGAAAATAAGCAAGAGACGTTAAAGAAGAAGATCAAATGGCCAATAGACATATGAAAAATCATCAATTTCATCAATATTCAGAGAAATGCAAATTAAAACATCAATGTTATGCTATTTTATATCTACCAGATTGAAAAGGAAATTTAAGTCTACAATATCACCTGCCAGTAACAATATGTAGCTACAGGTGTTCTTATCCAGGCTAATGGGAGTGAGATTTGTTCAACCACTTTGGAAAACATTTTGACACTGAGGAGTGAAGTTGATAATGGTCACTCCTTCTATGCTGAATATTTTCTGCCTTTCCAGACCCATTCTCCTCTCTCCTCCCCGCTGTTCTGTGCCAGGGAGGCTGACCCACATGGAGTGGGTCAAGGTCTGCCTCTTGCTTCCAGCTGGGTCGGAGAGAAAGTTCTGGTCCCAGTGGAAGGTGAGCTCTGGTCTTTTCCTTCCATGAATTCTCATCCTCAAGCCTACATTGTGCATGTGTCTTTAACATATGTAGTGGCCTCCATTTCGCTCATGCTTAAGTAAACAAGTCACTTTAGTCTATGCAGATCAGTCCAATGTCTTGCCTGTTCCCCTCTCTTGGAGCTCAAAGGATCCACTTGGAATAAAGAAAAGTGAAAAATAAAGAAACAACAACAAAAAGAACCAGTTTTAAAAGAGAGAAAATGCATCTTTCTGAGCTTTATTCGGGGTTAAAATTCTAGCCATAGGAAATGGTAATTGAGTAGACATTAATGTGCAAAGTGCTGTCTAAATAATTCAGGCTGGCAATGGTATTTAATTATAACTTTTGAAGAAGAAAAACACTTAAAGAGATGGTCAGGTTAATAGGGTACTAATTCCATAAGGCAAGAATTTTAGAGAGTTGATGGGAAAGTTGCCACATTAGAGGCTAATTTCTTTTAGGCAAAAATCAATAGACAATTTGGAGGTTAAAGTGCAAGTGCTTTTAAGTTGTAATGAATGATGTTCTTGTAAGAGATTAGCTCTATTATCAGATTAGAAGTGGAAAGTTTGGAGGAGGGAAATTTTACCTTTTCTCTGCATAAGATGTCTCACCTGTTTTCCTCTTCTTACACCAGCTCTTCCAAGGAAGGAAAATTGACCAGTCTGACTGGTCAGAGACTAAGACCTCTGTAGGGCTACCCCTGGCCAGTGGCGGGACAGGGGCCATCGAGTGTCAGGAAAGCTGTTTTACTTTCTGCTCCCCGCTCCACACCCTGTCAAGGTCACCTGTGTGGGGCTTGCCCCTTGGGGCTGGGTCAGCTGATGTCTCCCCAGTGAGATTCAGGTAGATTAGGGGCTCAGTGCCCCTCAGGTCCCAGTTATCCCTTTTCCCTGTGCCCCTGTCTAAAGCCAAGATTCCACCCTCCCCCCACTACCCATGCAAGCATGGTTTATTATAAGGTCACAAGATTTAAAAACAGGAAGGAAGCAGGAGACTATGCCTCAGACTCGAGCATCATTCTCTAATTCAGTTTTTACCAAGGAGACCTGCATCACCATCATTTGTGTGTGTGTGTGAGAAAGAGAGAAGATGGAGGGAAGATGGGCGGTCTGTTATACTTTCAATAAGTGATATATATTTTTCTATTGTTCTTTGTGTTAATATCTTTGCAAAAAAAAAATTACAGAGAATAGGACAAGTAGGGACATCAGTCAACAAAACCTACTCTGCATCCCTAACCCCCCACCTTGTTCTCCAACTCCAAGCCTGGCTCTATATCTATGTAAGTTTGCCAGTGAAAATGTAAGACACCCAGATCAATTCAAAATTCAGATTAACAATCATTTTTTTAGTGTAAGTATATTCCAAGTATTTCATGAGACATACACTAAAATTTGTTTATCTGAATTTCAAATTTAACTGCTTCTTGTATTTTTATTTATTAAATCTAGCAATCCTATATCTATGCTCTGCCTTTCTCCAGAAGCAGTTAGTTTAATGTCTGAGAACAAGGACTCTGGAACTAGAGAGAACCAGGTTTGAATCCCTGTTCTGTCACTTGTTAGCTGTGAGACCTTGGGGAATACACATCACCTGAGCTTCCTCACCTGAAAAATATGGATAACAATGATGCTCATTTTATGGGGTTGTTGTGGAGGCTAAATAAGTTGATGCATGTAAGGTGCTGAGAACACTGCCTGGTACATAGTAAGTGTTCAATAATGTTTGTATTAAGGGGCTTATATGGAATGGCAGGAAAGGTGTTGGTTCATTCAATGGTAATTATTGGGTGCATATTCTATGCTCCAAATTGTAGATATAGTAGATCTGTGTATGCATACCCATAAGCTTCTTCACATAGAATCCAAGATTTGTACCATGTCTTCAATACTCTTTCTGTTGGAGCCCATCAACCAATGAATCTCTCAACACTTCTTTAGTGAGAGAAGGACACTAAAATGCTCTGGAAGTAACAGTCTTAAATCCTCTTATAAATATGTATAAAAAGTAGTAGGGCGCTTCCCTGGTGGCACAGTGGTTGAGGATCCGCCTGCCGATGCAGGGGACATGGGTTCATGCTCTGGTCCGGGAAGATCCCACATGCCGCGGAGCGGCTGGGCCCGTGAGCCATGGCCACTGAGCCTGCACGTCCGGAGCCTGTGCTCCGCAACGGGAGAGGCCACAACAGTGAGAGGCCCGCGTCCCGCCAAAAAAAAAAAAAAAAAAAAAAAGTAGTAGGAAAATTTCTATCCAGAAATATGTTAGATCTTTTTTCCTTTTGCCAGAAAATGAAATATATGACTGAGCTTGTGGTGAAATGGATGGATGCAAATCAGCGCTAATTTTGCAAAGTATAAATGAAGGAACACAGAAACTATAATTTTACTATTTTATTCTTTTTATTATTATAGAAGCTATTAAAGTGCCCAGAAGGACTCATACCAAACTAGTAGTGGCAGTTTCATATTTGATACAACAGGGATGGGACAATTCATTTTTCTGTTTTCTTTGATTTTTTTTTTCCTTTACAAAACCATTTTATATCCTACTTGTGCAGTGAAAATATTTTTTAAAATAATAGAATCTAGTCAAGTAATATCAGTTAATGTGACTTCATTTCAAAGAGCACCCTCTTCATTCCCTATTCTCACTCCCAGTAGAGGCAATAAGAGCAGATTTTTATATAACCTAAAAATTTTCTGTGCAACAACAAGCATATATAGGACATAGCATTTGAAAACCACAATGAGATATCATCTCACTCCTGTCAGAGTTGGTATTATCCAAAAGATAACAAATAACAAATGTTGGGACTTCCTTGGTGGTGCAGTGGTTAAGAATCTGCCTGCCAGCACAGGGGACACGGGTTCGAGCCCTGGTCCGGGAAGATCCCACACGCTGCAGAACAACTAAGCCCGTGTGCCACAGCTACTGAGCCTGTGCTTTAGAGCCTGCAAGCCACAACTACTGAGCCCACGTGCTGCAATTACTGAAGTCCATGCACCCTAGAGCCCATGCTCTGCAACAAGAGAAGCCACAGCAATGAGAAGCTTATGCACTGCAACAAAGAGTAGCCCCCACTCAAGGCAACTAGAGAAACGCCCATGCACAGCAACGAAGACCCAATGCAGCCAATTAATTAATTAATTATTATTTAAAATAACAAATGTTGGTGAGAACATGGAGAAAAGGGGACTCTTGAACAATGCTGGTGAGACTGTAAATTGATGTAGCCACTATGGAAAACAGTATGGAGGTTCCTCAAAAATTAAAAATAGAACTAACATGCAATCCAGCAATTCCACATCTGGGTATACATTTGAAGAACATGAAAACATTAATTTGAAAAAGTATGTGCATCCCAATAAAAAGAATGAAATGTTGCCATTTGCAACAACATGGATAGACCTGGAGGGTATAATGCTTAGTGAAATAAGTCAGACAGAGAAAGACAAATGCTGTATGTTATCACTTATATGCGGAATCTAAAAAACAAACAAAGGAATGAATAAAACAAGACAGAAACAGCCTCACAGATATAGAGAACAAACTAGTAGGGAAAGATAGGGGTAGGAGATTAAGAGTTACAAACTACTATGTATAAAATAAATAAACTACAAGAATATATTGTAGAGTACTGGGAATATAGCCAATATTTTATAATAACTTTAAATGGAGTATAATCTATATTATGTTCTACACTTGAAACTAATGTAATATTTTAAATCAGCTATACCTCAATAAAAAATAAATAAATACATAAATAAAACTTCTCTAAAATAAATATGTAAAAGTAGTTCATGTTAGTTATAAGAAATTTGAAAGCACTAAAAATGCATCAAAAAAGTAAAAAAAAAATCAGTTGTATTTCTATACACTAAAAATGAACAACCCAAAAATGAAATTAAGAAAACAATTCCATTTACAATAACACCAGAAAGAACAAAATGTTTAGGAATAAACTTAACAAAAGAAGCTCAAGACTTGTGACCTGAAAATGATAAAACATCAATGAAAGACGTTAAAGACCTAGATAAGTGCAAAGACATCTGTTCATGAATTGAAAGACTTAATATTGTTATAATTGAAACACTTCCCAAATTGATCTACAGATGCAAAATTCCAACAGCCTGTTTTCCTTTTTTTCAGAAATGGATTGGCTGATCCTAAAATTAATATAGAAATTCATGAGCCAAAACCTTCTTGAAAAAGTGCAACAAAGTTCTTCCCAATTTTAAAACATACTAACAGCTACAGTAATCCAAAGAGTCTGATATTGGAATAAGTATAAACATATAGATCAGTGGAAGAGAATTGAGAGTCCAGACATAAGAGTGCCAAGACCATTCAATGGGGAAAAAACAATCTTTTCAATGAAAGATGCTGGGGCAACTCTATGTCCACATGAGAAAGCATGAAGTTGGACCTCTATGTCACACTATGTAAAGATTAACTCAAAATGAACAAAAGACCCAAATGTAAGAGCTACAACTATAAATCTCTTAGAAGAAAACATAAGTGTATATCTTTGTGAGCTTGGATTTGGAAAAAGTTTATTAGATATGACACAAAGCATAAGCAACAGAAGAAAAAAATAAATAAATTGGACCTCATAAAAAGTAAAAATTTTGTATGTCAAAGGACTCTATCAAGATAGTTGAAAAGAAAACCTACATAATGGGAAAAACTATTTTCAAGTATATATCTGATCAGGGTCTACCATTAAGAGTACTTAAATAACTTTAACAATTCAACAATAAAAAAGATAAATAACACAATTAAAAGAGAGAAAAAGGATTTGAATAAACATTTTCCCCCAAAAGATATACAAATGGTCAGTAAGAACATGAAAAGATACCGAAGATCATCGCTCATTAGAAACATGCAAGTGAAAAACACAATAAGTTATCACTTCAAACTCACTAGGATGGGCATAATGATAATAATTTTTAACAAAACAAAAAAACACAAGTATTGATGAGGATGTACAGAAACGACAACTCTCATACAGTGCTAGTGGGAATGTAAAATGGTACAGATGCTTTGGAAAACAGTGAACTCCTCAAAAATTGAAACACAGAGTTATCATATGACCTAGCAATTCCACTCCTAGGTGTATATGCCAAAGAATTGAAACATACGTTCACACAAAAACTTCTACGTGAATATTCTTAGTATTATTCATGAAAACTGGGAACAACCAAAATGTCCACTGATGAGGAATGGATAGCAAAATGTGGTATATCCATAGCACGAAATAGTATTCAGCAGAAAAAGTAATAAAGTACTGATACATGCTACAACATGTATTGAGGTGCTCCCATGTTGGGCGCATAAATATTTACAGTTGTTATATCTTCTTCTTGGATCGATCCCTTGATCATTATGTAGTGTCCTTCTTTGTCCCTTGTAATAGTCTTTCTTTTAAAGTCTATTTTCTCTGATATGAGAATTGTTACTCCAGCTTTCTTTTGATTTCCATTTGCATGCAATATCTTTTTCTATCCCCTAACTTTCAGTCTGTATGTGTCCCTAGGTCTGAAGTGGGTCTCTTGTAGACAACATATATATGGGTCTTGTTTCTGTATCCCTTCAGCCAGTCAGTACCATTTACATTTAAGGTAATTATCAGTATGTATGTTCCTATTACCATTTTCTTATTGTTTGGGGTTTGCTATTGTAGGTCTTTTCCTTCTCTTGTGTTTCCTTCCTAGAGAAGTTCCTTTAGCATTTTTTGTAAAGCTGGTTTGGTGGTGATGAATTCTCTTAGTTTTTGCTTCTCTGTAAAGGTTTTAATTTCTCTGTTGAATCTGAATGAGATCCTTGCTGGGTAGAGTAATCTTGATTGTAGGTTTTTCCCTTTCATCACTTTAACTATGTCCTGCCACACGCTGCTGGCTTGCAGAGTTTCTGCTGAAAGATCAGCTGTTAACCTTATGGGGATTCCCGTGTATGTTATTTTTGCTTTTCCCTTGCTGCTTTTAATATTCTTTCTTTGTATTTAATTTTTGATAGTTTGATTAGTACGTGTCTTGGCATGTTTCTCCTTGGATTTATCCTGTATGGGACTCTGAGCTTCCTGGACTTGATTGACTAATTCCTTTCCCATATTAGGGAAGTTTTCAACTATAATCTCTTCAAATATTTTCTCAGTCCCTTTCTTTATCTCTTCGTCTTCTGGGACCCCTATAATTCGAATGTTGATGTGTTTAATGTTGTCCCAGAGGTCTCCGAGACTGTCCTCGATTCTTTTCATTATTTTTTCTTTATTCTGCTCTGTGGTAGTTATTTTCACTATTTTATCTTCCAGGTCGCTTATCTGCCTCAGTTATTCTGCCTCAGTTATTCTGCTACTGATTCCTTCTAGAGTATTTTAATTTCATATATTGTGTCTTCATCATTGCTTGTTTGCTCTTTAGTTCTTCTAGCTCCTTGTTAAACGTTTCTTGTATTTTCTCCATTCTATTTCCAAGATTTTGGATCATCATTACTATCATTACTCTGAATTCTTTTTCAGGTAGACCGCCTATTTCCTCTTCATTTGTTTGGTCTGGTGGGTTTTTACTCTGCTCCTTCATCTGCTGTGTGTTTCTCTGTCTTCTCATTTTGCTTATCTCACTGTGTTTGGGGTCTCCTTTTTGCAGGCTGCAGGTTTGTAGTTCCCATTGTTTTTGGTGTCTGCCCCCAGTGGCTAAGGTTGGTTCAGTGGGTTGTGTAGGCTTCCTGGTGGAGGGGACTGGTGCCTGTGTTCTGGTGGATGAGGCTAGATCTTGTCTTTCTGGTGGGCAGGACCATGTCCGGTGGTGTGTTTTAGGGTGTCTGTGTACTTATTATAATTCTAGGCAGCCTCTCTGCTAATGGGTGGGGTTGTGTTCCTGTTTTGCTAGTTGTTTGGCATGGGGTGTCCAGCACTGGAGCTTGCTGGTCATTGAGTGGAGCTGGATCTTAGCGTTGAGATGGCAATCTCTGGGAGAGCTCTCATTGATTGATATTATGAGGGGCTGGGAGGTCTCTGGTGGACCAATGTCCTGAACTTGGCTCTCCCACCTCAGAGGCTCAGGCGTGACACCCGGCCGGAGCACCAAGACCCTGTCAGCCACACGGCCTGGTACATGGGGAGTTTCTTGCCTTTTAGGAAGTCTGAAGTCTTCTGCCAGCGTTCAGTAGGTGCTCTGTAGGAGTTGTTCCACATGTAGATGCATTTTTGATGTATTGGTGGGGAGGAAGGTGATCTCCAGGTCTTACTCCTCCGCCATCTGGAAGGTCCTCCCCCATGCTACAATATGGACGAACTTTGTAAACATTGTGCTAAATGAAAGAAGTCAGACACAAAACATCGTATATTTTATGATTCCATTTGTATCAAAAGTCTAGAATAGGCCAATCCATACAGACATAAAGTAGATTAGTCGTCAGGAAGTGGAAGGATCAGGAAATGAGGAGTGACTGCTAATGGGCACAGCCTGTCTTTTGCGGGTGATGTAAATGTTCTGGAATTAGATAGTGGTGAAGGTTGCACAAACTTGTGAATATACTAAAAATCACTAAACTGTATACTTCCAAATCATGATTTTCATGACATGAAATTATGTATCGATTAAAAATATTTTAATGATTTACCTTCACACATTTAGTCAACTGATTCTGCATGTCTGTGCCTATTCATTTAACAACTATTTGTCAAGTGCCATCCGTGTGTCTGACACTAATGTCCCTCTGGGGAGGATGAAACAGCATGGTCTCTGCCTTCAGGATCTATTCAGAAGGGAATGGGCCCTGGAGGAGGTGGAAATCTGTATGAGGCATGCGGGAATTAGAGACAGCATTCAAAGAGAAAAGCTTGGGAAGGTAATTTTGGTAGGAGGAGAGCTCTGGCCTTGGAACTGAACTGCTCTTGTCAGCTGGAAGATTGATAGTTATCTAGCAATTTGTATCTCTAGGCCTCTGCCTGGATGATAGCTACCTAGTTATTTAGTATATCTCTAGGTATCTGTTGCTTGGTTCTGTCTGTTTTCCTTCCTTATCTCCAATGTGCATTTCTTCTTCCCTAAGATTTTCCATGAGAGGATATCTGAGGATCCTTCAGCAACATGCCTAGTTTACACACAATGTCCTACATATATTCATCTGATTTAAGGACAGGAAGATCATGGCGAAAACTGGATTTTATAGAAGCAAGGTCAAGGATTGTCAGAATGTCTCTTTCTTTGTGTGATTTTCATCCAAATTCAGATTCTCAGGAGAGTGAGCACCCAGCTGGCCTTCCTTAAGTCAGGGGCAATTTTTAGCCAGCAGGGGCACATGTCTTGATTAACAGTTTCACCAAGACCCAAGACCATATCCAGTAGGGGATACTGGATACTCCACAGGAATAGGGTCAGTTAACAAAAGGAGGAAAGACAGAAACTAATGCCCCTTTGTAACCCTCCAACTACACACGTCCCATAAGCCTTAACCACCCTGGCCTCACAGAGTCTCATGCATAATTCCTTCTTTCCATTCCTAGTACAACATGCTTATGAAATCCCCGTAAGAGCATCCAAACCAGCATCCTCCCCCGGCGCCTCTTGTTGATTAAATGGCATAATGGATGTGAAAGCCCTTTGCAAATTGCAAAGTAGTTTACAAATGTGAGTTATCACTTAGACTCTGCTGCCCGCAGAGAGCAGGGCTGAGCTGGGGAGAAAGGCCTAGGGACACAGCAAAGCTTCCGTTGGCAGACTTATTGGATTTCTAAGGGAAAGAAAATGTTTCTTTGTATTGTTAGCTTGTAAATAGCTGGCCTCCTTACTGATTAAATAAACAACTTCCTAAACAGCCTTTCAGCTAGAATTACACTCTGCTCCAGGCCTCAGACTGAATGAAAATGAAATAGGGAAGGCCAAGGGACCTCCCTGATCTGAGGGACAGGGAGGGAAGAATTCTATTTATTGCCCTTCCCTTTCCAATTAGCCTGCCCCTTCTCCAGGGGTGAATCCTTATTGGACTAAAGCCATCTGTCTCACTACAATGATTGGCTCAGAGATGGCAGAAACCCAGCACAAGTCAATCAGGACAAAGCTTTGTCCTGGCAACAGCAGTTGTTTCAGGCATGATCAAGTGATCCAAGTTGCTCCAATCAGAGTGAAGCCTGGTATTTTTGTTTAAAAACTGAAGAGAAGGGAAAAAAAAAAAATCTCTCTTTCCTTGTGGACAATTTGGGTGTGCATGTGAAGTCTGGAACACTCTATTTTGCACTGTATCCTCTTTTGAAAGGAGTATCAATTAAAGGAGGAACACAAATAAAATGATGTCACCTTTGAAACATGCTCTAGGTCTCCTTCCTGCTGGATATGAGATCCTTTGAAGAGTCTTTGAACTGATAACGTAATTTCTCTGTAACGTGTAGTTATTAAAACACATCCCAGTCCATTTAAAAACTCTAATATAATGTCTGATTCAAAATTATCTCCTACTTTCAGCTTATGCCAGGCCAGTGACTTGACGACTTTAAGAAGAGGATTGGGGCATAGTCTGCCCTTTGATTTGTCCTCTCTTTCTATGTGGGGTTGAGGAATGGGCATGCAGTCTGCCTCTGGGACACCCCATTCTCTTCCCATCTTTGGATCTAATCTTCCTGGGGCTGGGATGGGGGGAAGGAGTAACTGAAGGAAGGAGAGTTCATATTCCACAATTCCCCACCTGGCTATGATTAGGGAGGCCACTCCGGCATCATTATTTGGTGTGTTTTTTTCCTGACTGCTACTGAGGTCTTGTGCTGACATGCTGGGGTCTGTATGTGTGGTGAGTATGATTTTTGGGGCGGGGTTTAGTATTGCTTAAGTCCCTTTATCGCTGATGAATTAAATAATTATTGAATAAAAGCAAATAATTATGATACAGTCACTATGGAAAGCACTGTGGAGGTTCTTCAAAAAACTGAAACTAGGACTACCATATGATCAAGCAATCCTACCTTTGGATATATATCTAAGGGAAATGAAAACACTATCCTGAAGTTATATCGGTACTGCCATGTTCATTGCAGCATTATTCACAATAGCCAAGATATGGAAACAACCTAAGTGTCCATCAACAGATGGATGCGATGGATAAAGAAGATGTAACACACGGGAATATTATCCAGCCGTGAAAAAGAAGGAAATTCCTCCACTGGCAACAAGGATGGACCTTGAGAGCATTATGCTAAGTGAAATAAGTCAGACAGAGAAAGACAAATAATGTATGATCTCACTTATAAGTAGAATCTAAAAAAAAATGAATTCCTAGAAACAGAAAACAGATTGGTAGTTGGCAGGGGCAGGGGGTGAAAGGTGTGGTAAATGGGTAAAAGGAGCCAAAAAGTACAAATTTCAAGCTATAAGTTCTGGGGATATAATGTACACCATGGTGATGATAGCTAACAATACTCTATTGTAGATTTGAAAGTGGCTAAGAGGGTAGATCTTAAAAGTTCTCATCACAAGAAAAATAACTGTGTGAGATAATGTATGCTAACTAAACTTATTGTGACAACCATTTCAAAATATATGCATATATCAAATGATTACATTGTAGACTTTAAACTTATACAATGTTATATGTCAATTATATCTTCATAAAACTGGGAGGAAAGCAAGTTATGCACAAGATGAGAATTTAAAAGAATATTTATATAACCATGAGTTGGGTAAGGACTTTCCAAGGATTACATCAAAATCAGAAGCCATGAAGGAGAAGATTAATGGATCTGGGGACATAAAAGTTAAAAACTGTAGTTTATTAAACAATACCACGAGCAATATTAAAAATGAAAGTGCACCCATGGGAGTGAGGCAGGGGTCTACACCATATATAATAGACATAAAACTAATGTCCTCAGTATTCCAAATCCTTTTACCAATCAATAAGAAATCAATAAACAGTCAAATCAAGTTTGATTTGAAAAGCAGGCAAGCCACAAAAATGAAAACCCAATAGTGAATAAGTAAAAAATACATTCAGCGTCACTAGTAATCAAAGAAAAACAACACTCTATAATTAAATACTGTGAGGTAGAAATTTTGCATCAAGTTTTTTGTTTTTTTTTAATCCTCAAATGGCTAGCTGGCTGCCCTAACACTATTGCATAATTTATGTATTGCCTCACTTAGGTGAAACAGCTCCTTTGTCAAACAGTGTTTTATTTGACCTCTTTTCATAGAAGGGCTGCCCTTTGCCAGGTGTAGGAGAGAGATGAGGATTCTAGGTGGAGGGATCTTCATTTGCAAATGTGTATCCTGGAGTGTGTTCTGCAAAGAGCTGGAAGTTTTGCGAGGCTGCAATGGGGATGAAGTGATGGGAGCTGGGAGGGTGGAGGTGGGGTAAGACTGGAAGGGTGATACGGGGCCACCTGTTGTGTTCTTGAAAGCCATGCTATGGTTTCTTGGCTTTATCCCTTAGGAAAGGGAAGGTCATGAAATGTCTTTGGACACTGGAGAGAGACCGATTCCCAGCAGCGGGGGTGGGAGGACTTCTCAAGAATTGTCACCTAGGAGTCCCTTTGCAACGTGAGTCAAGGCATTCCTTTTCTAGTCAACCAAACCTTTTTTGCTTGTTTCTCCACTAGCTCCAACCCTAGAGGGGCAGAGACCTAGATTGGCAAGACTGAGGAAGGATGGAAGCATACAGCAGGCAGGAGGAAGGGTACCTGTGTTGTTATTCCCACCGTAGGTGGCTAGCCTGCCAGAGGAGAGGGGGAAATTATGATTCATGCGTGGGACTAGACCTTTTAACCACTGTAATAAGACTGTTTGGGCAATCAGAATGACTGAAGGAATTTTGTTATCTAAGAATGACCAGAAAAAATCTTGGAGCCCATCCTGAATTTCCTCCAGGGACAGGAAGAGAACTTGCCTCAAAAGATAAATTTAAAGGGATACCACCGATAAAATTAAATTTGCATTCCGCTGTTATCCTCCGAATCAAGCTTGTTTCATAAATTGGTGGCTATTATTAATAGCGAGCATGTGTCTACTCTGGTGAGATACCGCCAAGTGATGCACATTTGTGATCTCATTTAATCCTCAGCATACCCTGTGAAACGTGCATTTGTAGCCTCATTTTGCAGACAAGCATTAAAAGGTTCAGAGAAGTTAAGTACTGATACCATGCCCGGCTAGCATTTGCCAGATATGGGATTTAAATTCAGATCATATTGACTGTGCTTTTGACATTGTCCTTTTGTCAAGTCAGCCCTGCCTCGCTGCACGTCTTGAGGGGGACACATTCCTTGTAATGGGACAAAAAATGATGAGCCCACAAGTGCTCTCAGTGTTTCATCTTCCCCCGCCACTAAAGAGAGCAGTGGTTCCCTCCCCTCTTCCACCTTTGCTTCATGGTTTAACTTCTATTGTTCATGATCAGAGTAGGAAAAGGAACACAGAATATGGACGGGGAGAAAGAGGGACAAGGGAGACAGAAGAGAGTGGAAGAGGGCAAAAGGAGGTGTTTTTTTGGAGAAGTTGGGAGCTGGAAGCCAGGGAGCAGGCTGCAGAAGGTAAGACCAACTTGGAAAGGTGTTACTGCACTTCGCTGGAGAAACATAAGTAAAGGACTCAGGTTACACTGAAAATGATTTTTGGTTGCTGGCCTGTGTCTGTTGGACTGAGACCCTGCTTAGAGATCCTGGACACTTGGGTCACAGTTTCATAAACATTTCATCAGTAAGAAGTAGGACCATGTGGGCCAATAATTGTGTCCCTTTACAGCTGAACAGAAATGTACACCTTGCTAAGGACTTTACCTTAGACTCTTTCTTTTATTACTCATGCAAACCTGTAAGATAAATGACTTTCTACTCGTTTTGTTAGAAAATTCATGCTGCATTATTAAAGAAACTCTGTAGAAAATTAGGCAGCACCTGAGAGTAAGAAAACGTTCTCCCCAAGAAGTGTGGGGACAAAACCATTGGTGGCTTTTCTGCAATGTCATAGGCGGAGTGTTTCCTACACAGTAATGTTAATAATAACCACTGCTATTTATTGAGCCCTTCTAGGTGCAGTGCATGCATTATCTCATTCAACAGATCTTGAAATTTTCCAAAGGAGATATTGTTCATCTTCCCTCTGTGCAGACGAGAAGATTGAGATTCCAAGATGGTAAGTGTATTAGGTTCCCGGGGCTGCAGCAACCAAGTATCACAGATTGGTGGCTTTAGCAACCGGAATTTATCGTCTCATGGTTCTGGAGGTTAGAAGTCTGAAATCAAGTTGTCAACCAAGCTGTTTCCTTCTAAGGGCTGTGAGGGAGAATCTGCTCTTTGCTTCTCTCCTAGCTTCTGGTCACCTCAGGATTTCCTTGGCTGTAGATGTCATTCACCCTATCTTCACGTGACCTTCCCTGTGTATGTGTCTGTGTCCAAATTTCCCCTTTACATGTTACCAGCCATATTGGGTTAGGACCCATCCTGAAACCTTAAGTTGATCTGAACTTGATTGTCTACAGAAGACCTTATTTCTTTTTTATTTTTAACATCTTTATTGGAGTATAATTGCTTTACAATGGTGTGTTAGTTCCTGCTGTATAACAAAGTGAATCAGCTATATGTATACATATATCCCCATATCCCTTCCCTCTTGTGTCTCCCCCCCACCCTCCCTATCCTACCTCTCTAGGTGGTCACAAAGCACCGAGCTGATCTCCTTGTGCTGTGCGGCTGAGAAGACCTTATTTCTAAATAAGTTCACATTCCTAGCTACAGGGGTTAGAACTTTAACATCTTTTTTGGGAGGGAGGGGACACAATTCCATCCATAATAGTAAATAACCAGCTCATGGCACCAGGACAACATGTCATAGTGGAAATGAACAGCATTGGATTCAAACTGTGGCTCCCACAACATATTAGCTGTGTGACCTTTTGCACATGACTTCATCTATTTATCTCTGTCTCAGTTTCCCCATTTGTTAAATGGGAATAAAAAGACCTGTTCATAAGATTGCTGCCAGAATCAACTAAGACAAAGTTTCCACTTGAAAACCTCTGGGTTGCCACCTGTCTCAGTCCCCCTCCTTCAAGGAGGAGGCAAGGAAGAAAAGGATCAACCAGCCAGCTCTGGAAGAAACCACTCACTGCATGTAGACTCAGCCCCAGCTACTGATTCTCTTGCAAAGCTTCTTAATTTTCCAAAGGCCTGAAATTGCAAAGCTAGTTTCTGTATTGACTTACGAAATAAATGAGAACTTAGGAGTGCTGAGAGGGTGACTTAATAATAACCATCAAGTGTATGAGAGGTAATTTTATGCAGGCAGGAAGCCAAACCTTTTCCATTTCTGTTGGGCATAAGATAGAGAAAAATGGGGTCATGTTTCTTCAGGAGAAAGTTAAATAATACAGGCCTTGCTTACAGGGCTGATAGCAGGGTTGGCCTTGGGTGACCCTGGGAGTGAAATGAAATTGGTTATTCATGTCATTTCACCTTCCCTTCGGCTGTTGTCAAAAACCCAGTTTTCTCAAGCTTCCCACTAGCATTGCCAACTTTGAGCAGAGTGAGATATACCATCTCTTCCAATTAGCATTCATTCAGCCATGTGTTCACAAATATATACTGAGCACCCACTGCGTTAGCGTAGGCTAGCTGCCCTACCAAACAGTTCCGAAAGCTCAGTGGCCTCATCCAATACGTTTCTTTCTTTTTCAACAAATGTCCAACATGAGTGTCCCTGGTGAAACCGTTCCTCAGGGCAGTTCTCCTCCAAGTAGCAAACTCAAGGACCCCAAATCCTTCCATCCTTTAGGTCCTCAGAGTTCTCTCCATGCAGACAGAAGATGAGAAGGCAGGAACAACTGTGCTTGGGAGAGTCTAGTAGACCAGGTCTGGAGGTGGTGACATCCCTTCTGACCACATCCCGTTGGCCGGAACTCAGTCACATGACCTCACCTACTTGCAAAGGAGGCTGGGAAATGTAATTTTCATAAGAAAAAAAGAAAAAGGTAAAATGCTAGCCAGTCTCTGTGGCAAATGCATTGTGGGAAATAGTTGCTCTCTCCTGTCTATTTCTTGTTGCACTTCGTACATTTATTTAACAAATGTTTATTTATACATATGCTGAGCCAAGTCACATGGTGGGCGCTGATTCGTATCAGCTGAGCCCTGTCACTGACATAACATTACACTGTATTTGCTTTTCCACAGTTTTGTGGAGGTCACCTTAGGTGTCATACACTATTCTGCCGTACTTGCTGTACCCTTGTCTCCTTATCCTTTCAATGTGCATCTTCCAGCTGCCCTAGGGCTTTCTCTTATTCCTTGGGCTCAGGAAGTGAATGTCTTCTAGGATTAGCCCTCGGCCAAAGCTCGATGGGCATTGGTATCTAATGCCTTAGTTTGCCATCCCAGTGCAGGATGATTCTGAGCTGTGTCTGTCTGGCCTACTGGAGTTCTCCTGGCTTGATAAGTGCTACCTGGCTCCACAATGCACTCTAATTGGCTGTCTTCCTATTTTAGTTTCACTTCCTTACTTCCCTACCAGTATTTCCCTTCACTTCCTAAATTCGTGACTTGTACCCAAATCCCTATCCCAGGGCCTGTATCGGAGGAATCAAAACTAAGAGGTTATCTTTGCCCTCAGGGTGTTTGTCCCTTCAGGGAGGAACTCTCTCTCACTCACCCTTGTTTACCCAGAGTGTGGAATAGCTGCCCATCTGTTCTTCCAACAAGCACACAGTGAGTAGCTGGCCTGGGCCAGGCCTTGTGCTTGGTGATGGCAACACGAGGAATCAGTGAGGGAAGAAGGCTGCACTGCTTCTGCAGATGACAGGTCTAGGTTCTGGCATGTTGAACTTGTGGTCCCAGTGGAAACTAGTCTACAGATTAACTTCTCTGCTAAGCTCCTTGGTATGGATGCTTGATATGTATCCACTACCTACTTTTTAAAAAATTTCCTCCTAAATTTCTTGCAAGAATCTCAAACCTTAGAAAACGAGAAGTAGAGCTACCATAATGATCCTGTAATCCCAATCCTGGACATATATCTGGAGAAGAACATAATTTGAAAATATACATGCACCCCAATGTTCGTAGCAGCACTGTTCACAATAGCCAAGACATGGAAGCAACCCAAGTGTCCATCGACAAAGGAATGGATAAAGAAGATGTGGTGTATGTATACAGTGGGATACTACTCAGCTGTAAAAAAGAATGAAATTTTGCCATTTGCAGCAATATGGATGGACCTAAAGGTTATCATACTAAATGAGGTAAGTCAGACAAAGACAAACATTATATGATATCACTTATATGTGGAATCTAAAGAGAGGATACAAATGAACTTATTTACAAAACAGAAATAGACTTATAGACATGGAAAACAAACTTAAGGTTACCAAAGGGGAGGAGGGTAGAGGGATAAATTAGGAAAAAAACAAAAAAAAGAATCTCGAACTTGAATTCTTAACCTTGCTCCCTCACCTCCTTTAGTTTTAATTCAGACACCAACTTCTCAGCCAGGCCCTCACGGATCATCATTTTTAAAGTCGTCACTCTCCCCTCAAAATTCCCTACTCTCCTTCCCTGCTAAGCACTTATCACCAACTAACTACAGATTTGACTTCAACTTACTGTTTTGTCTGCCTTTTGCCACTAGAATTTAAACTCCACAAAGGCAGGGATTTTCATCTGCTTCATTCACCACTGCATCTCCAACATCTAAAACAATGCTGGCCACATGAAAATCTCTCAAACATTCATTTGTTAAATGACTGAATGAATTTGTTGAATAAATCAAAGTTTTCAGCGAACAATTAGAAAAACGTGGTTGGCGTGTGGAAGAGAGAGGCCAGCTAAGGAGTGTGATGGTCCTATAGATGTGGAAATGAAAACTAGAACACGGGCAGTGATAAGGGTCCCTGCAAGAGAGAGAGGGTAAATAAGTTCATTTGTGTCATTTTTTTAGGTTCCACATATAAGTGATGTCATATGATATTTGTCTTTGTCCGACTTACTTCACTCAGTATGACCATCTCCAGGTCCATCCACAATGCTGCAAGTGGCATTATCTTATTCTCTTTTTATGGCTGAGTAACAGACTCACAGACATAGAAAACAAACTTATGGTTACCAAAGGGGAAAGGTGCAGGGGAGGGATAAATTAGGAATTTGGGAGTAACATATACACAGTACTAAATATAAAATAGATAACCAACCAGGACTTACTGGTTATAGCACAGGAAACTATAGCACAGGGAACTATACTCAACATTTTATAATAACCTACATGGGAAAAGAATCTGAAAAAGAATATATTATATATATATATATGTATATATACATATGTATAACTGAATCACTTTGCTGTACACTTGAAACTAACACAACATTATAAATCAACTATACTTCAATAAAAAAAAATGAAAAAAAGAGAAACAAGGTAGAAAAAAGAAGGCAGTGTTTAGGATGGCTCTCAGGAAGTTCCTATGGGGCAGACAGAGGAGGAGAGAGGAACGGGGGGACGAGCCAGCCAAGAACTGAATGGTTAGGGAGAAGGGGATGGCCAGGATCCAGGCAGAATATGCAAATTAAGGAGAAGTATACACATGCTCAAGATTTTCAACAGTGTTTTTTTTCATTCCCCTCTTACTAGTGAATAACCTTTGCTCAAGTCATCCTTTTTAAGTTAGATATTCTATCAAGACTTTTTAGCTTTGTTCCTTTTAACAGTGAGATCTCTGGAAATATTTATTGATAAACAATTTGTTTAAAAAATGAAACTCCTTAAAAATTATCTCCCATCTGGAAACAAAATAAAACTAGTATTTAAGATGAAATTCATTCCTCTTTTCTATAGCAGGATTGCACATCCAACGTGTGCTGCCTGCCTGCCTGCCTGTGAATTTCCACTCAGCCATTATGCAACCTTTTTTATTTTTTCTTTTCTAAAAATGAGCCTGTGTTTCTGAAAAAAGCTACAATAGTCATCTTCGGCAATTATAAAAATGTCCCCAGATTAAGACATTCATTTATACATGTGGCAAGGAGAAAACAGCAAGAAGCCATACGTGCCTTGATGGTGGGGACATCACAGTCTTTTGGTATAACCATAGATATGGGAGTTTTGTTTTTGTCTTGGTGGCCTGTGATCTATATGGGCAACCTTGAGTATTTGGCTGACTAGATGGGGTGCTAAGGCATGGAGCTTCCAGAACAGTGGCTGCTAAACGAAGACATTGTTCTTTGACTTCAGAATACATTACATAATATTTCAGAATATTTTTCCATGTAATTTTAAAATTTGAGAACAGGGAAAAATTCTTAATGTTCTCCAGCCCCTTCTTTTGGATTAATTGATTTATTTTTAGACCTAGTTTAGCAAGATAGTTAAAAGCTTTCACTGTAGTTTAAGACAGACGTGGGCACTCATCTTTGCTCCACCAGTGACTAATTGCGTGGCCTTGGACAAGCCATTCAAGCTCAGAGTTTTCTGATCTGTAAAATGGGAATGATGAAAACATTGAGGATATCAAGGTTATTATGAGGACTAAACACGTACCAGAGTGCCCAGGACACAGTGCGTATTTGGAAAAGCTTGACTATTATTGTTATCGTTAGAAATAATCTATGTTCCTGGAGCGGTCATCTCTTGCTTTTAAATGTAGTGAAAGTCATCTCTTTCTAGTGACAAGGGCATTTAAGTGATCACTTTTATTTCTGGCAACAAGACAAAGGTCAAGCTACTGACCCAGAAGTGGCGAAAGTCTCTTGAATGAGGATTATTTGCTTTGCCTAAATCCAGGCTCTTCCTCTCAGCTGTGCCGGGTTTAGACCAGAAAGGTAGAGACTGTTGGATTCCCCTATATAAACAACTATTCTAGAATAGATCATAAAGAGAATGACCTGTTTCAGTCTTTCCCTGGGATTCTTCCCCAGGCATGATCTATGTTGATTCAAGGGGACACAAACCTTTGATCCATCCATAAAAGCAGCAGAGGTATATTTCCTACCTACCCAGAACCAATTTTTGATCTATTACTAGGAGTCCAGGAAAAATACAGCATTCCATAAAATCTTCCTCAGTAGCTACTTGGATGTGCATCAGGGGCTGGGGGGAGGTGGAAGGCCTTCTACTTTTTAGCTGACAGCTTTGCTCAGCTTTGCAATGAAAATCTCCTGGGTGATTTAGTACTTTTGGCTGTCAATTGAAACTTAGCAAGTTCAAATCTGGCTTTGACATCAAGGTCCCATCTATCAAGGAGTGTATCATCTAGAGGTATGGTCTCCAAAACTTTTTCCGTGGGTACACCAATTTGTAAAAAAAAATTTGAGCATGCATCTTCAATAATAATTTCTGTTTATAAATTATATTTTGTACTTCTACACTAATATATTATAAAGCATGTTTAAGAAATACAAAGCATTTGAAAGCATACCAGTCAAAATAAGTATTTTGTAAAAATAATTTTTTTCATTCTTACATCCAATTTATCTTGCATATGGCCAAGGGTGATGGATACCCCCAACTCTGTAAGAGGAAACAGGACGGGAAGCAAAATATTGCATACGCTGTGGTAGTTGATGGGCAGAAATAAGCAGGTGATGACCATTGAGTTGGGTCATGTAGGATGAATGGTTTTCCAGATGAACAATAAGGGAAAGAGAAATTCTAAACAGAAACACAGAAATAAAAGTGTGCAGGGCTGCAGAAGCATGACAGAGTGAAGGCAGCTGAGAGAAGATAGTGGGTCAGTTATGTCTGAATGACAATGCTTACAGGACAGAGAGTGAGGAATAGAGGTCTGGAAAGGAAACACAGCACCATCTTAAGCAGAGCCTAAAAGTCAAGCCAAGGAGGGAGAATTTTACCTTGTGGAAGAGATAAGATCAAAGGCTGCTCTGAGGGCAATGTGGAAGGTGGGTTAGAGGAGGAGACGTTAAAGGGATATTATTAGTACATTTAAGATAACTCAGGGAATAGATGATAGGGATAGAAACCAAGGAGAATGGTAGTAGTGATGGAGGAGAGGAGATAGTTTGGAAAGCTTAAAATGGAGAAGTTAAGATTCTATAAGTTTGGGGTGGGAGAGAGAGCTTAGGACGATAGATAAGTGTCTGGATATATTACAGAGTCATTTTCAGGCCCTCTTAGGAGTAGACTTTTGGGGTGCTGGGGAGAATTCCCTTGGATGACAAAGTCAATCACCTGCTTTAAAAACTTTTGTTAGCTTCGCATTTATAGTTTATCACATTCATGACCCCAGTTCTTCAGCTCTCTCTGTATTCACAGCTTTTGCCATGGGGCTGCTCAATTCTTCCCAGGAAAGAAGCTATTTTCTTACCCCTTGAATCTGAGCTAAACCACCTGCATTGCTTTGTCCAATAAAATGAGATGGAAGTGACAGTGCAGCTGGGATGCTGCTGCCTGCTCATTCATGCTTCTGTCATCATCCTAAAGTGTACTTGCCTAGGCTAGTACACTGGTCCTAGGGTGAGGAGACTTCCCTAGGCAAGGTGCCCCATCAAGCTCATTCTAGAGCAGAGCCTCCAACTGACCTGCAGGCATATGAGAGCATAGCCAATATCAACCGAGCACAGGTAAGATTAAGGGCTAAAAAAAAAAAAAAAAAGATTAAGGGAGCACAGCCATGATCAACTGAACACAGATAAGATCAAAGGAGCTCAGCCATGATCAACTGAATACAGATAAGATGACGACAGCCCAGCCATTACCAGCTGAATACAACTTAGATCAGTCAATCCCACCTGAGCCATAAGCATGTGATTTATAATTGATCATTGTTTTAAGCCAATGAGATGTGGGGTGATTTGTTATGCAGTGATAGCTGACTGATACTCCATTTCTCCTCAGATACAGCTTTTAACTCCTCAACATAACCTAAAATATCCTAATGGTTATGCCTCCTTTTGAACTGTATCTCTTCTATATTCTCCTTAGGTTCTTAAGATCCAGCCACACCAGTCTTTCAATTTTCCGACACATCACACCCTCCCCACCCCAGGGTGTTGTATGTCACTTTGTTTGTAATGCTTTCCATCTCCTTCCACCCTAACCTGGTACCCATAATTAATTTCTGTTCATTGTTCCAAATTCATTTCAAAATTAGTTTCCCCAGGGAAATTTTCTCTGATCTTTGTGCTGAAGTTAGCATCTCCCATTCTTAGCACACTGTACCTTTTATTTACAGCCTTTATCATAATTATAACTTAATGATTGCCTACACAATTAGTTGTAAGCTCTGTGAGGGTAAGGACTGTGATCTTCTTTGCTGCCGAACACAGACTGAGATAAAAAGAAATAAAATGAATGAATGATACGGTGGATAGAGGATTCTTGAAGTTCTTGTCTCTGATCTATGAAGTCCCGGAAATAATAAGCTCAGGGACACACCTTCAGCTGTTTTCTTGCCTCTGCTGAGGAGGAAGGGAGATGGAATCTGCCTGAGTGGATACACTTGCCAAAGAGACTTCGCAGCTGTCACAGTGTTTCCACCATCAAACAGGGACTGAAGGAACCACAAGGGAAGAGAACCAGTGCCAACTTCTGGGGGAACTGTAAGGACCAAATTTGGCTAAAGATTCTTACAAGCTTCTCTGCCTGCACCTGCAGTTGCTTGTAGGCACAAAATGTTTTGCTCAAATAATTCCACCCACAATTAACCAAATGAGTGCTCTGGGGCGCTGTGCTGTATTTAACTGAAAGTCTATCAAATCCTATGTTTTGCTACGACTTCTATTTCTCTCAGAATTATCGCTGTCAGGATATCATTTTGAATTAAGAAACTTGCAATTTCAGTGGGCTTGAAAAGTTCTTTCAATAGTTGGGTGACTATCGTGTCAACCTCTTCCATGCCAACAGTAGAGACTACAGACTGAGCTCTCTGGGCTTGGGTCTTGGTTTATCCCTTTCATTCATTTATTCCTTCATTATCTGTCTCCACAAATATTGACCAAATGCTTGATTTATGCCAGGAACTTCATGAAATGGGAATATAAATACTAAACTATAAGGATTTTGTGAAAAGAACATGAAATTAGAAACTTGAAAGCTCCTGGTTTAAATTCCTTTCCGTGACCCCAAATCCCTACATTTTCTAGCCCCTTCCTAACCTCTCAGACCTGATTTTCTATCATTCTCTCCCTTCTACCTTCTCTATTTTAAAGACACCTGGCCTCCTTTCTGATGCGCAAATATGCCAAGCTTGTGTGATTTCTGTTCTCCCTGTCTGGGACACACACACACCAGATGAGATATCTCTTGACATTTGAGGCTCAGCTCAAATATCCCCTTCTCAAGAGAGACTTCACCTGAATGCCCAACACCTATCCACAACTATTCTGTTACAACACATCTTTTGTTTCTTATCTCTATCACTGCTGAAATAGTCTTACTTTCTTTATTTGTTGACTTGTTATTGTCTGTCTCACACACTGTAATGTAAGCACCTGGTGAATTACTTTGCAGGTCTGGTGTCAGAACTTTTGGGGAGTTCCTGTCTAAAACCATCTATTTTTCTTTGTGCAGTAGGAGGGGAGGTTATCTGCCTCGAGTGAGTGGGAGGTGGTGGGGTAGGAGATTTGAGAAGTGTGGAGAAATTTGAAATAGTTGTCTTAGAGAGTGGGAGACAGCTTACTCAGGAAGCTGAAAGCTCTGAGGCCCTAGGTGAGGCTGAAGATGTTCACGTTTTAGTGGCACCAACATGCAATGTGATGGAATTTCCTCCCATAGGGCTCAGCAGTCTGGGCGTGAGCAGGGAGAATCAGATGGCGGGGTTGAGAAAAGGTTGGGACTTGTCTGGCGGCCGTGACAGAAGCACACTGGGTTCAGTGAGTTGAGGCTACTGGCAAGAGGGATGTGAAAGTCATGAGTTTTAAGGTCCAAGCTGGTGGGGATAGAAGTGGAGACAGGAGAGAGGGATGATGAGAAGGAAGCCAAGAAGTTGAGCAATTTGAGGTCTCCCTAGTCCTAAAGATCAGATGTGGTGGAAGAAACCACCTGAGAGTATTGGAAAGATAAGAGGTTGTGTTCAGAAAGTTAGATGCCTGAGCTGAATACTTCCCAAGAGTCACCTTGGGAGTGAGTGGGTAAAGGGGAGAGAACGTAAACATCATTGGGCAAAAAGAATATCAGAGGTGAAACCACGGTGTTGGATCAGTTGGTACCCATGAGGATGCTGGAATCACTTTGACCTCAGTAGAGATTGGGGAGGGGAGGGGAGAGGGAAAGAGGGAACCAACAGCCTGAGTCTTTAAGGAGAGAGAGAATTGAGGGTGAGTAGGAGAGACCAGCAATGAGTAAAGGGTCATGAAGCACAGCTGTGTGAGGACAGAGGAGCAGGAGTTTCATGTAAGGTTGAAGAGCAGTAATCTAGAAGTGGAGAGAAGGGGGATGCGGAAATGCTTAGTTCGGTTCCCCACCCGTGGAATGGACATCTAGGTGAGTGAGCCATCTCCATTTAGAGGGCTGCGGGGAAAGTGGTGGCTTCAGGAGAAAGTGAAGTCTCCACCAAAGAGGAAGATGGAACAGAGACTCAGTGAAGAGGCTGAGGGTGTATAGGGGTTTATTTCCTCTGAAAAGAGGATCCCAGAGACATCTCAGAAGGATTCGGGAATGAGGAGAGAAGTGGGAGTTTTGTTCTGGAGAGAAAAGGCACAGCAGAGAGCAGGATGATGACAGCAACCGCAGCAACATTAACAAAACAACAGCAATGTTCAATATTACTTTATCGAGGTTCACTCAACAAGTATTTCTGGAGCACCGGTGTTCTATACACCGCTCTTACAGTGGTGCAGAAGGCAGACAATGTGTTCTACCTCTTGGAACTTACCTTCTAGTAAAGGAGAAAGAAAAAAAAAACAGACTGTGTGTGTGTGTGTGTGTGTGTGTGTGTGTGTGTGTGTGTGTGTGTAGTAATTTCAATAGAGATAAATGCTATCAAGAAAAGGAGAGATAGGGTCTTCCCTGGTGGTGCAGTGGTTAAGTATCCACATGCCAATGCAGGGGACATGGGTTTAAGCCCTGGTTCTGGAAGATCCCACATGCCATGGAGCAACTAAGCCCGTGCACCACAGCTACTGAGCCTGCGAGCCACAACTACTGAGCCCACGTGTCACAACTACTGAAACCCACGTGCCTAGAACCCGTGCTCTGCAACAAGAGAAGCCACTGCAATGAGAAGCCCACGCACTGCAACAAAGACCCAGTGCAGCCAAAAATAAACAAATAAAATAAATAAATTTTTAAAAAGAAATGAAAAGCAGAAATAAACCATGGTCAAGATGATAAAGAGTGAAGGACCCTGATGCTTTAGATCTGAGAGGATCCTTAGGGAAGGATTCTCTGGGGAGGTAGCATTTGAGCACAGACCTGAATGAAGGGACAGATGCATAGGGCAAATATCAAGGGTGGTGGATCCCAGGCAGTGGAAACAGCAAGCACACAATCTTTGATACAATAAATGCTTGCCATATTCAAGGAAGAGCAAGGAGGTTGGTATGACTCGTGAATAAAGAATAAGGGATAGGGCTGGCAGCAGAAAATAGAGATGATGAATGCTGGCTCCCTGAGTGTATCAGCAAAACCACCTGCTGATTCAACCAACCCAAGTTTATTCTCATGCAAATAAGAAAGGACACTATTTCAAAAGAGTCTTAGCAGTGCCTCAGACAAGGAAGGGCAAGGTCAGGATTTATATGAGATTTTTAAAGTCTGGTTTAGGTCAAGTCTTGCAGTGAGCGAGCTTGGCTAGGACTGAGTAAGAATCATGATATAATAGTTTAGGACCGGTGGGTACTGCAAGGTGGGTGTTCTGAGGTCACGGGTTCAGTGTCTTGGGCTGTAAACTATTGTCTGATGCTCTCTACTGAAGAGCTGATGGGTCTGTCAGAAGGTTTGTGGAATGAACAGTAAAGTTATTTGGCAACTTTCTTCTTCCAAGGCAGGAGTTTTCTGGACTACTAAAATTGAGTTGATGAAGAAGTGGGAAGTAAAATCATACTAATGTGGACAGTAAGATACGGATGTGTAGGCGGTTTCAGTCCTCAGGGATCATGTAGGGCTTTGCTGGTCATGGTAAAGATCCTGGATTTTGTTCTGGGCGTGATGATGTCTATGGAGTAGCTTTCATTGTATCACACATTAGCCCCAAACTTAGTGATTAAACCTATAAGCATTAGAATTGATTATGCAGTTTGATGATTTAAGCTGAGTTTAGCTGGTTGATTCTTCCATTGGTTTGTCTGGGCTAAATGATGCATCTGTGTTTCAGCAAGGCAACTTTGCTTTGCGGGGGTTTGCTGGATGTCAGCTGGACAACAAAGGCAACTGGATCTCATGTCTCTCATCGACTAGCGTCCTTGGCTTGCTTACACTGAGGCTCAAATTTCTAAGAACAGCAACTTAGGGCAAGACCCAGTGCACGAGCACTTTCCCAGTACCTCTTGCATCACATTTCTATGGTACCATTGGCCAGAGCAAGTCAACCAGCAAAGCCTAGAGTCAGTTTACTCAAGGGTAGGTCGCTACCCAAGGGAAGGGTCTACCCAACAGCATAGATACAGGAAAGTGTGAACAAATTTGGAGTCATTACTGCAACAATCTATGGTAGGCAACTTGAGAGCAAGGAGTGAACATGCTGACTTACGGGATGACTCTGCCTCTTGTGTGAAGAGACAGTAGGGAACCAAGACGCAAGGCAGGGAGACTGTCCACACTGTAGGATTTGATAGGTAAGAGATCAGTGGAGACCATGGAAGGTTTCCTGGAGAAAGGAGACTTTGATTTAGACCTTGAAGAATAGGTAACATTAGCATAGGCAAAGGTGTATGTGGAGTAAGGACTATTTCTGCAGCCATGCGTATCATGAAGGAAAGCCTTGGGCAAATCATTCTCCTTCTCTGGGCCCCAGTTTCCTCATTTATATAATGGGGAAACAGGAAACAGTTGACCTAGATGGACTCCATCCATCTTTATATTTCTATGATTCTGTGATTGTGATACCTGGGCCCTTTTTACTACAAGTAACTATAAGTAACAAAGAAAACATTCTTTAAAAATGAAATAATATTGAAACAAAAAAATAAGCTTAATAAATGTACCAGAAGATTTGCCTGAGATCCTCCATTGCCCATGGAATAAAGTCTAAACTCTTTCAAAAGGCCCACAAAGTCCTTTTCAACCTGGCTGCAAACTTCTTTTTGAACTGCCCTGTGCTCCAGCCACATGGGCTGCTTATTGCCTCTGCAATGTGCCCCACCCTCCATGCCTCTGTGCCCCTTCTCAGGCTGCTCGTTCGGCCTGCAATGCCTTTCCATGGCTTCTTTTTTTTACATCTTTATTGGAGTATAATTGCTTTACAATGGTGTGTTAGTTTCTGCTTTATAATAAAGTGAATCAGTTATACATATACCTATGTATATCTATGTTCCCTATGTTCCCATATCTCTTCCCTCTTGCATCTCCCTCCCTCCAACCCTCCCTATCCCACCCCTCTAGGTGGTCACAAAGCACTTAGCTGGTCTCCCTGTGCCATGCAGCTGCTTTCCACTAGCTATCTGTTTTACGTTTGGTAGTGTATATATGTTCATGCCACTCTCTCACTTCGTCCCAGCTTACCCTTCCCCTTCCCCGTGTCCTCAAGTCCATTCTCTAGTAGGTTTGTGTCTTTATTCCTGTCTTACCCCTAGGTTCTTCATGACATTTTTTTTCTTAGATTCCATATATATGTGTTAGCATACAGTATTTGTCTTTCTCTTCCTGACTTACTTCACTCTGTATGACAGACTCTAGGTCCACCCACCTCACTACAAATAACTCAATTTCATTTCTTTTTATGGCTGAGTAATATTCCATTGTATATATGTGCCACATCTTCTTTATCCATTCATCTGATGATGGGCACTTGGGTTGCTTCCATCTTCTGGCTATTGTAAATAGAGCTGCAATGAACATTTTGGTACATGACTCTTTTTGAATTATGGCTTTCTCAGGGTATATGCCCAGTAGTGGGATTGCTGGGTCATATGGTAGTTCTATTTGTAGTTTTTTAAACAGTAATCAAGACAGTATGGTACTGGCACAAAAGCAGAAATATAGATGAATGGAACAGGATAGGAAGCCTAGAGATAAACCCACGCACATATGGTCACCTTATCTTTGATAAAGGAGGCAGGAATGTACAGTGGAGAAAGGACAGCCTCTTCAATAAGTGGTGCTGGGAAAACTGGACAGGTACATGTAAAAGTATGAGATTAGATCACTCCCTAACACCATACACAAAAATAAGCTCCATGGCTTCTTCTTTGCTATGCTCCCACCCTAACTCTGCAAATTCAGTACATGTGCCACCTGCTTCATGACTCTCTTCCCATTCTCAGCCCCGAAGAAGAGGCTTCCTCTTCTATGCCTTTTGTAGGTTCGATTCATCATTCTTTCTCCCAACTGACTGTGAGCTCCTCAAAGGCAGGAATAACACTATTTTGAAACAATAGACATTGAGTGTCAAGAATCCAGGAGAAGCTTAGCTGATGGTTCTGGCTCATGAGGTTGCAGTAAAGCTGCTGGCCAGACGTGCAGTCATCTGAAAGCTCGACTGAGGCTGGAGAATGTGCTTCCAGGCTGCCTCACATGGCAGGTGGTAGGAGGATGCATTTACACACCACATGGGCCACTCACAACATGGTGGCTTGCTTCTCCAGGGCAAGGGATGTATCTGGCAGCTGGATAGAAATGGCTAGAAGACTGGGCTTGGCTGGGCCTCTCACTTTCTCCATGTCATCTCAGAGCCTCTCCCTCTCCACCTGGTCCCTCCATGAGGCTTTGCCATGGGGTATCTCCAGCAGCATAGTTACATGGTAGCACAGGACTATAGATTGCCAAGCAATTTCAAGTACTTTTCCTCTGCAGAGCTTGCCTCTAAGTAGCTCCAGTCACCTTTCCATGGGGTAGGTCACTTGTCTGAACTGGTAGAGCAGTACACATATTTTCCCTGTATGCTCAGCATGTAGGTCCAGAATTGGCATGCAGAAAGCTTCGTGCCACTACCTCTCTGAATGGTAGCTGACTCATAAGTGCTTATCAGGCTCCATACTGTAGGATAGTTTTTATAAATGCTGTCTTGACCCACCTAAGGGGGTTCTGGTTAAAGGCCAGTCAGTTCCCCTTCTTGAGCAGCTGATTATGTCTACGTTTTTGACCACCTCCTTGACTGGGTTCTCACACTCCAGACAATATGCTCCAGCCCTAATTGTCCCAGGGCCGGCTCCCAGACAACCAGGGCCAGCTCCTATATCCCAGAGCCTACTGAAATCACTCAAATCAGCCAATCCTAAGCCTACTGACCTTCCCTTGCACCTTCCTTCTTAAGGAAACCACAGTAAGGGTGTTTGTCCACAGTTCCTCTTTATCCTTCTGCCTCCTGACTGACCCCTGTGCGTCCCATGAGTGGGTCTGGCTGGGGTGCTACATTCCCCCCAGGGAGCTGTGTGTAACACTCTGGTTTCTGTCTCTTGATCTGTGTCTGGCCTTATTGTACATCACCCAAGGTAATACGGTTAAAACGTACACATCATCCTCTAAATGTATTATGGTAATGGTGGGTGCTATAACCAACCAACACTTCATCTCTGTGGCTTGTTACAATAGTAGTTTATTTCTCGCTCAGTGTGCCTGGTGGGCAGGAACCTCTCCTCCACTTGATGTTCCAGGGATCCAGGCTCCTTCCAGCGGTGGCTCTGCCATGCCCCAGGATTTTGGAGTTTTCTACTGGCTCCTCTGGACTCTGCTGGGATACTTCACTTTTATTCACATCCAATAGGCCTGAACTCATTCACATGGCCACACTTAAGTGCCAGGGTCCTGAGAAATGTAGTCTAACTAGTGTCCATGAAGAAAAGGGAAGAAATTTCATGAATACTTACAAACTCATGAATGTATTATATAATTTAATCCTTATAACTACCCTATGAGGGAGATACTACTCTTTACCAACATTTTATAACTAGAAAAACAGAGGATCAGAAAATTTTATTAATTTTCCCAAAGATACACAGCTTGTAAGGGAAACTTGGTTTTGGCTTCAAGTGGTCTGGTCGTAAGTCCTCCATTTTTTTTTTTTTTTTTTTTTTAAACATCTTTATTGGGGTATAATTGCTTTACAATGGTGTGTTAGTTTCTGCTTTACAACAAAGTGAATCAGCTATACATATACATATGTTCCCATATGTCTTCCCTCTTGCGTCTCCCTCCCTCCCACTCTCCCCATCCCACCCTTCCAGGCTGTCACAAAGCACCGAGCTAATATCCCTGTGCCTTGCGGCTGCTTCCCCCCAGCTATCTACCTTACTACGTTTGTTAGTGTGTATATGTCCATGTAAGTCCTCCATTTTAATCATTATATTACACTGCTGAAAACCACTGAGTTGAAATGATTTTCCTTGGTGAGAATCAGGCTGAAGTATCAGATCCACGGACAGAAATTCTACTGTGCCTTCTAAGCAAGGCCACAGCATGTCTCAAGTCCAAGGGGGAGCTGTTCATATCATATCTATATGAATGTTCCTCCCTGGAATTGTGCAGTGCACAACCTATACAACCTTCCATAGCAGCCCTGCTTCTAAGTGACAGATAAGTTCAACAAACATTTCCTATACACCTGCTGTCTGGCAAGCACCAGGCTATATACTCACCTGCATGTTATTTCATAACAGGAGCTTCCTAAATATATGTTTTGATTACCTGGCTATGGATTAAGCAGAGCTCATCGCCATGGAATTTTCTGGTCAGCCATATCCTGCCCTAGTGGAAAAGGGCTTTGCTCTTTTGAAAACTTGTCATCTCTTAGGACCCAGCCAAATGCCCCTTAGTGCCCACATCTGTACTCTTGCCTCCACCACTGGTTGGAACAGAGACACATTCCCTTCACATCTCAGTCTAACTGAGCATGCAGTGCACAAAAGAGTTTGACGATGCCATTTTGCCACTTTCCCCTCTTCTGTTTGGATAATTGCATTGTCAAGAATTACTTATCATACATTTAACACTTAATACCTATTTATTATGAGTTCATGTAACTGTTATTTAAAGAATAATCCATGCTAACTCCTTTCTACCCCCATTTGATGCCACTCTGATTCTGTAATTGCTGGTTTCTGCGATATTATGCCACAAAATCTGAAAGCATAATTGGTTGTTTCATTCCAGACAATACGTTTTCAAGATGCTTAAAGCTTAATTGACAGATTTGGAGGCGAGCAGAGGCAGTCAGGCAAGCATGCTCACGGCAGGCTGGTCTTGCAGAGTAATTTATGCAGGAACCATAGGGGACTAAGGAGGGTAAAATTGTTTCAAATAAATGAAAGGGAGGAGGAACACAATTCTTTTGTAAAGACACTTTGTTTCAAGTTTTCAGCGGCTGGCACTGCTTTTTACTGGAGTTAATCAGCCCCAAATATAGGAAGAGTATAAAGCAACAACGTGAAAAATGGGCACATGGCTCAACACAGGACGCATTCTGGAGCTGAGGACTGATTGTGGCTTTGGGGTGGGGTCCCCAGGTTGGTCCTTGTCAGCCTGCCTTTCCTTCCCCAGCATGGTTTTAGCTCTCTTCGTTCTCTTTTCCTGAAGGTCGCTTATGCTCATTTGCTCCAGGATTCTTGTTCTTCATTCCCATCAAGTAATGACTATATATATATATATATATATATATATATATATATATATATACACATATTTTATTTTATTTTATTTTATTTTTTTTGTGGTATGCGATTCTCTCACTGTTGTGGCCTCTCCCGTTACGGAGCACAGGCTCCGGACGCGCAGGCTCAGCGGCCATGGCTCACGGGCCCAGCCGCTCCGCGGCATGTGGGATCTTCCCGGACCGGGGCACGAACCCGTGTCCCCTGCATCGGCAGGCGTACTCTCAACCACTGCGCCACCAGGGAAGCCCCATGACTATACTTTTTAAAAACAAATTGTTGGATTTGGATATGTGAACTATCTCATAACTCATACAATCACCTACCTGTCTCCTCCCTCCCTCCCTCCCTCCCTTCCTTCCTTCCTTCCTTCCCTACTTCCTTCCTTCTTTCCTTCCTCTCATTGACTTCTACTCTATGACAGTTCACTAAGTTACCCATTGTTTTCTGGAGGGAACAGAGAGCGTAAAAGAAAACTACAGTAGAGGGCACTAAGACCTACTCTAGAGGGAGGCTGGACCCCAGCAAGGTCCTACGCCCCGGACCCCACAGAGCTGTGCAGCCCAGCTCAGAGACACGGCTCTGCCCCAGCTGACCTTCATCTACGTACCTCTCTGACCAGTGCCACGTAAGAGCATCAGTCCTGCAGGCTGGGGTGGCCCTTGGCAGAGTCAAACTCATCTGGGGGTTCAGAGCTCCATGACCTAATTCACCCCACTGAGGAGGTGTTAATGATTTGCTTTGGGGGATGCATGTTTCATTCTGGTGATCAATAAATGGATAAATCATAAATCACATATTGAATGTCTGTGCCAGGTCCTGTGACAGATGCAGAGAAAGGCACAAAAGATCAGCCAGGGTCCTACTCCCCTAAAGTCTATGTCCCGGATGCAGATAAAAAAATGTGCACCTTAGTTTCCTTGTCTGTAAAGTGGAGAATAAAATGGCTTCTCCGTCATCAATGAACTGAATAAGAGAATGAGTACAAAATGCAAAGCATAATGATTTACAAATAGAGAGGGAATTATTTAGCTGGAAATACAGCTAACCAAGATTGGAAAAACCACAGGAATTGCCATAGGGCTACAGAAGAGCAGAGCTCCCTGCCCTTATATTTGTCAGGGATCACATGCATGAGATCACATAGTGCCCAGACAGGGCTGCCCGCAAAGGCGATGCTCCCAGTGGGAGTTCCTGAGCCAGGAGGTCACCAGGAGGCAGTGAGCTAAGGAAAGGAGAAGAGATTGAAATACATGCTTTGAGAATGTATTTTACTTGTATAGGTCAGAAAAATCATCTTGTTGCAGAAATGCCACTGGCAAATATTAAAACCTATCATTGGTTATAAATCATCGTGGGCACTGCTTTTTTGTTCTTTGGAAACTATTTCTGCCCAGTACAAACTGAGTAGAAGAACCCTCCCTCCCTCCCTCCCTTCTCCTAGCTCCCTTCTCCTTCTCGTTGATAAAATGACTGTATCTAAACGTTGAAGAGTAACTGCGAACTCCATAGAGTAGAGGTGGGTTGAGGGCACTCGGGAAGGGGTCCAAGTCCAGGCCTGGCTCACCCCACCACAAACGCCCCTCTGCTGGGGGTGTCATGTTGGCCTCGCACCAATGAGCCGTGGCAACTGGGGCTCCCTGAACCCAGGAACTGGTGATTAAATTATGAGTATCTCTATTTATGAATGTGAAACGGCTCCCTGTGTCCATCTGGGAGCCTGTGATTAGCAGGACATGAGTACAACGCAAGCCCCGTAAGTAATAATTAGAGACAGAATAACTGGCCAAGCTATTTGTGCTCTTCTTGGTACTAATATCTCCAAGGGTTGGGTTTCCAGTCCAGTTATATTGTTTGACAGTGAGAACCTGAAAGGCCGTGGGGCCCAGCTGGTTCTTAGGCGGTCTCACCATTTAGTGCCCCTCAAATGATTTTTTTGCAGGTTAAAATGGAAAAGGAGGTCTGACTTCCACAGAGCAATGAGCAGAAGCCATGGCTGAGACCATTATAAAGCCAGTGACCCTATTTTCACCAAAAAAAAAGAACAATTTCTCCATCTCTGCTGTCCCCGATCCTTGCAGAACTGAAGGCCAATCTGTTTGGTGGCAAGTGGCCATCAGCTGGTAGCTGGGAAGAAAATTATTGTCTAGTAACATAGCTGCCAAAATATTGCTAAAACTAGTGTCATTTCTTCACCTCAGTGTTGCTTCAGAGCTTTGGGTTGCTAGAAGCTTGTAATTAACACCTGAGATGGGATGGAATGGGTTTCCTGTACTATATACATCTCTGGGCTTAAACGGGGGAATGTCTCTTGAATGTGGCTCGCTTCCACTCGCTGAGGAGGCCTTCGGTATTTGTTGGTGGGGAAAACCTAAGCCCACTCTAGCTCTGAGATTTTACCAGCATGCTTTTATGTGCCTGTCTACTAGGCACAGAGCACTGTGCTAGCCCTGGCGAGACAGCAGTCTCAGCCTGGCATGGTCGATGGGGATAATGTATGTTCTGGAGTCTTATAGGTACTCTTCTAAGGGCTTTTCATGTATTAGGTTGTAGAACTCCCACAACTGGGACCCAAGAGGCTGAGAACCATGGTCACTCAGAGAGCACGTAGATTTCTTCATCATGATACTGCACAGGTCATTGTAAGACATAATAAATGCTATAATGGAGAAATGTACATAGGTCTGTGGAGGTTCTAGGAAGAGTGACCAGATTCCTGGAGTCTCCTGTATTCCCCCAGTTCTGAGTATTTTTGATCACATAGCACTATTAGTTTAAAAAACCAAAACAGGGCTTCCCTGGTGGCGCAGTGGTTGAGAGTCCACCTGCCGACGCAGGGGACACGGGTTCGTGCCCCGGTCCAGGAAGATCCCACATGCCGCGGAGCGGCTGGGCCCATGAGCCATGGCCGCTGAGCCTGCGCGTCTGGAGCCTGTGCTCCGCAACGGGAGAGGCCACAACAGTGAGAGGCCTGCGTACCACAAAAAAAAACAAAAAACAAAAAATGAGCATTTCCTTTAGTGTGCTTTTTACCTCACACATTGTACACTTGTACCACTGTACTAACATATTTTATATTTTAAAACACACACATACAAGGTAGAAATGAAAAGCGATGAGGTATTGTTTGGATTAAGAAACAAATGAATGAAAATGTTCATAAAATGAAGAATGATAAACTACCATGTCAGTGGCCCCCTGATTTCTGGAGAAATTACATGAAGACCATATCCTGGCCTAGATAGGCCACAGGGCTGACTTATTTCTGATTCTCTGAATTTCTTTGATCAGTTTGTTTGTCACTCAGAATGTGGGAAGGAATGTTCAATGGTCCCCTGGCTAGTTAGCAAGGGAGTTATGACCACTTGTTCAGAAAGTCCCAGAGGCTCCACCTATGTTTCTGAAGGGCCTTATGTAGTTTCATGGCGTGAGATGTAGGACATTTTGGGGGGCATGAGATGCAGGATACATGTGGACCACACACAGAAAGATAGTGTTTCACCAGGACAGACACATAGTCACCCATTTCTGTGCTTGCCGTCTACTTCTTGTGAGAATATGGCTTTGCCTCTCGGAGACTGCATCCTCTCATCTGTGGATAAAGCCCCATTTCACCGAGTTTCCTGTGAAGAATAAACCCAATGGTTTAGTCTAAACCAAAAGCACTTTGAGGCATTTCTGTAGGCACTGAAAATTTTCAGGGCACCTCCCTGTATGGGGTAGAAGAAGCCAAGCCATATTCTTAGGACAATCACTCCGTGTCAAGCCCTGTACTAAGCATCTGAAACACCAAGATTACTTTATTATGGTTCCTGGCCTCAAGCAACTGATATTAGGGGGCGTCAGAAAGCTAGACTTGAAAATTAATTACAATCCATGTGGAGAAATGCCATGCAGCCCTGAAAAAGAATGAGAGAGAACCACAGGAAAGTAGATGAAAATGTTTCATACAGTGTTGAGGAAAAGGCATTTCTGTTTATTTCGTTCACTGGTACTTTACCGTCTCTTAGAACAGGGCCAACAACGTAAGACCCACAGGCTAAACCTGGTCCCACCCCCGACCTAAAAGTGGTTTTTACATATTTAAAGCGTTGTATGAAAAACAAGGATATGTCCTGGACATCAAATGTGGTGAGAGAAGTCTGAAATATTTACAATCAGGCCCTTCACAGAAAGTTCGCTAATGCCTTGTATATTTTAAATATAAATATTGCTTGAATAGGTAAATACATATATACTATATGAAAGTGCACACAAAAGTCTTTTACATGGGTACATGTAGCAACTACATAGAAAAGGGTCTGGAAGGATGTACACCAAACTTTTAAGGTCCATTTTCTCTGAAGACCAGGGAAGGAGAATAAAATCAAACGAAAGTAGTCTTTTATCTAATATGAAATTATGTTTTATAAGAAGATTGTATTCATGGATTACCTGTATAATTAAAAAATAATTAATTTTTTTAAAAAAATTCCTCCATTATAAAAGTTATTATTACCTATAAAGTGATAATAAATGAGAGTACATTCTCATGATAATTGAATGAGATAATGTACGAAAAATGCCCAGCATGTAATCAGCACTCAACATCTGTTAGTTGTTGGCTTCAAAAGAATTGCTCTCAGTCCTGAGTTCCCTGTCTCAGTTAATGATCTCAACGCCATCTACCCAAACCAGAGCCCTGGTAGACACCTGCCTCTCACTGCCCTGCATCACGCAATTGGTCAGCAAGTTCTATATCTCTTCCCTTAGAGAAAATTGTCATCTGAATATTGCAATGACTTTCTCACTGGTTTCTCTTGCTCTGTCCTCTTCCCCTTCTAATTCATCTTTCCCAGTGGATAGAGTGCCCATCCTGCCCTGCTTACAGGCCTCTGATAGCCTCTGCTACAGCATCAGAGCCAAACTCTGAGTGTGATATTCAAAGTTCTTCCATAATCTAGACCCCCACCCCCACTGCATCCTATGCAAAGGTCTCCCTGCTGTTTTCAGAAACACTTCTAGGCCCTTACACAGCTGTTTCTTCTCTTCTCTGGCATGCCCTTCCCCACTCTCACTCCTTTCCAAATATCAATTTATACTTCAAATACTGTCTCCTCTAGAATGTCTTACTCAAATCCATCCATCTATCCATCCATCCATCCATTCACAAATGTTCACTGAAGACCTATGTCCTATGCACTTCAACTGACCCTGAAAAGGCAGTAATTATCAACATAAACACATGCCCTGCCCTCTAGTACAGTAGACTCTGAAAGAAAGGGAGTGTAGTACTGAAAGGGATGTCCAGGATGTCCACCTGTCCTGCTGCTAAATCAAACTTTACTCTTTCTTCAGTATTTCAAACTCATGCCCAGGGAAGGGAGTTCCAATTGCTTTTCTTGAATTTAAGGGTTTTTCTTTTGTCTCCCACTAAACCCTGAAAAAAGTTAAAAAATCTGGAAAGCAGTTTGGACCTCTACACATAATTTGAAGTCAAAACGCAATTTGAATCCTGGCTCCAACCAATTACCAGCTGGGTGACCAATTTTCCCATCTTTATACAATGGCGATAGAAATATTCACTTCGGAGCTCTGATTGTTGGGGCCAAATCTGATAAAGTATATTCTGTTATGAAGACTCAGTTGCAATCAACAGGAACTTATTTAACCCACTTAAGCTGGTGAGCTGATGACTCACATGATGGCAAAATCCAAGTATGGACCCGCTTCACACACAGTTGGATCCAGACGTCCAAAACAGAGCTTTTGCCTGCTTATTCCCCTCCTTGCTGCAACCCAGCTTCATCTTGAGACAAGACAAAGTCACAAGAAACCAGAGGCTTTATGTCTCCATAGCTGTCAATGTCAGATAGAGGCATCACCTCTTTGCTACTAGGTCCAGGGTATATCCCACAAGAGAATCTGGTACCCTTGTAAAAGGACTAATTCAGACATGAGAGACAACTCCCCATTGCCTCCTTTCCTCTCCCCCATTTATTTTTTGCTACTTCCCCTGCCCCTGTGCTTTGACTGATGACAAACTCCAGGGCTGGCACAAACAGCTTTCGGAAATACAATTCAGACAATTATCAATATTCACGACACTTTCATGGTCGTTAATGGACGTGTGTGGAGCAGTAAAAAAATTGAATCACTTGATGTGCATGTTCCCAGATGAGGTTGGACACGGCAGTGCTCTCTGCCTTCTTGTTTCAGCCTCACACAGCGTTGACCAGAGGATGGAGATGGTAGGGAGGCAGTACAGTGTAGAGCAAGAACCTCTGGCTCTGGCGCCAGTTGGACACGGTTTGAATCTCATCTCTGGCACCTATGAATAATGGGAAGTGACTGTATGTATCACTTGTGAATATTATGTTCATAGATTTTGTGGGGTTTTTTTGACAGATGTGTTTAAATTAACAACCTTAGTCTTTTGGCTCAAGTATTTAGTTAGTTTACATTTATTATAATTAATGATATATATTTCATTGGTTTTTTTAGATGCACATTTTTCCACCTTGACATCTCTGAAGTTGGTATGCATTCACTGTTGGCCAAGTAGCAGTTGTGATATAGTTGTCATTGCCTGAGCAAGCGTGTTCACATCTTTAGAGTGAGTGTCAGAAGCTTGGAAGAAAATCCCGGAGACAACAGTAGAGCCCTCTTTTGTGAAATGATACATCACCTAAGCTCTTAATGGCACAGAGTTTGATGTTGTGTGGAAAAACACAGACATCTTCAACTCTGAGCCAAAAAGAAAAAGAAAAAGTTTTAGAAAAAATAGATTCTGAATGTGAGGGAGCTTTAGAAACAGCTTTACCTATTTATTTAACTTATGATCTCCTTCTCCTGCATGCACAAGAGTGATCAAAGTTAAAAAGAAATCTGAAAAAGCTCTTTCAATAGTACAAAATAAAATTCTAAGTATTAAGGAAAACATTGTAGCAGTTTTGATGGATGATATTTTTTCTTTATTAAAAGTACATAAAACAATGATGGCTCTTACAATTAATTCCTCTTAGAGTCCAAATACAGCTCCTTGGATGTTTTATAACATCTTACTTTAGGATTTCTACTTCCCTCCTGCCCTCTTTATGTCTTCCTTTTTGTATTTATTTTTGGATCACTTTGCAAGTCTGGAAGTAATACACTCTGTTTTTAATCTTTAGTGTTTACCTGAAAAATTACATCATATATAATTAACTTATCAAAGTAGAAATTAATCAAAACCTTTACTCTTTCCCCAGAATATATAAAAATCTTAGTGTTAACTGCATTTACCTATCTCCTAAGGGAAATGCTATTGTAGTTTGATATTTTTTTAAATTTTATTTATTTATTTATTTTTATTTTTGGCTGCATTGGGTCTTTGTTGCTGCTCACGGGCTTTCTCTAGTTGTGGTGAGCAGGGGCTACTCCTCGTTGCGGTGCATGGGCTTCTCATTGTGGTGGCTTTTCTTGTTGCGGAGCATGGACTCTAGGTGCCCAGTTGTTGTGGCTCACGGGCTCTGGAGCGCAGGCTCAGTAGTTGTGGCGTGCAGGCTTAGCTTCTACATGGCATGGGATCTTCCTGAACTAGGGCTCGAATCCATGTCTCCTGCATTGGCAGGTGGATTCTTAACCACTGTGCCAGCAGGGAAGTCCTGTAGTTTGATATTTTAATTCCAGCTTTTAAATGTTAAAACCCTTAGACATTATTACAACTATTTCATATAATTGTTAATTTCCATTTGCCCATACAGTTAATACTTTCCTTGTTCTTTTAGTCCTTCTTGTATCTCAGACCTTCCATCTGGGGTCGGTTTGTGCCTGAAGTAGTGAGTTGAGTCCTTTAGAATTTCCTTCAATGAGGTTCTGCTGGAGACCAATTTTCTCTCTCTCTCTCTTTCTTTAAAAAATATATTATTTTTACTGAGCCTACAATTCTAGATGGGCAGTGTTTGTTTTTTTTTCAGCACATTTAAAGTAAGATTCCACAGGGTTTGGGGTTTCAATTTGGCTATTGAGAAGTCAGCTATATCCATTGTTCCTTTAAAAATCATTTGTCTTTTTTCTCTGCTGCCTTTAAGATCTTTCTCTCTTTTTTTTTTTTTTTTTTGCGGTACACAGGCCTCTCACTGTTGTGGCCTCTCCCGTTGTGGAGCACAGGCTCCGGACGCGCAGGCTCAGAGGCCATGGCTCACGGGCCCAGCCGCTCCGTGGCGTGTGGGATCTTCCCGGACCGGAGCACAAACCCGCGTCCCCTGCATCGGCAGGCAGACTCTCAACCACTGCGCCACCAGCGAAGCCCTGTTCATTGCTTTTGAACAATTATTTTTTTGGGGGGGGGGCTCCCAGTGACCCAGGAGACATCCCTTTGCTTTTTCCAAAAGTGCCTGAGGCCCTACCAGTCAGGATCATCTCATGCCAAGTTCACAGCTTAAGGTTCCTGAGTCCACCCAGCCTATGCCTTCCCAGAATGCACATCTGTAAGAAAGCTGGTCTACAGACACAATTTCTCAGGATTATTTCCTCCTTTCATTTCCTTCCCTCATGCTTTGTTAAGTGCCAAAATCCGAGTCTCTGAATTTCACCTTGGTGGAGGAGTGCGAGTTTATATTTGGTTTCTCTTATCTGAACACTTTCGAGACTCATTTCAATGTGAGGAGAATGTCCTCTAAGTATTCCCAGTTTGGTCCTTGGTTTCTGACTCCCTTGTCCTTCAACACCCCTTTATAGGATCCCAAATGGAAATTATAAGTTCTCTCAAAGAATAAGTGACTTTGGTACTTTTAAATCCCCCTACTATCTCATTACAATTAGCCTGCAAGAAAGGACAACCTCATTGCCTTGAGTCTTCAATGCTTCAAAGGTGGTGTGTTTTTTAGACATCACGTGGTAATTTCCATTGTTTTCAGTTAGATGGTTGATCCAAAGAATCTAGTGTCATTATTGGAAACCAGAAGGGACATTTGGAATTTGCTAAGATAAAAATTTCAAAATGAAAAACAAAGGCAGACTGTCATATAAAAATTTCTGGTCCAGCACACTATATCTTGCAGATACTCTGTTTTCCCTCCAGAAAGGAAGACATCCCCATATCACAGGGTTATTTTGAAGATTAAATTTGATAACATGTGAAATTCTGTACTGAGGTGCCATTGCTGTTCAAGGAAAGTTTATTAAGTCTGTAATCTAAGCAAAACCTGAAAACTTAATTTTTCCACCTACTGTTAATGCTAGGGGCAATCACTATGGGGTTAAAAAAATGACTTGTCACATGGCTGAGCAAATCCTTAGAAAAAACCCACCTCTCGGCCTTTGGGAGATTTCAATCAGAAAGGATCAGGGTGGGTTCTCTGAGCTCTCCTGGAATGGCAGGCCCAGAGGAAAAGTCAAGCTGAAGTGCTTAGGGGCAGGACAGGAATAAAGACGCAGACATAGAGAATGGACTTGAGGACACGGGGAGGGGGAAGCGTAAGCTGGGATGAAGTGAGAGAGTGTCATGGACATATATACACTACCAAACGTAAAATAGATAGCTAGTGGGAAGCAGCCGCATAGCACAGGGAGATCAGCTCAGGACTCTGTGACCACCTAGAGGGGTGGGATAGGGAAGGTGGGAGGGAGGGAGACGCAAGAGGGAAGAGATATGGGAACATATGTATATGTATAACTGATTCACTTTGTTATAAAGCAGAAACTAACACACCATTGTAAAGCAATTATACTCCAATAAAGATGTTCGAATACCTGTTCAAAATTAAAAATAAAATAAAATAACTAAAATGCTTCACTAGAGATTAGGATTCAAGTATCAGTTTGATTTAATGATTCCAGAAGATTAATGCACATCCGAGACAGTCAGCCAGTTGCACTCAGCTGGTTTGGAGCCAGCAGGATTATGGTGAGGGTACTGGTATCTCTTTGGCAATTTTGACATATTTGAGGAGCTGGATGAAGACTGTGGATGGAAAGCAGTGAGTAAGGAGGATGGAGTAAGAAGAATGGAGGAAATGAGATCAGACAGGAAGGCAGAATTAATCTAGATCACAGAGGGGACTTTGGAGGGCATACGAGGGCATTGAGATTTGCTTCTAGGTGTAATGGAAAACTATTGAAATATTTTAAGCAACACATAAATATTCATAGCAGCTTTACTTATAACAACAACAAAAAATACAAATACGCCGAATATCCATCAACAGGTGATTGGATAAACAAGCCATGGTACATCTGTGCAGAGAAATACCACTCAGAGATAAAAAGGAACAAACTACTGATACACACAATGGCGTGGATGCACGTCAGGAATATTGAGCTGAAAGAAGTCAGACACAACAGAGCACACACTGGATGACTCTATAAGGCAGAATCATCTCTAGTGACACAAAGCAGACCAGGCTTGCCTGGGTCTGGGGAGGGAGGGAGATTTACTGCAAAGAGAACAAGGGGACTTTCTGGTGTGATGGAGATGCTCTATGTCTTGATTATGGTGATGGCTATACGGGTATATAAATTTGTCAAAACTCATCTATCTGTACACTTCAAATGGGTGCATTTTATTTTGGGTAAACCACACCTTGATAAAGTTCATTTTAAAACATCACCAGCAGGTAAGATATAAATTATGTTGACCACATTCTGAACCAGAGTGAGAGTTCCAGGGTAAGGAGAAAATGAATATACAGATGTACAAGTCACAGGACCCTTCAGTTATTAAACTCAAATTCCCAGTTGGATGTTGAGACTCTTGGTTTCTAAAGCAAAAGGGGAAATAAATGTGTCCAGGTGTTTCTATCTTCAGAACAATACTGTCCAGGAGTGCTCTATGGGAAAGATGTTCTCACCTTTGCCTAAACATAGGATTCTTCGCCTAAACATGCTCTTGAGGTGGTAAATGTCCCGCACAGGGTGACCATTGTGACCAATCAGAGCTAAGCTTTAAACAAGGTCTATGAGACACTCCCTCTTGGCACTGTTCCATGGACTGGGCAGTGATGGAGATGAATGCCAATTCTGACAGGTTTGGCAAGACCGCCCTCCTCCATGGGACCTGATGTGGTTCTGGTTGGATTTGGAGTTACCACTGAGAGCAATTGACCTGATTGGGTGACTCACTGCCCTAAATCAGCTTTCTCAACCTCAGCACTGTTAACATTTTAGAATTGAAAATTCTTCATTATGGGGTGTTGTCCTTTACCTTGTGAGAAGTTTAGCAACATTCCTGGCCTCTGTTAGATGCCAGCAGGACTGCACCCTCCCACCTCCCAGTTTTGACAGTCCCAAATGTCTCCAGATATTGTCAAATGTCCCTGGGAAGGGGGGTAGGGCACAAAATCATCCCCAATTGAGAAACACTGCCTTAAACCTTCCCATGGTTCTCCATCGTCCAGGAGGTGTAGTCTGCACCCTTTAGACAGCTTGGGAGAACTGTGTCATCTTCTCCCTGTCCCCTCCAGCCTCACCACCATTCTCTTCTTCACATAATCTGGTCCAACAACAACAACCCATCAACCTGACTCTCTAAACACCGGCCTCTTTCTTGCCTCCATGCCTTTGTCCGCACTGTACCCTCTTCCTAGAAGACCCTCTCCTCCCTTCACTATCTTTTCCCAGCCAACTTTATTTAATATCCAAAATTCAACTCAAGCATTACTTCCTTTTGATGGTGGCTTTTTATTATAAAATCTTTTCCACTATTTGATTTTCTCACCATGAGCAAATATTATTTTGGTTTGAACAACAATAAAAAGTTGCTTTTCTAGAAAGCTTTTAGACTCTCCCCAGGCTGGGCCAATTCTCCTGCCTCTGGCCACCACAGAATTTTATTTTTCTTTCTTCCATGCCATTTGTCACACTAGGAGTAACTGTTTATCTGTTGGCCTCTCCCATCAGCCAGGGAGCAATTCAGGATGAGGGCTATTATCCCCGACGTGTACCTGGGCTCAGCACAGACCCTGACCCAGAGACGGTCTTGGGGAAGGCCCCATCCCAATGCCTTACCTGTGGGACCATCACACACAAGAAAGGCTCAGGCCAGGTTGATGTCTGTGTGTGATGATGGTGACGGTGGGGTTTCTGTCTTATCAGGCAAACACCCCACCCAAATGCAGGGGATGGGCCTGGTGAGCTCTCTGGGTTTCATCCTGCCTCCCTGGTCCCATTGGACAACTTCATTGGGTGGGGAGCACAGTAGAATTGTATTAAGAAATCATGCTATAGTTGGAATGAATCCCCAGCAAAATATCACTTGGAACTAGAGGAGATTTTTTTTCTCACTGCTGCTTACACAGCTAATAGATTTTGACATGAACTTCCCTCACCATCATGGGAAAAAGTGCCCTCAGCTGAGAGGGGTGACAGAAGATCACAGAGCAAAGGGCAGCTGGGCCCGGGCTGTGCTTGGCAGAGTCGGTTGGAGGGTCAGGGGTGATAATCTCCATCATCCTGAGAAAATGCTTTGGAAGCCCTGGGGACTTGAAGCACTCACGGGTGACTGGGACTCAAGAAGAGGAAAATCTCAGGTCACTGCAGAGCTGCCCAAGGGCCTTGCAGTGGGAGGGCACAACTAAGCCACCTAGGGCTTATTCTACCATGGGATCGTGCTTCGCTGTGTGACCGCTGTGTTCCCACTCTTGTTGCCTGTTATCTTCTGAGCCTTCCCCCGTGAAGACAGCAGCTAGGACGGTATTTCCCACTGGGGCCCTATTGGCATGAGGGGAGGGTCAAGTTTTTGTTATGAGGGACTGTCGTATACACATTGTCAGGAGTTCAGTCGCCCTGGCCTCTGGTCACTAAAAGCTAACAATGCCCCTCCCCCCAGTCATGGTGACAACCCCAAATGTTCCCGCCCACTTTGTGTCCTAACGCCTTCTAGGCCAGTGGAGCCCTTCTACGCTGGGGCTTTTCATGCTACCTGCTGAAGGGAAGCACGATTACAGCTCAGCGTGGGAGAACTAAAATGTCCATATTTAGGTTTTCTGGCTCATGAGAAATTTTTGTTTTAACATCTTTATTGGAGTATAATTGCTTTACAATGGTGTGTTAGTTTCTGCTTTATAACAAAGTGAATCAGTTATACATATACATATGTTCCCATCTCTCTTCCCTCTTGCGTCTCCCTCCCTCCCACCCTCCCTATCCCACCCCTCTAGGTGGTCACAAAGCACGGAGCTGATCTCCCTGTGCTATGCGGCTGCTTCCCACTAGTTATCTATTTTACGTTTGGTAGCATATATATTTCCATGCCACTCTCTCACTTCGTCCCAGCTAAAGACGCAGACGTAGAGAATGGACTTGAGGACACGGTGGGGGCGCGGGGAAGGGTAAGCTGAGAAGTTGTCTTTTAAGCTCTCAAAGCCCAAATGCTCAATGACTGGGGCTGCCTTTATATAGACTGGGGTCAGCCATTCTGATCCACATCCGTGTGTCACATCCTGCCACCACCTGACTTTGTAAGTCAAGTCTTGTTGGTACACAGACACACTCATTCAATCTGTGTTTTCTGTGGCTGTTTTCATGCTGAGATGGCAGAGCTGAGCAGCCATGACAGAGACCACGTGGCCCAAGGAGCTAAAAACGTTTCTTATCTTGCCCTTTAGAGAAAAAGTTTGCTGACCCCTGTCATAGACAATAGTTTGGGAAAATTATGTGAATGGCCAAACTTTTTCATGTTCCCAGAGGAGAAGGATTCTCCAGCTTGGGAAGGAGGGATCCGAGGGGAAGCAAGAGAACCACGATGTCAGTGTGTCTCTGAGAAGGGGCTCCGCACTGTGTCCATCATACCTCACAGACCACGTGCGATCCACGGGGGGAATAGAGGTGATATACCGCAGAAGGGGCAAGGAGTCAATGACAGAGGGAAATTGAGTCCCATTTTCTGGGGGAGGCCTGGGACACTGTGTTCTCAGTTTCCCAACACTACAGAAATGGCTTCAACATGTTATCTAAGGAAATGGATCTGAAACAGCTTTATAGAGCTCCCACTCACCCCAGTGTGGTGTAGGGAGTAGCATGGAGGCAGGGTAGACCTTAGGCAGCTTCTTCAAGATCTCCATAGCCCTAGAGTGGCGTAAGGTAATTGGGAGAGTTGGCCATGGGGAAAGCAGGATGTTCAGATCAAACACAGGAACAGCTGGGATGCACAGGAAGAGGTGACATAAGACGGACGTGTTGGAAGTTGGGCAGATGGGTCTAGTAGCTTGTCAGCTGGGAGAAGAGGATTTGCAGGGCATGTATTGAAAGGGGCTTCTACCACTCCTCTGGATCTTGTAACTACACCGCATGCTGCCTTCAAAATATTCATGAGGCTAGTTTCATACTGTGATCTCATCGCCCGGCTAAGGAAAAGCAGCATCTGAGAGTGTAGTTTTGCACAACCGTGAGAAGCTACAGTTGAATCCACAGAAGTAGAAGCTCATCTTTGCTCAGCACATCACGATTTAAAACTTTTACATGAATTATCTGTGAGTTAGGGATCACTAATCTTCCCACTGGAAGATGAAGAAAACGAGCCATGGGGAGGCCAAGTGATTTGCTCCAGATCACACAGGTCATAGATTTGGTGAGAACTGTCAATCCCTTTTTGAGTCATTTGCTTTTCTCTTTCTTTGTCTTCTAATCCAGGTCTCCCTCTTGCCAAGAGGTAGCTTTTATTACAAATAATAATAATAAGAGGAAGGGGGGGGGGAGAAAAGGAAGAGAAAGAAGAAGGGAGGGGAGAAGAGAAGGAATTATTACTCTTCTGCCTGTTGAACTTGGTGATGGTCTCCATTCTGCTCTGTGCCCATCTCCTGAGACAGGCAGAAGATCCAAAAGGTGGAGAGAAGATAGACTCTGGAGTCTGAAAATCTTGGCTTTGAACTTCATGCCCATCCCTCATCTAGATCTTTGACTTTGGACAAATAGTTTAACCTCTTTGTTCCTCAGTTTCCTCATCTGTCAACTGGGAATGATTGGGAAGATTATATGTTATGACGTATGTAAAATTCTAGGCATGTAGTAATGCCACCGTAAATGTTGGTTATAATTATGATTTCACATTTCTATCATTGGCACTCACTTTTGGCTTTCTGTCCACAGCTCACTCCAGGCCTCTTGGAAATGACCTGTCCCTGCTCCAACCCTGAGACCCTGGCATTGCGGACAGGTCCCGTCGCCAGTGGATGCTCTGTGAGTGGGTGAGTGAGTGATGGAGTGGTCCCATCTCTTCAGTAACACCCCTAACACCCACCCACCTCCCCATTTCTGGACATGGTTTTCAATCTGAAACAGACCTTGATTCTTGATGTCCAGTCCTGCAGCCTGACCTTTCCTGACCCCTGAATTCAGGCCAGAATGTCTGGTTGTCAGGCCTAGGGTCCCAGCCTCTGTTTTTAGTTCCTGCCCTACCCACACCACGGCCCTGGTCCTCACCTACATGTTAGTTGCTTGTATGATCTTGAGAAATTTACTTACTCTGTCTGTGTCATAGTTTCTCCAACTGTAACATGGGGACTTTATAATAGTACTTTAGAGGTACAATACCTTAGAGCAGTTTCAACCAGTGTGACTTTGTCCCCAGGGGATGTTTGACAATGTTTGGAGATATTTTTGGTTATCACAACTGGTGGGTCGTTGCCGTTACTGGCATCTAGTGTGTAGAGGCCAGGAATGCTGATAATTATTTACAGCGCACAGGGCAACCCCTCACAGCAAAGAATTACCTAGTCAAATAGTCAGGAATGCCAAGGTTAGAAGCCCATAGTTAGAGAGCTGCCATGAAGGTTAATTGGTAAGATATATAGAAAGAACTCACAAATGTTAGCTACTACTACTAATACCATTATTATCTCTCACACTCTTGCCAGTAGAATGGGTCTCATTCATTCATTTATTCACAGATATCTAATAACCCTCTGTCATATGCCAGGACAGTTCCGAACACAGCAGCAAACAAGACTGAGGGCTCCAAAAGGGCTTTAGCTTGTCTACTGCTCCCGGTAGACAAGGAAACAAGGAAACCCCAGATGTCGATAAAAGGCTCTGCAGATGTGAGGGGGCCTGGTAAGCTACTTGAAGGAGAGGTCAGGCAAGACCTGCAACAGAGTGAGGCTGGTGTCAAGCAGGAGCCAGCCCTGCAAAGGCCAGGGACCAGGCCACCCCAGGCATAGGGCAGTTGAGCTTGGGCTGAGACGGTGCCCCAGTAATGACCTGAGTGTGTGAGATGCAGAAGGAGGCCAGCGTGGCTGGAGCAGGGTGGGACCTGCGGAGCATGGCGTCAGAGGAGGTTGGAGAGAAGCAGGGGCCACGTGATGTAGGGATGTACCAATAAGGAGTTTGGGTTTTATTTTAAGGATAATGGAAAACACTGGAGAAATGTAAGTAGGAGGGTGAAATAACACCACTTACATTTGTATGGAGAATGGTTTCAAGAAGGCAAGAATGGAAGCAGGGAGGCCAGGAAGGAGACTCATCCAAGCAGGAGATGAAGCTTACACTAGGAGAGTGGTGGTAGACAGCAGGGAATTGGATGAATTGGAGATTCCTTTTGGAGATAGAGTTGATGGGATATACTGCTGGGTCGAATGTGGAGGCTAACACCTTGATTTTTAGCTTGAGCATTTAAGCATAGGGTGAGACCTTTTACTAAGATGGTGGAAGGATGAAGGAAGTGCAGTTTGAGGTCATGTTAAATTTTAGTTCCCACTGGACATTTTTGTGGAGGTGCTCTACAGGTGGTCCGGAGTTCTCTGGAAAGGGCAGAGCTGGAGCTGGAGACCGCATAGTCACTGGTACTAGGTGGTATTTAGGGGTAGGGAGAGCATGTCCCCAGTGGCTGGGTCCGGGAGAGAGCCCGGTGGCACTCCAAGCAAACTTTGGACCCTGGCAGGGGAGGAGCAACCAGGCACGTAGGAAGACAGCAGGAGAGTGACGTGTTCATGGTACGTCTGCTCACAGAGTGTTAGGAAGATGCAAAGAGAAAACAGATCTGGAACATACAAGAGTGAGAGGCGGGGCCAGACCCTCAAACCCAAGTCCTTAAACCAATGTGCCCAACTAGGGGAAGGAGAAGGGGAAAAGCATTCCTTGTGATCCTCCTGGAAGGTAGATTTGATTACCATCCCATTTTACAGATGGGAATTATGAGAGTCAGAGAGGCGAACCAACCTGCCTCCCCACTAAACATTGGACTTCCTTGGGGTTTGTCCTGAGTTCTTTTCTCTTTCTATGTAATTGCCCTGGATGGTCTCATGTAGTTCCAAGGCTTAAGGCTTGTTAAGCTGATAATTCCTGAAGTTATATGTTCAATCCCGACTTCTCTCCTGAATTGTAGATTCATATTTCCTACTACTTACTCACCTCTAGACCAGGGTGTTTCCCAAATGTATGTCTACAAACTGAACTCCCAGTCCCTTCCCCACCTCACACCTTTCTCTTCAATTTGTTTTTCCTCCTGGCTTTCCCTTTCTTGGAAAATAATACCCAATTCACTCAGTTGTCCTTTTAGACATCTTCCTTGTTTAGCTCTCAGAACTCATTTATAACCAAGACCTATTTTTTCTGCATCTTAAATTTCCCTTGAATAAACTCACATCTGTGCCTCTTTACTGCGATCCCCTATCCCCCAACCAAACTGTCATATCCTCTGTCTTGGGTGACCACAGCAGCCTTCTAAGTGGCCTCCATGATTTCACTCTCCTTCTCCTCCAATCTACCTGCAGCCAGAGTGATCTTGCAAAAAAATGTAAAATAGAATACATCATTTCTTTGCCTAAAAACTCTTAGATATAGTCTTTTTTTAATTTAATTTTATTTTTTTCTTGAAGTATAGTTGATAACCAATGCTGTGTTAGTTTCAGGTGTACAGCAAAGTGATTCAGTTATACGTATACATGTATCCTTTTTCAAATTCTTTTTCCATTTAGGTTATTACAGAATATTGAGTAGAACTCCTTGTGCTATACAGTAGGTCCTTGTTGGTTATCTATTTTATATACAGTAGTGTGTATATGTTAATCCCAAATTCCATTCTTAAGACAAAAATCCGAAGCCTTTCATGGCCCGCCTGGCCCACATGTTCTGGTCCTGCTTGCCTTGCCACCTGCATCTCATGGCAAATGCCTACTCCCCTTCCTGGCATCTCCTGCAACCCCTTTGCCTCAATTCTTGGTCATGTCCAGACCTTTCCTGACTCCAGATCTCTGCCTGTGCCGTGCCCTCTGCCTGCAGGGCTCTCCTTCCTGCTTTCATGGCTGGCTCCATGTACTTGAGGTCTTTTCTCAGACCTCTTTAGAGAGACATAACCTGACCACCCTCCCCAAGGACAGTACCCTTCCTATTAGCTTATCTCATACCCTCATTCTTTTCTGTGCTGGTACTATTCCATTACTACAACCTATAATTCTACACTTGTTTATTTGCTGATTGGGTTCTTATCAACCTCCCTTATTACTAGACTCCAAGCACCACAAGAATAAGGATTTTTTTTCAGTGTCATTCACCATTGTATCTCTGGTGTCTTGCCTTGTGCCCAGCACATAGTAGGTGCTCAACAATAGTTACTGAGTGATGAATGAAGGCCACAGAGCCAGTAAGTGTCAAAGCTGATTGAATGTCTTCATGACTTCTCCTCTTGTTCTATTCTGATTCATACACAGTAGCTTCCTTGAAAATACACACTCTTTTGTTTACAAACAACCTTCTGAGCCTGTGTAGCCTGACATGGGGTAAGAATTTCCTCCCAGCATTGCGTGTCTGTTCAGTCCCCTCACAGAAGGCCTGGGTTTGGGATCCTGGGCTCTGGAACGCCTTCTGGCATTTTCTGCTCAGTGAGCCCATCCATTCCCATTTTCTTCAGCAGAGTTGAAGATATAAATTGCAAAAGGCCTTCTTGAAAATTGCTGGGAGAACGCATGTTCCTGGCCAGGAATTCCTCTGCTGCTGCTTCAGGGATGGTGTTGGGGGGGGGAATCTCCATGGGGGGTTGCGTTGGCTGCACTGTTTGGCACTGCTCTGTGTGGCTGGGGCTGGCAGAAGAGGGGAACCAGGGAAGCTGCCATGCCCAGCTCTGGGGATAGCATGCATGTATGGATGGGTGGGGGTCAGCCTGGGATCCAGGCATAGGACACAGAGCTGAAATGCATGAGCCCGTGCCCATTCAGCTTACCGTCTAGCAGTAGTGACCCAACCTAGGTTGACTGTGAGCTGCCATCAGGGGTAGCCAGAGAGGAGGTGCAGCACCAGGAGATGTGTTTATACATAATGGGAGTCTGGCCAGGGACTGGTGGTCCTGGAGGACTGGGCCACCCCAGGAGACTGGCAAGAGTTAGCTGGATACCAAAGTCCCAGATTAAAACCTGAGGGTAGGAAGGAGGGACTCTGGAATATCAGAAAGATCTTGAGTTTTGGAATCAGAAAGGCCTAAACTGGAGTCTTTTATTTTTTTAATTTTTTTATCGAAGTATAGTTGATTTACAATGCTGTGTTAGTTTCAGGTATACGCAAAGTGATTCGGATATCTATCTATCTACATATATATATATTCTTTCTCAGATTCTTTTCCCTTATAGGTCATTATAAAATATTGAGTGTAGTTCCCTGTGCTATACAGTAGGTCCTTGCTTGTTACCTATTTTATATACAGTAGTATGCATATGTTAATCCCAAACTCCTAATTTATCTCTCCCCCACTTTCCCCTTTGGTAACCATAAGTTTGTTTTCTACGTCTGTGTGTCTATTTCGGTTTTGTATGTAAATTCATTTGTATCTTTTGTTTTTTAATTCTACATATAAGTGATATCATATGATATTTGTCTCTGGCTTACATCACTCAGCACGATAATCTCTAGGTCCATCCATGTTGCTGCAAATGGCATTATTTCATTCTTTTTTATGGCTGAGTAATATTCCATTGTATAAAGACACCATATCTTCTTTATCCTTTCATCTGTCAATGGACATTTAGATTGCTTCCATGTCTTTGGTATTGTAAATAGTGCTGCTATGAACATTGGGGTGCATTTATCATTTCTAATTATGGTTTTCTCTGAATAGATGCTCAGGAGTGGGATTGTAGGATCATATGGTAATAAGCTGGAGTCTTGATTCCTCTCCTTACCATATGTGTGTGGTTAGGCAAGTCATGTCACCTCTCTGAGTCTAGGTTTTCCCAATTATAAAATGGGAAGAAGCACCCTGTCTGCAAAAAGTGCAATGGTGATTAGAGACAATGCATGGAAAGCACCCAGCATGGAGTCTAGTGCTTAGAAGGCTCTCAGTCATTGGCAGCTCCTTAGAGAGCAGGGCCATGGACTGAGACTCAGAAGGAACTGGCAATGGTGACCAGAGCCAGGCCCCTGGAAATGACAGGGTGACAGGGACCCAGGGAGTTTTCCTGGGATACCTTGTATACACCAGGCCCCAGACTTATTGGGAGCACCTTGGCTGAGAGGGTGGGGGGGCAACTTGGATGCCCTAGAGATGTACCTGGGTGCTGAACTAGTTCCTCCTCTGTAGTCCAGTAGATGGTGTTGAGGGTGAGATGACCTGGAAAGATGCAGTGGGGGCCAGGATGAGCTGTGTGGAGTAAGCAATAGGGACCCACATTTGGGGATCCTGGTTATTTTATATTGCTGTTTATCCTTTCAATAAGTACTCAGGGAGCCACTTCTATATGCTGAGGCTTTTACCTAGAGCTGTGTTAGGGAAGCTCACATTCAATCATTCATTCACTCATTAATTCATTCAGCCAGATAAACTTGCTAGATATCTACTCTGTGAGGGCCCATGGTGGGAACAGAGAGGTGAATAAGGCACAGCCCCAGCTCTTGAGGAGCAGATGGTGTTTGAAGGGAGCTATAGAATGATGACCAAGAGTCCAATCTTCGGAGACACTGTCCAGGCGTTGGTCAGCCACCTCTGCATATATAGCCACATGATCTGGGCTGTCACCTCATTTCACTGGCCTCGGTTTCCTCATGAGATGGCTGTGAGCACTGAGTATAAAGTTTTTAAGCAATGCTTGAGCAGCAGTAAGCTCTCAATAAATGTTAGTGATGGTGACAATGTTGATGATGATGATGAACAGAGGGGGACCAAGTAGAAAGTTCTGGGGACGGGGCAGTTAGAGGAGGCATTCTAGAAAAGAATACCTTTTACAAGGACCAACTAGCCTTTTAGTCTTGTTTTTCTTAGAGGTTGAAGAAGGAATCCCCCACGTCCAGCTTGAAGCTCACCTTCTGTCCTCCTCTTGGGCCGGGAAGTTGGACCAGCCCAGCAAATATTTATGTTGAAATATTTGGAGATGGCACAAGATCTGCAGATATTTTCAGAATCTCTTTCACGGTTTACACAGCATGCCACCTGCCTCTATCTCCTGACAAGGAAAGAAAGATGTTAAAGAAAATGGGCTGGAATGAACGAAGGGAAGTGACGTGGGATTTTTATCTGAAAAGGCTTGCTCCGGAAACATAGAAATTGAGCCCAGGCTGAACTGGGAGAGAGAGTACATTCTAGGTGTCCTGACAGTGCTCTGTCAACTGTTCTAAGTGCTTTGCAACCTCCTAAGCATTCCCACAGTCATCTTCTTTCATAAGCCTCACAAAAGTCCAGTTAGGAGGGACTGTGATCCTCGTATGACAGATGGGGAAACAGAGGCTTTGAGAAGCTAGAGGACCTAACTCAAGGGCACACAAGGGTATATGGCAAAGTGACAGATTTATTTCCAAGAGTGAAGCTTTGTGAATTTTGGCTTTAAAGTGAGTTAAAGGAGAGTTGAGGCTTTCATAACTTATTTTATGGAAAGCTTATTATATGCTCCTATCACTGTACATGGAAGGAGTAATGCAACCCACCCATTCTCTTATGCCACCCAAGGTAGGTGCAGGGCAGAGGGCCCCACATTTCAGCCTCTGTAGGTGCCTGCTGTGTTGGCTTCCTTGTTCCTTAACTCCATCTTCCTAATCCCATCTGTGGGCTAGATGATATGAGTGAGGCCTTGGAGCCACCATGGGATGGCAGGGACATGAGATGGATGCAGTCTGAGTTCCTGTGTCACCACTTGGAAGAGAACGGCTTAACCTACGTCAGACATGGACAGGAATAAGAAGTACCCTGTTATGGTACTGAGCCACAAAGATTCTGTTTTGTTTGTTACTGCAGCATAACATAGCCTATCCTCACTAACATGCTGCCTTGCCATCCAAAGTTTCTACCCACTTCCCCAGGGAAACTCTACTCTTTGCAACAGGAGGAAAGAATTCAGTTTCTCATTGTGTCCTTGACTCAAGCACATTTCTACCCTTGGCTTCATCTGGGTGTTTGTGGTGTTTGTACAACTGTACAAGTTTCTTCAAAACAAAACACAGTCTACTCTTCCATGAGGAACATGCTTCTCTAGTTCCTATAACTCCAAGCTTCCTTCTTGAAAAAGAGCAACTCTGGCATCATGACGCCAAAGCACACCTGTTCATGAGAGGCACCTGGGGAAGGCAAGTGGCAATTTAAATCAGCTCTCTCAGGAATAAATCACACTGTTCACATTTTTTAGGTGAGGATGAAAGTCCCAGAGAAGGAAAGGAACTTGCCCAAGGCCACACAGCTATTATCCAGAAGAGGCAGTAGTAGAATCAAGACTCTAGCAGTTATAACCCACTTTTCTTTTTTCTGTACCCCAATAGAGCACCCCAGGGTGCATGGACTTGGTCCATTCTTGCCCTGGTAGGACAAGAGAGCAAACCGATATTTATTTTCCCAATTAGAATGCCACAAACAGCACAGCCTTTGGAGCCATAGAGGAGTGGGATCCTCCTCTAGAGGAGGTTTGGAATCAAAGCGTGGTAGAGGTTTGGGATCAAAGCGTGGTTCTGAAAATTATAAGCTGTGTAACCTTGAAGAGGCCACTTGCCCTGTATGAATCTCATTTTCCTCATCTGAAAATAAGGATAATCCCCACCTACCTAGATTAGATAACACCTGAAAAGCACCTGACACATAATAGGAGCTCAAAATATGTGACTTCTTCCACTCTTTCACTGTATAAAAGCCCTGTGCAAAAGGGTTATTGGCAACTACAAAGAAAGCTGCCTCTTCTCAAGGCATGGGGACAATGTCATTGGCCAGACTGGCAGCAAGCATTAAGAGTCCATGTAGCATTGTGGTGAGCATGGGAGCTCCGGAGTCACATTGCCTGTGTTCATAGCTTGGGTATGACTTTGAGCATGCAACTTAAACATTCTGTGCCTCAGTTTCCTCATCTGTCGAACAGGGATAACAATAGTACCTACTTTATAAAGTTGTTGGGAATATTAAAAGAGTTAATGTGGGATTCCCTGGTGGCGCAGTGGTTGAGAGTCTGCCTGCCGATGCAGGGGACACGGGTTCATGCCCCGGGCTGGGGAGATCCCACGTGACGCGGAGCAGCTAGGCCCGTGAGCCACGGCCACTGAGTCTGCGCGTCCGGAGCCTGTGCTCCGCAATGGGAGAGGCCACAGCAGTGAGAGGCCCGTGCACCACAAAAAAAAAAAAGAGTTAATGTGTTTTGAAAGAATGCTCAACATCACTAATCATTAGAGAAATGCAAATCAAAACTACAATGAGGTATCCCCTCACATCAGTCAGAATAGCCATCATCAAAAAATCTACAAACAATAAATGCTGGAGAGGGTGTGGAGAAAAGAGAACCCTCTTGCACTGTTGGTGGGAATGTAAATGGATACAGCCACTATGGAGGACAGTATGGGGGTTCCTAAAAAATCTAAAAATAGAACTACCATATGACCCAGCAATCCCACTACTGGGCATATACCCTGAGAAAACCATAATTCAAAAAGAGTCATGTACCACAATGTTCATTGCAGCTCTATTTACAATAGCCAGGAGACGGAAACAACCTAAGTGTCCATCATTGGATGAATGGATAAAGAAGATGTGGCACATATATACAATGGAATATTACTCAGCCATAAAAAGAAATGAAATTGAGTTATTTGTAGTGAGGTGGATGGACCTAGAGTGTGTCATACAGAGTGAAGTAAGTCAGGAAGAGAAAAACAAATACCGTATGTTAACACATATATATGGAATCTTAAAAAAAAATGGTTATTAAGAACCTAGGGGCAGGACAGGAATAAAGACACAAATGTAGAGAATGGACCTGAGGACATGGGGAGGGAGAAGGGTAAGCTGGGATGCAGCAAGAGAGTGGCAAGGACTTATATACACTACCAAATGTAAAATAGGTAGCTAGTGGGAAGCAGCCGCATAGCACAGGGAGATCAGCTAGGTGCTTTGTGACCACCTAGAGGGGTGGGATAGGGAGGGTGGGAGGCAGACACAAGAGGGAGGGGTTATGGGGATGTATGTATATGTATAGCTGATTCACTTTGTTATAAAGCAGAAACTAGCACACAATTGTAAAGCAATTATACTCCAATAAAGATGTTTAAAAAAAAAAATTAAGCACAGAAGGAAGTGGGCTAGGTCAGAGTTTCAAAATGGGGATCATGGGCTGAGTGCACCAGAGGCCTACCTTTCAGGGACATGGGCTAGGCAGCTATATCCACCAACTACTGCTGTGCCAAATCCACCCCAACACTCAATGACTTAAAACAATCATTGTTTATTTTGTCTCATGTGCTTGCGGGTGGCCTGGAGTTCAGCTCATCTAGGTCAGTGTTGGCTGAGGTGACTCTATTCCAAGTGTCTTTTATCTTCTTGGGACCAGGAGACTATCCTGGGCATGTCCTTCCCATGGCAGTGGCAGAGATGTAAGAAAACACGCCCCAAGGTAAAAATACACTTCAAAACCCTGATTGTGTCACTTCTACTAACCATCCATCAGCTAAAGTAAGTATGACATGGCCAAGCCCAATGTCACAGTGGTGGGGAAAGATCTCCCTCTTGAGTGGGAGATGGCAGAGTCATGTAGTGAGGGTGTGGACTCAGAGGGGTGAAGAATCAGGGCCCGTCTACCACAGTGGTCTCAGACAGGACCTGCAGGTCTAGATACCTAGCAGACTTCTGCTAAAAAACAGTTGATATATACTGTTTGCTTTAAAAATATTTGTTTGTTTGTCATTTTACCAATCTAGTTTGGTATTTCACCCATTCTTGAATCAAATGCCTATTTCCTTGGAATTTGACTAACAGCCTCCACTCAAGTTGACTCAAGCTGTTTTCACATCATTGATAATGTCCATGCATGTCAACGCAATCTGCTAAAGATGAAGGAAACCAGTACCTGACCCTTTAGCAAAAGAGTGTAGAGATCAGAGCTTCACCTCAGAGTCACAATCCTATCCTGTCCCCAGTGAGGGCTGCCGTCACCCAGTCCTCAGAAGGGAGAAGCTCATTCATCTATGCATTCATTCATTCACTCACTCGTTCAGTAGCTCTTCTCCGATTAGCTTCTCTGGTACAGGCACTGTTCTAGAGGTGGGAAAATCTACAGTGAAAATTCTAATTAAGGAGACAAAAAATATAAATACATACTCAATGCTCTTGGATTCTGTTAAGTGCTATGAATTTGAAAAAGCAGAGAACTAGGGTAGAGAGCAGTGTCCACAGTGGGGCATGGAGTGGGGCTACTTGGATGAAGTCAGGGCCAGATTCCATAAAAAGACGTTGGAGCTGATGCCTGAGGGCAAAAGGGAGACTGCTATGAGCAAAGTCTGGGGAAGAATGTTCCAGGCAAAAGGACCAGTGAGTGAGAGACTGGTCTGAGGCTTAGGTGGGGCCACATTGGGCAGGCCCTTACGGACCCTAGTAGGAGTCTGAATATTCTAAGCACAACGGGGTCCCTTTAGGAGGTGTTAAGCAGGGGTGAAGTTTGATCTTATTAACATTTTAAAAAGTGATGACTACTAGGTTGAAAAATGGATTGAAGATGGCTTGAGTGGAACCCAAGGAGACCAGCTAGGAGGTGACATGGTTTATGGCATGGCCTGAAATCTCATTTCAGAGGCAGCCTCTACCTTCATATAGAGAACCGGGAAGACTTAGGGCAAGAGAGAGACTTTAGGGCACCAGAGACAAGAGGGAGATTCTTTTTTGGCATCTCTCTGATTCCACAGTGTGAAGATGGAGTTCAGGCATAGGGGATGGGGAATCTGGGGCCCAGGATCTTATTGTATTTTCTTTTTCAATTACTTTTGATGGCAGGTGTGACAGAGATGGCTAACTGACCACTGGGATTTGTGCTTCTCTCCCATGGTAGATTTGTTGCTGTCAGGTGATTGCCTATTGACTATATGTCCTGCCCCTCTGAATCTGGGAAGGACTTTGAAATTAGTTCTGACCAGAGTGAGATGCTACTAGAAGTGAAGTGTGTCATCGTGGTGTCAAGGTGGCTATGTGGCTGACATGCTTTCACCATGAACTCTCCTTCTCTTTGATGCTGACCTTCAATCCCAAGTGTTGGGATGGTGGTTTCACAAGAAGGAGGAGAAATGCCTAATCAGGAAAATCTGTGTTGGATTTTTCATGAACAAAACCTTTAAAAAATAAAATAAAAATAAACTTTTATGTGTGTAGCTCTGAGGCTTGGGGATTGTTACGACAGTTAATATTAGGGTAAGACCCTGACAAATACAACCAGAGATGCTGTTTTCCTATTTTTGGTAATGGCATAAATTCCATAAAAATAAGTTTATTTAAATAAGAAAATGAACATACTTAAGGAATAATGTTAAATAAACAATAGTCCAAGTGTACACACACAAAGCAAAGCATAGTTCTTAAAGGGCCAAGTTTGGGAAGTGCTGGCCTATAGCAAGCACAAAAGATCTCACGTCAACTCTGAGGAAATGGAAGGGAATTAAAGACTCAAGAACTTCATGAAGGAAACAGTAGTAGACAGTGTGAAATACTGGGCGGGGGGGGGGGGGGTTGGTTTCTGTAGGAGAAAATGCTGACTGTGTAAGATCAGGGGGATGTTATAGCAGTACAAGCAGAGTTAATCTGAAGATGAAGCAGTATGATCCCAAGGCCTACAGAATTAATGTATCAATAATTTATAAGATAGATGTGACCCTCAGAAGTGTTTGGATAGGCAGGCACAGTGTTTTTTTTTTAATAAACTAAATTAAATTAAAAATCAGAAGATTTTACATAAAAATCAGAATTCCTGGTTTCTCTTGAAAAATCAGAAGATCTGGTAAAGTTTCAGGATACAAAATTAATGCACAGAAATCTCTTGCATTCCTATACACTAACAATGAAAGATCAGCAAGAGAAATTAAGGAAACAATCCCATTCAGCGTTGCAACAAGAAGAATAAAATACCTAGGAATAAACCTACATAAGGAGGTAAAAGACCTCCTTACTTAGAAAACTAAAAGGCACTAATGAAAGAAATTAAAGATGACACAAACAGATGGAGAGATATACCGTGTTCATGGATTGGAAGAATCAATATTGTGAAAATGACTATACTACCCAAAGCAATATACAGATTCAATGCAATCCCTATCAAATTACCAATGGCATTTTTTACAGAACTAGAACACAAAAATCTTAAAATCTGTATGGAGACACAAAAGACCCTGAATAGCCAAAGCAATCTTGAGGGAAAAAAATGGAGCTACAGGAATCAGACTCCCTGACTTCAGACTATAATACAAAGCTACAGTAATCAGGACAATACGGTACTGGCACAAAAACAGAAACATACATCAATGGAACAGGATAGAAAGCCCAGAGATAAACCCACGCACCAATGGTCAACTAATCTATGACAAAGGAGGCAAAGATATACAGTGGAGAAAAGACAGTCTCTACAATAAGTGGTGTTGTGAAAACTGGACAGCTATGTGTAAAAGAATGAAATTAGAACACTCCTTAGCACCATATACAAAAATAAACTCAAAATGGATTAGAGACCTAAATGTAAGACTGGACACTATAAAACTCTTAGAGGGAAACATAGGAAGAACACTCTTTGACATAAATCACAGCAAGATCTTTTTTGATCCACCTCCTAGAGTAATGGAAGTAAAAACAAAAATAAACAAATGGAACCTAATGCAACTTAAAAGCTTTTGCACAGCAAAGGAAACTATAAACAAGATGAAAAGACAACCCTTGGAATGGGAGAAAATATTTGCAAATGAATCAAGGGCCAAAGGGTTACTCCAAAATATATAAACAGCCCATGCAGCTCAATATTAAAAAAAAAAAATCCAATCCAAAAATGGGCAGAAGACCTAAATAGACATTTCTCCAAAGAAGACATACTGATGGCCAAGAGGCCCATGAAAAGCTGCTCAACATCACTAATTATTAGAGAAATGCAAATCAAAACTACAATGAGGTATCACTTCACACTGGTTAGAATGGGCATCATCAGAAAGTCTACAAACAACAAATACTGGAGAGTGTGTGGAGAAAAGGGAACCCTCTTACACTGTTGGTGGGAATGTAAACTGATACAGCCACTATGGAGAACAGTATGGAGGTTCCTTAAATAACTAAAAATAGAATTATCATATGACCCAGCAATCCCACTACTGGGCATACACCCTGAGATTTTCAAAATTTGCATTTTCATAATTCAAAAAGATACATGCACCACAATGTTCATTGCAGCACTATTTACAATAGCCAGGTCATGGAAGCAACCTAAATGCCCATCAACAGACGAATGGATAAAGAAGATGTAGTACATATATACAATGGAATATTACTCAGCCTTAAAAGAGAATGAAATTAGGTCCTTTGTAAAGATGTGGATGGACCTAGAGACTGTCATACAGAGTGAAGTAAGTCAGAAAGAGAAAAACAAAATCGTATATCAACGCATATATGTGGAATCTAGAAAAATGGTACAGATGAACTGGTTTGTAAGGCAGAAATAGAGATGCAGATGTAGAGAACAAACCTATGGACACCAAGGTTGGGGGGAAAGCAGCTGGGTGAGGGGTGGTGGAGGTGGGATGAATTGGGAGATTGGGATTGACATATATATACTAATATGTATAAAACAGATAACTAAGAAGATTCTGTTGCATAAAAAAAAAATAAAATAAATTTTTTTCTAAAAATTAAAAAAAGGAAAAATCAGATCTGGCCATACTGGACCAGCATTCCCACCTGGCAGCCTTCAGGTGGAGCTGAGAGGCAGATGTCACCTGTACAAAAGCATGTCTCCATAGAAAGCACCAAATCCTTATTTTCTCCCTGATTCCTAACCCAAGTCACTGTGGCTATTTCTCACTGGCATTGGTGCTTTGCTATTGGAAGAGGAATATTTCTCTATACCTACACCTCTCTCAAAAGAGGAAAACCAAACTGTTGAGAAAAAAGGGCCATGTGTTTCAAGAAACACTGGAGAGAACACTTCTTTTGGTGGAAGTTAAAAACATTCTTATGAGTTTAATATGCAAATAAAGTGAGTCTGTATTGAAAGACTATATTGAAGGTTGTATTGAAAGAATACAACTGATGACACCATCAAAAAACAAACGGTTAAAATTATATCCAGTATGTGGGAAAGATGTGTGATGAAAAGCTTATTGGACAGAAAAGGCAGTGAAATCACTGCAAGGTTCGTGTTTGAGTGCCAGTAAAATCAGACATAGTGCAGTGAAAGTAAATCGATGCATTTGATCGTTTGGTCCACATCACTGATTTGGGTTACTTTGCTGGGCTCTTTAGACGTTTGAGTGTGTGACCTTTGGCCATCAGCAAGCACAGTGGACCTTTGGCAGTTCTAGGGAAATGGAACGCAATCAGAGAACAGGGAAGAGTTGAGGAATTTGATGATCTCGCCCCCCAGCACTATGCCTGTCTTTTCCCCACACCCGATCCTCACTTGCCCCTTTCCACTCTTCTCTTCACCCCTGTGTCTTCTGTCAACTCCCAAAGGAATCGGAAAGCTCCCAGTCATTTCTCACTCTAGCTTTTTGCTTCTCTTGATACTCAGAAGAGGAAGAGCCATCTCCTTCCAGTTGTATGCGGCCAGTTCAGCAGGCAGAGAAGCTAAGTCTGATCACAGGTGCAGCCCTCCAGGGACCATGTGTACAAATGCAAAATAGAAAATCCCTCCTGGGTACTCCCTCCAACTGAATGTGGAGATCCAGAGAAAATAGATTTATAAGGATAGAAGAATTTTTTTTAATGTTTATACAATTTTTAAAGGTTACTTTCTATTTACAGTTATTACAAAATATTGGCTATGTTTCCATTTTGTACAATACATCCTTGAGCCGATCTTACACACAGTAGTTTGTGCCTCCCACTCCCCCTGACTGCTGTATTGCCCTCCCCCCCCAACTGGTATCCAATTTTTTGTTCTATATATCTGTGAGTCTGCTTCTTTTTGTTATATTCACTAGTTTGTTGTATTTTTTAGATTCCACACATTAGTGATATCGTACACTATTTGTCTTTCTCTGTCTGACGTACTTAGCATAGTGCCCTCCAAGTCCATCCATGTAACTGTAAATGGCAAATTTTTGTTCTTTTTTGTGGCTGAGTAGTATTTCATTGTATATGTATACCACATCTTCTTCATCCATTCATCTTTTGATGGGCACTTAGGTTGCTTCCATATCTTGACAATTGTAAATAGTGCTGCTAGGAACATTGGGGTGTATGTACCTTTTTGGATTAGTGTTTTTGTTTTCTTCAGATATATACCCAGGAGTGGAACTGCTGGGTCATATAGTAGTTCTGTTTTTTAGTTTTTTGAGAAACCTCCATACTGTTTTCCACAGTGGCTGCACCAATTTACATTCCCATCAACAGTGTACAAGGGTTCCCGTTTCTCTACATCCTTGCCAACATTTGTTATTTGTATTCTTTTTGATGATAGTCATTCTGACAGGTGTGAGGTAATATCTCCTTGTGGTTTTGATTTGCATTTCCCTGATGATTAGCAATGTAGAGCATGTTTTCATGTGCCTGTTGGCCATCTGTTTGTTGTTCTCTTTGAAAAAACGTCTATTCAGTTCTCCTGCACATTTCTTAATCGGGGTTTTTTTTTGATGTGAAGTTGTATGAACTGTTTATATATAGTATAATATATAGTAATATATATTATAATATATATAGTAATCCTTTATCGGTCATATCATTTGCAAATATTTTCGCCCATTCTGTACCTTGTCTTTTTGTTTTGTTGATGTTTTCCTTTGCTGTGCAAAAAGTTTCAAGTTTAATTAGTAAGAGGAAAGAAATTTTAAATTAGAGAAAGGGATATTTAAAAAGAAAGATAGGGAAGAACGGAGGAAGATAGAAAGAGAAATGGTTGCCATCTAAGCCCCATAGCCTAATCATGACACCAAATGCCCAAATAAGTCCAAAATCCCTAAAAATGTCTAATATAAATCCTAAAGCACTATTTGCCTAATGTATAAAATAGAATAATGGGAGGGTCAGGGGTTTTAGAGTCAAGGCCAATCAAAATTGAAATCCTGCCCCACTATCTATGCTCTGTTGACCTTTTACAAGTTGCTCCCTGTCTGAGTCTCAGTTTTCTCATCTGTAAAATGGAAGTAAAATTCCTTACCTTATAGGAGGTTGGAAGTCATGATGAGATCACATGTACAGGGGCCTGGCACAGCACCTGGCACATAGCAATTGCTCTGGGAAGGTTCGGTTTTCCCCTTGGCTCAGTTTCCTTGAAGCCATTGATTCAGATGATCTCCTTCGAGGCAGATACACCTGGGCTCACAATTCCTTGGGCTGCACTGTGATAACAGCAAAATGTAGGAAAGCCACACTCCCATGGGAAACTTTGAGCCTGTACTGAATAGCTGTATTCACTTACATTCCATGGATATTATAAATTTTCTGTGGGATATAGTGGAAATAACACTATTTGGAGTCTGACTGACCTGAACTTGAAGTTCTTAGAAACCCAGAGTTCTGGAGAACAATAAGAAAAGCTACCCTTCCCCTGGCATCTACTATTAGATGACATATCTCATTTAGTTCTCTAAACCACCCTGTGCTGTGGGCATTATAATTCCTGTTTTACAGATGAATAAATGGAGGCTTACAAAGGTTAGGTGGCTGGCTCAAGGTCAAACAGGTAGTAAACGGTGACACTGGAGTCCAGTGCAGACATAGGAGGACTTTGCTCTTACCCATTATTGCAACTGTCTGCAGAGCCCACCCTGCAGGGAGTTTCCCCCTTTGCTGGACTTCTGTCCCCCACCCCATCTCTCTCCTTCTTGGCAGACCCCCAGCCTACAGGAGATGCTCACGTGTCTGTCACTGGGATCCCATCTGAATTGTTATCTGCACCTGCTTTGAGGATGCTCCATTTCTGGAGTGTCCCTCTCTTTTCTCACTGCTAATGAACTTACCATGAAGCCGGGTATGGGGCCTGGCACATAACAAGTGCAGTATCCAATACCCCTTAATCTCCTTCTCCTCTGACCCTCCTACCCTAAAGTGGGGACCACATCACAAAAAGTATGCCTTTGACAAAAGACTTGAATAGACATTTTCCAAAGAAGACATACAAATGACCAATAAGCACATGAAAAGATGCTCAACATCACTAATCATGAGGGAAACACAAATCAAAATCACAATGAGATACCACCTCACACCCTTTAGGATGGCTGCTATCAAAAAAAAAAAAAAAAGAGAGAAAATAATATTGGAGCCCTTGTGCATTATTGGTGGGAATATAAAATCATACAGCTGCTGTGGAAAACAGTATGGCGGTTCCTCAAAAAGTTAAAAATAAACCTACCATATGATCCAGCAATTCCACTTCTGGGTATATACCCAGAAGAATTGAAAGCAGGGACTCGAAGAGATATTTGTATGTCTGTACATAACAGAATTATGCACAATTGCTAAAAGATGGAAGCAACCTAAGTGTCCATCGACAGATGACTGGATAAGCAAAATGTGGTCTATACGTATTGAATTCAATACATTGAATATGAATATTATTTAGCCTTACAAAAGAAGGACATTCTGACACATGTTACAACATGGATGAACCTTGAGGACATTATGCTAAGTGAAATAAGCTGGTCACAAAAAGGCAAATACTGCATGATTCCACTTAGATAAGATACCTAGAGCAGTCAAAATCACAGAGGCAGGGCTTCCCTGGTGGCGCAGTGGTTGAGAGTCCGCCTGCCGATGCAGGGGACACGGGTTCGTGCCCCGGTCCGGGAGGATCCCACATGCCGCGGAGCGGCTGGGCCCGTGAGCCATGGCCGCTGAGCCTGTGCGTCCGGAGCCTGTGCTCCGCAACGGGAGAGGCCACAACAAAAAATCACAGAGGCAGAAAGTAAAATGGTAGTGTGCCAGGGGCTGGGAGAGAAGGGAATGGGATGTTGTGTTTAATGGGTATAGAGTTTCAGTTTTGCAAGATGAAAGAGTTCTGGAGATGGATGGTGGTGGTGATGATTGTACAACAATGTGAAGGAACTTAATATCATGGAACTGTATACTTTAAAATGGTTAAGGTGGTAAATTTTATGTTTATATGTTTTTTAACACAATTAAAAAAAAATATGCCTTTGAGACCTGCACGCCTTTATTATTTGTTCTCTTTTAGGAGCCTTCGCTTATTTGAAATATCATTTTGACCATTAAAGGTGCACTTAATCTGCCTTGTTTGTGAAGTCTTGTATCCCCTGAAGCCTGAAGAGGGGAAAATGCCATCTTATGATCATTTCATTATGTAACACTTCACACAACACCCGGGAGGAAATGGCTCCAGAAGAAAGATAAAAATACATTCTGAGATTTAAAAAAAAAAAAAAACCAACCAAAAAAGAAAAAAACAACTGCTGCTGTCTCCTTTTTCTCCATGACTTCAAATCCAGACAGGCAAAAGTGAGTAATTTAAAAAATTCGGGCGCTATTTAAAGTGAACTTTAATAACAACCAAGCAGTACCCACATTAATAGCATGGCAGGCAAGTCTGTGCATTGGATTCTGTCACCCAAGTGCCTGATATCCCAAAAGACTTCCCCACAGAGTATAGACTCTGTGTTTAGGCATGTGAAGGTTGTTTTTAGGATTTTTCTTTTTTTGTGCCAAAAAAAGGTGAAAAACTCACTTGACTCATAAACTGTCTTTCACCTTCCTTCTCCACTGTGTGAATAACCTTAGATGATACACAAAGTCAGACAATGCTGATTTGGGGAACTTGAGAAGGTCAGGTATATATGTTCATGGACACACACAGGTAAGTAGGCAGCTATGTGGATATGAAAGATAAACAGAGAGAAAGAGAGAGAGACAGACTTGAAGAGTGATATGGGTACATTCTGCCATTAGGATGTACCTAAGAGCCTGGATCATTGCAACATTCGGTGCTGGATAAATAGTGCCAAAAAAAAAAAGACAATACTCTTGGAGCATCCTCTAAATATTTCCTACATGTTTGGTTTTACATTGCTTCCTCTACCTCTATTCCTCTATTCATGAAATGAATATTCTTTTATTATAGGATCAATAACAGTTACATTGACATATTCAAGATGACTGGAAGGGGCCCATTTTTGGAAAATGTAGTCTGTGAGGACAATGATTACCCTTGCTTCCGGTCAATTTTATGTGTGTGTGTGTGTGTGCACACGCATGTGGGTGTGTGCACGCCCCTACTAAGTACCACTTACTTAGATAGATCCAGAAGGGCTACAGGCATGAATAAAACACAATTCCACCTTCCGGGAGTTAACAATCTTGTGAAGTTGAAGACAGACACGTAAACAGGTCACCATATTTCAGAAGTTGTTAACCCAGCTCCCAGAGGGACTGGGCAGGCTCGTGCAAGTGTATGAAATGAACCAAGTGGGATGACCTGCGAATCAGACTGCATGTGCCCCATCTGAAAGGGGAACCAGGAACTTGGCTCTACCTGATTGTTGCCATGCAGTAAAGCAGCCCAGGATGTCCAGAGCCTCTGATTTTTAAAAAGCAGCCCAAATGTAGTTTTGTGTGTGTGTGACAGTTCCTAATACTGACATTTTGCCAGGTAATTCCATTGTTTAACAATCAGTGTGCAGACCAAATGTAATACAGAAGAGGACTAGGTTCAGCCAGTACATCCAGTAAAAACCTCTGATATCATAAAATATGAAGACAATAAGGGAGCAGATTGACCGACTAATTTCATAAGCTGAGGAAGGGGTCAGGGAGAGGGAGAATGTCACAGCGTAGATGATATCTGAGCTGGATCTTGAGAGATAAATTTGCCAAGAAGAAAACTAGAGGGAACAGCATTTCTGGCAATAGGAACAACAGTCACCAAAGCACAGTGTGGTGAAAGGCATCTGTGTTTAAGGAAGAGACAATTATTCCACATGATTGAGGCAGAGGATAGGTTAGTTTGCTGGACCTGAGGCTGAAATGGTACTGAGGCCAGATAGTGATGAGTCTTCAATGCCAGGGCAAAATGTTTTTAGGGCAATGGGGAGACATCCTGGATTTGTAACTAGACAGGGATAATATAACAAGATTTTGTTTAAGAACAGTCACTGATGGCCCTTATAAAAATGGGAAGGAGGTGGAAACATTGGAGGAGGTCTAGGTGGGAGATGAAGAGGGTTAAATGGGGATGTAGAAGAAGAAATGTGTTGATAGACATTTGAGAAGTAGAGATGATGGAATTGTTTTATTAGTAAGAATAGTCTAGGTTTTATTGTAGTGACAAGCAATCCTCCAAAGCCCAGTATCTTTAAAAAAAATTACTTCTCACACTACAGTCCATATCAGATTTTTAGGGGATTCTGTTCTGCATCATATTCATTTGTTTTTTTATTGAGTTATAATTAACATACAATACTATATGAGTTTCAGATGTACAACATAGTGATTAAATATTTTTACACATTATAAAATGATCACCATAATAAGACCAGTTACCATCCATCATCATACAAAGTTGTTACAACCTCAGTGACTATGTTCCCTATATGTATGTTACAACCCCATGACATTTATTTTATAGTTGGAAGTTTGTACCCCTTAATCCCCTTCACCTATTTCATCTATCCCCCAAACCTTCCTCCCCTCTGGCAACCACCAGTTTGTTCTCTTTATCTGTGAGTCTGTTTATCTTTTGTTTTGTTTGTTCATTTGTTCTTTAGATTCCACATGTAAGTGAAATCAGACAGCATTTATTTTTCTCTGTCCGACTTATCTCACTTAGCATAATACCCACCAGATCCATCCATGTTATTGCAAATGGCAAGATTCCATTCTTTTTTATGGCTGAATATTATTCATTCACATATACATACATATATATGTGTCATATATATATATGTATATATATATCTTTATCCATGTATCAACAGACACTTATAGACACTTAGGTTGCTTCTATGTCTTGTATATTGTACAGAGTGCTGCAGTGAACATAGAGATAACATATATCTTTTCAAATTAATGTTTTCATTTTCTTTGGACAAATACCCAGAAGTGATATTGTTGTATCATGTGGTAGCGAAATATTCATTTAGAGGCTAATAGACTTTCCACCTTCTGTCATATAACCAATCATGTAGCAGGGATAGCAATATGGTGAAATGCACACTGACTTTTAAAAGCTTCCATCCAGAAAGGACACATGTCATTAATACTCACTTTTGTTTAACCAAGACAAGTGACATGGCCAGTGACCAACTCAAGGGGATCAGGAGGTATAATCCTGCCTTGTTCCCTAAAGGTGGAAAACCAGAAATATTGGTAAACAGCACTACAAACTTACAGATTTAGTGACTTATTGGATATAACATCAAGAAGAGGAAGGAGGAAACTTCCATTTGTGGCCATGACAGAGTAACAGATACTTCCTGTTACTAACAAACATAAAGTTGTACAAAACACATGAAGTGACTGTTTCAGACCTTACAACAGGAAACCCAAGACTGGGATCCTTGAGAAAAGAAAATATGCACGCACGGTAAGTCCCATGTTTGCCTAGGCTTTTTGCCTGGGATCACTTTCTGGGTCACTGTGCATCGTGGTGGGACCAGAAAAGCAAGACAACCTCACTGAACTGAGGTGGTAAAGATCAGAGTTTCATGCTACTGAAGTGACGGGAATTTGCTGGCCAGGGTACCAGAGGTGAGGGAGATGGGCAGAGGGAAGACCCCCAAATCTGCACTAGAGTTCCCCTGGCCAAGGACTCGACTGCTCACAGATAGGCAAGATTCCACAAGGTCTCATGATCACCTCACATATTCAATGGGGATGCTCAGAAAGGACATGTCTTATAAGGTCTTAATGTAAGGGCCACATCGTAGGACTATAGACAAAGTCAAAGAATAAAGTCAAGCTTGATAGAACCATTGGGATCTGCTAGTTCTTTCACTGCATGCCAAAGCAAAGCCTGCATTCCTTAAAAATGAAAAACATCATCCAGTATCCTATGATGTATCAACTACAATGTCCAGAAAACAGTAAGAACTTGTTGGATATGCAAAGGGGCAGGAAAATATGACTCATAGTCAAGAAGAAAAACCAGTCAATACAAAGAGACACTGATTTTCCATCTTTAGGGCCCAAGATAGGATTATATCTCCTTATCCCCTGGAGTTGGTCATTGGCCATGTCACTTGTCTTGGCTCAACAAAAATGAGTAGAAATGACACATGTCTTTTCTTTTGCAATTAGCAGACAAGGATGAGAGTAAAATGACTGAAAACCTTTTTGTTGTTGTTAACTGACTTAAACAAAGACTCAGTGACTTATAGGGCCATATCAATTGGTCTGACATATGTGTAATTGGAGCCACAGAGGACAGGAGAAAGAGACGGTGGGCAGAAGAAATACTCCAAGAAGATTCCCAATATACCAATTCCCACACTTGGTGAAAACATGAACCTAAAGATCCAAAAATCTCAGTAAAACTGAAGACATATTAAAACAGAATAAAAGCACACCTACACACGTAATATCAGACTGCTAAGAAAAAAAGAGAGAGAAATTTTTAAAAAGTACCCAGAGGGGAAAAGACACATTAGAAATAGGAGAACAACAAATGGATAACAACTTCTATCAGAAGCAACAGAGGACAACTGGATAGCATCTTTAAAACACTGAAAGAAAAATAAGTTAACCCAGAATACTATATCCAGTTAAAATATCCTTCAAAATGAAGGTAAAATAAGGACATTTTAAAATAAGCAAACTCTAAAAGAATTTGTCTCCAGCAGAACTTCACTATAGGAGATACTAAAGGAAGTTTTCCAGAATGAAGGGAACTGACACGAGATGGAAACTAAAATCTCAGAAAGGAACGAAGAACATCAGAAGTGGTAAATATATGGGTGAGTCTAAAGCGCTAGCTGTTTTCCTTCTCTTAATTTCTTTAAAAGACAATTGACAGTTTAAGTAAAAAATAATAATATTAATGTTACTGTAGGGTTTACAATGTATGAGGAAAAAATATACAACAGCATACTGCCCCAGGGATGGGGACAGTAAATGCAATTATACATTTAAAGATTCTTATATTTTATTGAAATGGTATGTTAATTTTAATTATGCTGTGAGAAGTTAAAGATTCATATTATAATTCGTGGAGCACCCATGAAAAAATATTGCAAAGTGGTATGGACAACAGGAAATAACATAAACTTTTAAAAATATTAATTAGTCCCCCCCAAAGCATGAATGTTGGAATAGAGGAACAATAGAAAACAAATAGCAAGATGGTGGACTTAAACCCAAGCATATCAATAATCACATTAAATGTACACGGACTAAATACTACAAAAATGTATGGGGAAGAACAGGAGAAAGACACTTATAGCTCATGAAACAATGACCCACAGAAGGTAGGAGGGGGGAGGGATAGATTGGGAGTTTGGGATTGACCTGTACACACTACTGTATTTAAAACAGATAACCAACAAGGACCTACTGTATAGCACAGGGAACTCTGCTCAATATTCTCTAATAGCCTAAATGGGAAAAGAATTTGAAAAAGAATAGATACATATATAGGTATAAATGAATCACTTTGCTGTACACCTGAAACTAGCACCACGTTGTAAATCAGTTATGCTCCAATATAAAATAAAATAAAATAAAAGAATGTAGGTGTACTTAGACTCAGGCTCCCATGTACAAACGTATCCTTTAGGCCAGGGGTCCCCAACCTTCAGGTCACAGACCGGTACCAGTCCATGGCCTGTTAGGAACAAGGCCGAACACCAGGATGTAAGCTGTGGGAGAGTGAGCGAAGATTCATCTGTATTTACAGCTGCTCCCCATTGCTCGCATTACCACCTGAGCTCCGTCTCCTGTCAGATCAGTGGTGGCATTAGAATCTCATAGGAGCGCAAACCCTACTGTGAACTGCACGTGTGAGGGATCTAGGTTGCACGCTCCCTATGAGAATCTAATGCGTGATGGATCTGAGGTGGAGCAGAGGCATGATGCAAGCGCTGGGGAGCAGCTGCAAATACAGATTATCATTAGCAGAGAGGTTTGACTACACAGAGACCATAATAAATCAATTGAATTGCCTGCAGACTCATATCAAAACCCTATCAGTGAGTGGCAAGTGAAAACAAACTCAGGGCTCCCACTGCTTCTGCATTATGGTGAGTTGTATAGTTATTTCATTATATATTACAATGTAATAATAATAGGAATAAAGTGCACAATAAATGTCATGCACTTGAATCGTCCCGAAACCATGACCCACCCCTGGTCTGTGGAAAAATTGTCTTCCACGAAACCGGTCCCTGGTGCCAAAAAGGTTGGGGACTTTAGGCACTGACCAAAGAAGTGACAGGATTAAAGTCCAGGCCATTTGCTATTCTCCAAGCTGTGTGTCCTAGCACAGAGTTCTGTCTACAGCAAAGCATCTTTCTCTTTCAAATATGTCCATGAGGTGAGGTGGGGGGAGGCTGTGTCTGACTAGAAGGGCTGCCTTTTTCTAAATTATACAAATTCCTATATGGACTGGCACTGGTCTCAGACAGGAGGCAGGCAAGAATGGGGAGTGTGGCTGCAGCTATGATGACCTGGACAGTGGGTGGGCTGGGGAGGACAGGACCTTATGAAGTTGCTAGCCTGGAGGGCTCTCCCCTTCTTTTGTACTACTTTGCTCAGGCTGCTATAACAAAATATCACAGACTGGGTGCCTTAAACAACAGAAATTTATTTCTCACAGTTCTGGAGGCTGCAAGTCCAAGATCAAGGTGCTGGCCAATTTAGTTCCTGGTGAAGCCTCCGTTCCTGGATTGTGGATGATGTCTTCTCACTGTGTACTCACATGGCAGAGAGAGAGAGAGGGAGAAGAGAACACATGAGTCCTCTGGTGTCTTTTCTTATAAGGACAGTAATCCTATCAGATCAGGGCTCTACTCTTATGACCTTATTTAACCTTAACACTTCCTTACTACAAATACGGCCACACTGCGGGGTTAGGGCTTCAACCTACAAATTTATTTGCCTCCATAACTAAGATGAAACAATTCAGTCAACGACACACCGTCTCTTGGCTAACTGGGTTTTATGGGAAATATGCCAAAGAGAAATAACCACAGAATTCTGACATAACAGATCAGAGAGAGAAAGGTAGGTAAGAAATTGTTCTGCTTGATGGACAATACTGGGGGATGGGGAGGGGCCACAAAAGGTCCAAGCCTTGAGCCCATCCAAGGCTATCCTTTGGAGTGACCATGTTGAGGGAAATACTCCCCAGCACTTAACCCTGTTCCCTTTCTGTGGGAAAGGAGGGGTGTATGAAGTGGGTGGAGATGGAAACCCTGCAATGGAGCTGTGTCCCAGGAGAAATCATTCATTGTATCTGCCTTAGATGAAGCATGGTGGGACCCATGACAATCTTCTATTACAGGGCCTCAGGCAGATTTGGTGGGGGATAAGTTAACAGGGGGGTAGATGTGCACATGCACAAGTAGTGTGAGGGCTGGACCCTTCCAACCATTCCAGTGCTTTCCTTTCTGTCTTCAACCCAATCGATAGGCTTCTTGTCATAAGGCACCAAAGCTCATGAAAGCTACAAATGAGGGGTCAAATAGGAAAATTCAGAATAATTGAGATCAGACCTTCTTTGAATTCTTGGAGCCTTTCTTCAAATCTAGGGAGAGATCTCCAGGGCAGGAGGGTAGTGGGAAGGAGGCAGGGGAGTAGGCATCCCTGGGTTTTTCCCTGTTTGCCATGCCAGGATTGGGACAGATGTGTCTGTTGAAGATGGGTCCCATCTGCCTTACCAAATGCCGTCCCCACCAGAAAATTTCAGATATCTGGAATAAAGTCAAGGCAGAGAAGAAGAGGGAGAAGGTATATATTCTCAGGAAGCATCTACCACAACCATGGAGTGGAGCAGGGTCTCCACCTGGCTACATGTTAAAGGCAGGTTGGGGGCAGCTTCCAATGTTCCACAGGTCCTAGAGATGGATATATCTGTTTTTGCAGTGAGATTCCCAGAAGCCCTTCATTTAAAAGATGTTACCATGTGGATGCATTCATTCTACCAACATCTGTGGACAGCTGCAATTTGCTTGGCCCTCCGCTAGTTAGGAGGATGAGCCCCACAGAACTTATTGGTGGGAGTCCTCCTTGAATACTGACTGTCCTGCAGAATAATATCCCTTCCAAAGTAAGCTGAGAAAATGGACCACACTTTTCTCCACTGCCTAATGCAGGAACAGTTTTGCTCATTCAATTGAATCATTCAACATTTAATGAGAGCCACGAGCTGGGCTCTGTCCTGGGAATACAAAGATAAATAAAATATGATCCTTCCTTCAAAGAGCTCCCATTCCAGTTCATCTGTTCGCTCCTTAGGGGGAAAAGTTTAGACACTTGACTTAGTTGAGACATTACACATTGATGTTCCCTTGCGGTCTCTTCTCCCTGTCCTGTAGGCCTTTGGGGCACTCAGAAACTCCCACACTAGAATGTGGAGAAATTGGAAGACTTGTGCACCATTAATGGGAACGTAAAATGGTGCTGGTGTTATGAAAACAGTATGGTGGTTCCTCAAATAATTAAAAACAGAATTACCCTGTGAACCTGTGAATTCTACTTCTGAATATATATCCAAAAGAACTGAAAGAAGAGGCTCAAAGAGATATGTATATACCCATGTTCACAGCAGCATTATTCACAACAGACAAAAGGTGGAAACAACCTAAGGGTCTATTGACGGATGAATAAACAAAATGTGGGATGTACATTCAATGGAAAAATATTCAGCCTTCCATATTTCAGCATATGAAATCCTGTCATATCCTTCAACATGGATGAACCTTGAGAACATTATACTGAGTGAAATAAGCCAATAATAAAAGACAAACACTATAATTCTACGTATGTGGATCCCCCTTTAAAATAGTCAAAATCATAGAGACAGAAAGTAGAATAGTGGTTGCTAGGGGCTGGGTGAGTGGGGAATGAAGAGTTATTATTTAATGAGTATAGAGCTTTAGTTACATTTTCATCAGCAGTGTACAAATGTTCTAATTTCTCTAGAGACTGAGTGGACAACAATGTTAGTGGACCATACACTTAAAAATAAAGATAGTATTTTTTATGTTGACATATATTTTACCACAATTAAAACAAAACAAAACGAAACCTCCGCACCAGATAGTGCTCTGTTATTGCATACTGAACAGTGCCCAGAGCCAGGTATTGACTGCCCTTCCTGCCTAACTTCCATCAAGGTAAAGCCCATGCTATTGGGAATAGTGGGCAAGGCTCTTGGCAATCTGACCCCACCCACCCTGATGGCCTCTGCTTTCCCTCAGACCCTGTCCAGCTGCACTGCCCTCACTGGACAAACCAAATGCACTGTTTTGTGGACTAAATGAACTTTTGTGCCCATTTTCAAAAGACACACGTTGGAGGGTTGAGTTGAGAATCTTACTGAGGAACAAGAGTGCTAAGTTGTCTTTCTATCAATTGCTCTGATTGTTGCCTAAAAAAAAAAAAAAAAAAGCACTTTTGGTACATTCTTATAAGCAGAGTAAGACTGACTGAGCCACACAGGATCAACGCAAAATGCTGGTGATATTAGCTCCTGAACGGGACTTTTCCATTCTCACCTCCATCAGAAGCCTGGGAGTTAGGGATTATCTCCATCTTATAGGTGAAAATATGGAGGCTTCTCTGAAGGAAGTTCACACAGCTAATAATGGCAGAGGCAGGGCTGGGGACTCTGTTTTCTGGCCCTCAATGCCATGTTCTTTCCTGTATACCAGCTGTTCTCAAACTTGAGCATGCATAAGCATCACTTGGAGGGTTTGCTTCATGCAGACTGCTAAGCCCCACCCCAGAATTTCTGATTCAGCAGGTCTGGGGTGGAGTCAGAAAATTTGCTTTCCTAAAGAGTTCCCAGGAAACGCTGACACTCTGGTCCAGAGGCCACACACACAGTGGGCTGCACCAAAGTTACCTGGTCCTCTAGCCAATGGAAGTTTCCAAGATGGTCCTTGCCTTTTGGGCAACACGCTACCATCAGGAATCTGTAGTGGTCACAGTTGAGTTTTTGGAGGGAATCAATATATAACACTTTTCTCTTTCGTCTGGAGTCTGGAACCAATTGAGAAATGAGGCATGGGTGGAAGAGAAACATTTATCTGCTTTGTTATTGATAAAGCTGATTGAAAAACAAGGTTTCAGATATGTGGTCACCAGAGGTTTCCTAAAGAGTTGCTTCTGAATTGAAACTCAACCATCCAAAATGTTGGCCTTAGTCTTGCTGTTAAAGCTCACCACATAGCGGAGAGTAAATTAGAATGGATTCTCTCTGGAGATGGGATGTAGCTTCAAATATAGAGCCCAGAATTTGGACGTTTTTTTTCTCCCTGGGCAAGAAAAGCCTCTGGCATCTGGTATCTGGCCATGTACTCATAGCTGGGCCTTGGTGTTCTCCTGTCCAATGTGAAAACAATTTCTCAGAACATCACCATCAGACAAGGCCGCTCTGTGACCACGATGACTATCAAAACAAAAACAAGACCCCTCTGTAATCATGCCTGAACAAGGACAATTACATGAACATTGCCCAAACCACAAAATCGCAAACATCCCTCTCTCCTTGCTGACAAGAGCGGCTGCTACTTCTTTACCAATGACAGCATCAGCCTCGCTCTGGTCTGCCTTCCCTAGGGATAAGATTTATGGAGATGCCCAATCATAGAATTACCCTCACTTCCATGAAGTATCCAAGTCAGAGTAAAACCCCGTTTCCTAAACTCTCCCCCAAATCACCTAACACAAGCGCAAATCCTTTAATAAGTCCTTTATAACATCCGCTTACTGAGAGGCCCCATGTATCCCCATGGTATACACTTTCCCTTGCTCCATGAGTAACCAACCCCAGTTGTTTAACTACAGGTGTATTCCTGGTGGTCTTTGACTTCAAGACATCAGTTGACATCCCAAAGTCACTAATCAGGAGACGAGTGAGGAAGAGGTCAGGAAGATGTGGAGTGTGCCTCCCGTGATATTAAAGGGGAATAATTATGATGTCCACCAACAGTTAGCTGGCTGACCCAGTGGATACTGAAGGCCTTCCATACCCACCTGCCAGCTGGTGCCCCTCGGTTTGGACCTCAGGTGATGGGGAATTCTCAGCTTCCTCTTTTAGCTCTGCAGGAAATTCCTCTGCTTGACGTCCCTACCTGGTTCTGTGGTTGGCACCCCATCTCCTGAGAAAGTCCAATGAAATGTGACATTAAGTTCCTAATGAATGGGGCAGTTCACCAAACATAACAATGACAAAAACAGCCACCAACAGATGACTTATTTACCAAGAGGAAGAAGCGTGCAAAGAAAAGGAGATGGCAAAGGACAATTCACAATGCCAACATGGTTTCAGCCATCCATCCATATTGCTGGTCTCCACCGTGGTGTGGAAGTTAGACAGGGAAGTGTGAAGTGTAAGGGCGGAACTGTAGTAGAAGGGACTTTTGTCATAGGCACCATTTACAGACTCCCTCCGATGCACCAGGCACCAAGTAGGTACTTTGCCCATCAGGCCTCATTTAACTCCCAGGAAAAAATCCTTTGCAGAAGAGAGAAGTTTCACTTCAGTTTTTGCTCCTGAGAAGAGCAGGACTCAGGGATGCAAGGACTTGCCCCAGATCACCCAACTAGTGAGGTCTGCCTGCTGCCGGACCCCACATGCCAAACCACTACAAGATGGCCTTTCACCATCCCCCAAAATCTAAACTATTTTAACTTCTCTGGCTAACTACCTAATCACTATTTTTTTAAAAAAGAACATTTTTTTATGTTAACCAAACCTCTATTCTGCAATTAACTCTAATTACATAAGCAATTAAATTGGGAGTAAGATTATTTTGCAGTTTAAAGCTATTTATGCTGACACTAGATTTTTCTCTATCTAATTAATTCTTATTTCTTGGTTATAATTATTATTTAATTAAGAGAGTTTCTGACTCTGCCCGCGTGTTTGTCTAAGTGCCAGTCTGTGTACCTGAGCACATCACGTCTGCTTTGACGGGGCATCCCAGAACGGGGACAGAGAATTGGTCAATTCTGTTGAGCCACAAGAAAGCAAGCTTAGCTTTATTAATTTGTCAAATTTTGCAAATATTGCATGAGGCATACTCTAAAAAACTGTTCATCGTTTATCGAAAACTCAAAGTTAACTGGGTGTCCTGTATTTTGACTTCCTAAATCTGGCAACTCTACCCACCCCTAATGGTTTAGGAAGCTTAATCTGTTGAAGGAGAAGGTGGTCCCTTCCCAAAGCATCTTCCCAAGGCCTTATTATGTTTAAAAAGGTCGTAATTAAATAATAACATGTAACACTTTGAAATAGATTTTTCAACCTTTCCAAATATGAGGATTCTATCATTATATGTAAATATTATAGGTTTTTACATGATAGCTGTTTTGGTTGGTAAAAAAAAAAAAATAAATCATGAAAAAATATTAAGTTGTATTTTGAGAAACCTTTCATGATGGTGGGAAGGGGAGCCCTAAAGAACACCCCCTGCAAGGAGTTGAGATTTGCTCCTTAGAGACACTGGCCAGTGCTAACTGACCCCTTCCCCATCTCCCCAGCCTCCCCAGGACACACATTTGACAGATTGGACTTGTCTGAAGTCTTCCATGGGCCAGTAACTTCCAACCAATCCAGGGCTTGGTGGAGGAGGTAAGACTAGCCTGGGCCCCCTAGACCCTCACACAGGTGCTCCCTCCACACTTCCACCACACCCAACACAGCAAATGCCCTCTTCGCAAACTCAAAAAACAGCTTCTTACCTTGGAGAGTGGTGAGTTTCTAAGCCAGAGAGTGATTTTCAGTCTCTGCCCCACTTTCTTAACTAGTCTCACCTCTGTTGAAGGCCAACTTATCCAATAGACACAGTAGAACGCACCAAAAATGTTTGAATTTCTTAGGTGGGAAAAAAATGAACTTGTAGGTCAAAGAAAATGTTTTAATATAGGATACTAATATATTTGCCTTTATACCAATACAGTCATTAAATGCCATTTTTAACATTATTTTTAATAAAGAAGGGGACCCACAAAGGCAAAGATGCCCAGGGCCCATGAACGTCACAGTGCAGCCAATCTCTATGAACTCTGAAGAAAAATGCTTTTTAGAATTATTGTCGCAGGAGGAAGATGGCAGTCATGTGTGGAGGAGAATTAGACTTGTGCTTAACCATCTGTGACCCTCATTCCAAGGTGGATTTCAAAAAGCCTTAGAGTTTCCAAAAGCAATGGAACAGAAAAAGCTAAAGAGCTAAGATGAGCTTCCTGGCAGCCAAAAGAAGAGAGCATTCTATTCTCTTACAAGTGGCACAACGTGTAGACATTAAAACACAGTGCTTAGGGAAAATCTCTTATGCGGATACTTGGACAGACCATTGTCTGTGGGGATGGAAGGCAATGGCTTACCTTCCTTCTGAGGAATCTCATCCAACTTCTTAGCACAGCCTGTGAGGCCCTAGACGACCTGATCCCCACCTGTCTCTCTGACCTCATCTCTCACTCTGTGCTCCTGCCCTCAGCATCACTGAGCATGGTTGAGATTCTGAGCCTTTGTACTTGTAGTTCCCTCTACCTGAAAAGCTCTTCCCCTTGACCTGCTGCTCCTTCAGATCTCAATTCCAAGGTCAAATCTTCCAAAGGGCCTCCTCTGACCTCCCCGCTGAGGTCTCCCCCACATCGTCCTCTCATTCTGGCCTTGCCTTGTTTTATTTCGTCTGTGATATTTATTGCCATCTGAAATTGCCTATTGGTGGGCTGACTGTTTGTCATCTGTCTCCCCACTGGCATGGAAGCTCCTTGCAACCTTTGTTGTCATTTTCTTCTGCATCTGTCTGCCTTCTGCTTGGAACTCAGTAGTGGCGCAGTGAATTATTGAATGAATAGATTTAGGAAGGTACATCCTTGTAGGCAGCAGGGGACCTGGCTGTGCTGTGAATTGACAGTGTTGTGATGGAATGCAAATTTGCAGGTGCAACTTTGGAGCTGGGACAGTGCAGAATATTCTGTGTAATAACGTAGACAAGAATTTTCAGCCCCAGGAATCCTGGAGGAGGAAGTAGGGGGCAGGCCTATAGATTTTTTTCTAATCACAGGCAATAGTCTGTCTCTCAATCGGGAGAGAACATTTTCCCGTTGGGTCCTCTTAAAGAATATCCATGTAGTCAGGGGTCTTTCTGACCAAGAAAGCATCTCTTAGTTGAGTCCTGCCATCCCCAGGCAGTACTCTGATGGTGACTCATCCAGGAGGACAAAACCAAGTGTCTCTCACATTTCTACATTTTCATGAGAGACTTCCTCTGACGGTATTGTAAACACCGTGAAATATTGAAAACATCATCGGGTCACAGTCAGTGCATTTGTTCCAAAGCCACATTCCAGCCAAGACCTGGGCTTGATGAATGGACCTGAATGCAGCTATATTTAGGCCTCTGCCTGCAAATGTTTCTGTTTGTCACTGAGCCCCAAGGAGTAATTCCAGAGAACATCTCTAGTGTCCCGGTCCCCATGGAAACGGTTCTCGCGCTTTGAGTGCCAGCCCCAGAAACGAGGAGGAGAGTCTGTGCCATTTCCTCTCTGCCACTGACACAGAATCCGAGTTTTGGTGTATGAAACAAGCCCAGCCTGGTCCTTGGTCCTCAGTCCTGCTCTGGGAAGAATGGGTCAGTGTGGTTTGGGATAGTTCATGGCAGAACTAGCTTTATAAACAGCTCTTCATCTCACTCTTCTCATTTTCACACCTTTGTCATATTTCCACATCTTAGTGCAATAGGATAATTGGGAGCACAGAATCTGTGCATTCTAAATAATGGCATCTGATTGGAAAAAAGAAAGGAAGGAAGGAAGGGAGGAAGGGAGGGAGGGAGGGAGGGCGGAAGAAAGGAAAAAAAGGAGAAAAGTGATAAGATAACAAATTGTTAACTATGTGATACCTGGGGAGGACAGTGTGTATCCAGGGCAGGGGGACATTCATTTTTGTTTTGTAGTATTTGAATTTTTTTCCAACAGTGGTCCTGGGTTTCTTCTATAATTAACTAAAGCAGAAGGCTTCACTGTTATTGAATGCACCCTGAGTTGGCCACCTATGTGTGCTACTTTTTATCCATTTCAACCGTTCAACACTGTTTCACCTTTGTTATCTGGAATCTCGAAGAAATTATGGTAGTCCAGGGACTTCCCTGGGGGCGCAGTGGATAAGAATCCACCTGCCAGTGCAGGGGACATGGGTTTGACCCCTGATCTGGGAAGATCCCATATGCCACAGAGCAGCTAAGCCCATGAACCTCAAGAACTGAGCCCACGCTCTGGAGCCCGTGAGTCACAACTACTGAGCCCACAAGCCACAACTACTGAAGCCCACGTGCCACAACTACAGAAGGCTGCACAGCTAGAGCCCATGCTCCACAACAAGAGAAGCCACCGTAAGGAGAAGCCCACATACCACAAAAAAGAGTAGCCCCCGCTCACCACAACTAGAGAAAGCCCGCGCGCAGCAACGAAGACCCAATGCAGCCAAAAATAAATAAAATTAAATCTTTAAAAAAAAAAGAAAAGAAATTATGGTAGCCCAGAAATAGAATCGAAGCAGATTTCCAAAGTCAACAACAAACCATTCATTTGTTTCTAGAACCTCACTCCTCCACTAACCTCAACCTTATTAAGTTTAGCCATACCAAACTTACTGCATATGTCCCAATTCATCAAGACGTGTACATGACATGTGTGCAGCATTTGATGTATCAATTAGATCTCAACAAAGTTAAAATAAATAAATTTAATTTCTGTTTTCATCAAAGTTACAATTTGTGCCTAGTTCAACAGTCAAATAGCACCACGAGGCTTAATGTACAAAAACATAAAATAAATAGAATGGCTCTCCCCTCTTTATTCCAGATTTCTGCTTCCCAGGGGAAAGATCTTTCAACGATGTGAGCTCTTCCTTCTGGCTCTTATCTCTGTGTTCTAAGCAATGCATCTCTCGTACTGTTTCTTGATGTTCCAGTTTTAGACACTGTCTATGGACTTCTTCCTATGGAAGATGATGAGGATTTAGATCTCTTCTACACCCTCCACTTCAACATATGCTTTCTCTCCACGCATCTTCCCAATGAGGTGGTGCCATAATGTTTAGTTAGAGCAAATATTCTGTGTACACATTATGCCCATGTATATACTATTCAGAGCTGACTCTTGTATGACCGTATTTTCTTTCTTTTGCAACTATTTGACGTCTCTGGAATGGTCTCTTTTTCTCATGTGTTCAGTTTTTAATAATGCCTGCCATTAATTCATTCTAGAACTCTCTAACAGAAGTGCCAATCTCCTCTCAATACATTCATCAGGGACTTTATTGGCTTGGTCTTTTCATGGCAACATTTCTCTAGGAGGTGCTTTCACCACCCTCCTGGGGACTCCCTCTTCTTCTTGTTCTGGATCCCATGTTTTCTGTATCCCACAGCTTCCTCTGTCTTGATTTCTCTCTCTTGTTTTAACAGAGCACACCTCCCAATTAATTCCTGAAAAGGGATGGGTAATTCTGTTTTTCCCCCCACCTTCATGTTTAATTGTTGGATAGGTATGGGATTCTAGAGTGGACACCATATTCCTGTAGAGTTTTGAGAGCACGACTCCATTTTTCGTGTTGTTCTTGAGAGTCCAATGCCATTCTAATTTCTGATTCTCTGTATATAACCTATACATTTCACTCACCCCATCCCCTGATTTCAAGGCTTTAATTTTTCCCAGTACTATTAAATTTTCTAACGAGGTGATTTGTCCTTTTTTTCATTTTTATCCTGCATACTTAGTGGGCCCCATCAACTTGGAATCCAGTTTTAGGAAACTTTCTTGTGTCATTTCTATGGTAAATTCTTCTCCTCTGTATTTAGTTCTCTTTACTCTGAAACTCCTATTTTTTCTTAATATTCGGCTCCCAGACTGGTTCTATAATTTTTTTTAAATTTATTTTATTTAAATATAGTTGATTTATAATGTGTTAATTTCTGCTGTACAGCAAAGTGATTCAATTATACATGTGTATGCATTCTTTTTTATATTCTTTTCTATTAGGTTTATCACAGGATATTGAATATAGTTCCCTGTGCTATACAGTAGGATCTGTAAATTTTTATTAATTCTTCTCTTTTTTTCCATTTCTTTTTTTTTTTTTTTTTTATTAAACATCTTTATTGGGGTATAATTGCTTTACAATGGTGTGTTAGTTTCTGCTTTATAACAAAGTGAATCAGCTATACATATACATATGTTCCCATATGTCTTCCCTCTTGCGTCTCCCTCCCTCCCACTCTCCCCATCCCACCCTTCCAGGCTGTCACAAAGCACCGAGCTAATATCCCTGTGCCTTGCGGCTGCTTCCCCCCAGCTATCTACCTTACTACGTTTGTTAGTGTGTATATGTCCATGACTCTCTCTCGCCCTGTCAAAACTCACCCCTCCCCCTCCCCATACCCTCAAGTCCGTTCTCCAGTAGGTCTGCGTCTTTATTCCTATCTTACCCCTAGGTTCTTCATGACATTTTTTTCCCTTAAATTCCATATATATGTGTTAGCATACGGTATTTGTCTTTTTCTTTCTGACTTACTTCACTCTGTATGACAGACTCTAGGTCTATCCATCTCATTACAAATAGCTCAATTTCATTTCTTTTTAAGGCTGAGTAATATTCCATTGTGTATATGTGCCACATCTTCTTTATCCATTCATCCGATGATGGGCGCTTAGGTTGTTTCCATGTCCTGGCTATTGTAAATAGAACTGCAATGAACATTTTGGTACATGACTCTTTTTGAATTTTGGTTTTCTCAGGGTATATGCCAAGTAGTGGGATTGCTGGGTCATATGGTAATTCTATTTGTAGTTTTTTAAGGAACCTCCATACTGTTCTCCACAGTGGCTGAACCAATTCACATTCCCACCAGCAGTGCAAGAGTGTCCCCTTTTCTCCACACCCTCTCCAGCATTTATTGTTTCTAGATTTTTTGATGATGGCCATTCTGACTGGTGTGAGATGATATCTCATTGTAGTTTTGATTTGCATTTCTCTAATGATTAATGATGTTGAGCATTCTTTCATGTGTTTGTTGGCATTCTGTATATCTTCTTTGGAGAAATGTCTATTTAGGTCTTCTGCCCATTTTTGGATGGGGTTGTTTGTTTTTTTGTTATTGAGCTGCATGAGCTGCTTGTAAATTTTGGAGATTAATCCTTTGTCAGTTGCTTCATTTGCAAATGTTTTCTCCCATTCTGAGGGTTGTCTTTTGGTCTTGGTTATGGTTTCCTTTGCTGTGCAAAAGCTTTGAAGTTTCATTAGGTCCCATTTGTTTATTTTTGTTTTTATTTCCATTACTCTAGGAGGTGGGTCAGAAAGGATCTTGCTGTGATTTATGTCATAGAGTGTTCTTCCTATGTTTTCTTCTAAGAGTTTGATAGTTTCTGGCCTTACATTTAGGTCTTTAATCCATTTTGAGCTTATTTTTGTGTATGGTGTTAGGGAGTGATCTAATCTCATACTTTTACATGTACCTGTCCAGTTTTCCCAGCACCATTTATTGAAGAGGCTGTCCTTTCTCCACTGTACATTCCTGCCTCCTTTATCAAAGATAAGGTGTCCATATGTGCGTGGGTTTATCTCTGGGCTTTCTATCCTGTTCCACTGATCTATCTTTCTGTTTTTGTGCCAGTACCATACTGTCTTGATTACTGTTGCTTTGTAATATAGTCTGTAGTCAGGGAGCCTTATTCCTCCAGCTCCTTTTTTCGTTCTCAAGGTTGCTTTGGCTATTCGGGGTCTTTTGTGTTTCCATACAAATTGCGAAATTTTTTGTTCTAGTTCTGTGAAAAATGCCAGTGGTAGTTTGATAGGGATTGCATTGAATCTGTAGATTGCTTTGGGTAGTAGAGTCATTTTCACAATGTTGATTCTTCCCATCCAAGAACATGGTATATCTCTCCATCTATTTGTATCATCTTTAATTTCTTTCATCAGTGTCTTATAATTTTCTGCATACAGGTCTTTCGTATCCTTAGGTAGGTTTATTCCTAGATATTTTATTCTTTTTGTTGCAATGGTAAATGGGAGTGTTTTCTTGATTTCACTTTCAGATTTTTCATCATTAGTATATAGGAATGCCAGAGATTTCTGTGCATTAATTTTGTATCCTGCTACTTTACCAAATTCATTGATTAGCTCTAGTAGTTTTCTGGTAGCATCTTTAGGATTCTCTATGTATAGTATCATGTCATCTGCAAACAGTGACAGCTTTACTTCTTCTTTTCCGATTTGGATTCCTTTTATTTCCTTTTCTTCTCTGATTGCTGTGGCTAAAACTTCCAAAACTATGTTGAATAAGAGTGGTGAGAGTGGGCAACCTTGTCTTGTTCCTGATCTTAGTGGAAATGCTTTCAGTTTTTCACCATTGAGGATGATGTTTGCTGTGGGCTTGTCATATATGGCTTTTATTATGTTTAGGAAAGTTCCCTCTATGCCTACTTTCTGGAGGGTTTTTATCATAAATGGGTGTTGAATTTTGTCGAAAGCTTTCTCTGCATCTATTGAGATGATCATATGGTTTTTCTCCTTCAATTTGTTAATATGGTTTATCACATTGATAGATTTGCGTATATTGAAGAATCCTTGCATTCCTGGAATAAACCCCACTTGATCATGGTGTATGATCCTTTTAATGTGCTGTTGGATTCTGTTTGCTAGTATTTTGTTGAGGATTTTTGCATCTCTGTTCATCAGTGATATTGGCCTGTAGTTTTCTTTCTTTGTGACATCCTTGTCTGGTTTTGGTATCAAGGTGATGGTGGCTTCGTAGAAGGAATTTGGGAGTGTTCCTCCCTCTGCTATATTTTGGAAGAGTTTGAGAAGGATAGGTGTTAGCTCTTCTCTAAACGTTTGATAGAATTCACCTGTGAAGCCATCTGGTCCTGGGCTTTTGTTTGTTGGAAGGTTTTTAATCACAGTTTCAATTTCAGTGCTTGTGATTGGTCTGTTCATATTTTCTATTTCTTCCTGATTCAGTCTTGGCAGGTTGTGCATTTCTAAGAATTTGTCCATTTCTTCCAGATTGTCCATTTTATTGGCATAGAGTTGCTTGTAGTAATCTCTCATGATTTTTTTTATTTCTGCAGTGTCAGTTGTTACTTCTCCTTTTTCATTTCTAATTCTATTGATTTGAGTCTTCTCCCTTTTTTTCTTGATGAGTCTGGCTAGTGGTTTATCTATTTTGTTTATCTTCTCAAAGAACCAGCTTTTAGTTTTATTGATCTTTGCTATTGTTTCCTTCATTTCTTTTTCATTTATTTCTGATCTGATTTTTATGATTTCTTTCCTTCTGCTAGCTTTGGGGTTTTTTTGTTCTTCTTTCTCTAATTGCTTGAGGTGCAAGGTTAGGTTGTTTATTCGAGATGTTTCCTGCTTCTTAAGGTGGGCTTGTATTGCTATAAACTTCCCCCTTAGAACTACTTTTGCTGCATCCCATAGGTTTTGGGTCGTTGTGTCTCCATTGTCATTTGTTTCTAGGTATTTTTTTATTTCCTTTTTGATTTCTTCAGTGATCACTTCATTATTAAGTAGTGTATTGTTTAGCCTCCATGTGTTTGTATTTTTTAAAGATCTTTTCCTGTAATTGATATCTAGTCTCATGGCGTTGTGGTCGGAAAAGATACTTGATACAATTTCAGTTTTCTTAAATTTACCAAGGCTTGATTTGTGACCCAAGATATGATCTATCCTGGAGAATGTTCCATGAGCACTTGAGAAAAATGTGTATTCTGTTGTTTTTGGATGGAGTGTCCTATAAATATCAATTAAGTCCATCTTGTTTAATGTATCATTTAAAGCTTGTGTTTCCTTCTTTATTTTCATTTTGGATGATCTGTCCATGGGTGAAAGTGGGGTGTTAAAGTCCCCTACTATGAATGTGTTACTGTTGATCTCCCTTTTTATGGTTGTTAGTATTTGCCTTATGTATTGAGGTGCTCCTATGTTGGGTGCATAAATATTTACAATTGTTATATCTTCTTCTTGGATCGATCCCTTGATCATTATGTAGTGTCCTTCTTTGTCCCTTTTAATAGTCCTTATTTTAAAGTCTATTTTGTCTGATATGAGAATTGCTACTCCAGCTTTCTTTTGGTTTCCATTTGCATGGAATATCTTTTTCCATCCCCTTACTTTCAGTCTGTATGTGTCTCTAGTTCTGAAGTGGGTCTCTTGTAGACAGCATATATAAGGGTCTTGTTTTTGTATCCATTCAGCCAATCTGTGTCTTTTGGTGGGAGCATTTAGTCCATTTACATTTAAGGTAATTATCGATATGTATGTTCCTATTTCCATTTTATATATTGTTTTGGGTTCGCTACTATAGGTCATTTCCTTCTCTTGTGTTTCGTGTCTAGAGAAGTTCCTTTAGCATTTGTTGTAAAGCTGGTTTGGTGGTGCTGAACTCTCTCAGCTTTTGCTTGTCTGTAAAGGTTTTAATTTCTCCATCAAATGTGAATGAGATCCTTGCTGGGTAGAGTAGTCTTGGTTGCAGGCTATTCTCCTTCAGCACTTTCAGTATGTCCTGCCACTCCCCTCTGGCTTGTAGGGTTTCTGCTGAGAGATCAGCTGTTAACCTTATGGGGATTCCCTTGTGTGTTATTTGTTGTTTTTCCCTTGCTGCTTTTAATATGCTTTCTTTGTATTTAATTTTTGACAGTTTGATTAATATGTGTCTTGGCGTATTTCTCCTTGTATTTATCCTGTATGGGACCCTCTGTGCTTCCTGGACTTGATTAACTATTTCCTTTCCCATATTAGGGAAGTTTTCAACTATAATCTCTTCAAATATTTTCTCAGTCCCTTTCTTTCTTTCTTCTTCTTCTGGAACCCCTATAATTCGAATGTTGGTGCGTTTCATGTTGTCCCAGAGGTCTCTGAGACTGTCCTCAGTTCTTTTCATTCTTTTTTCTTTATTCTGCTCTGCAGTAGTTATTTCCACTACTTTATCTTCCAGGTCACTTATCCGTTCTTCTGCCTCAGTTATTCTGCTATTGATCCTATCTAGAGTGATTTTAATTTCATTTATTGCATTGTTCATCGTTGCTTGTTTCATCTTTAGTTCTTGTAGGTCCTTGTTAACTGTTTCTTGCATTTTGTCCATTCTACTTCCAAGATTTCGGATCATCCTTACTATCATTATTCTGAATTCTTTTTCAGGTAGATTGCCTATTTCCTCTTCATTTGTTAGGTCTGGTGGGTTTTTATCTTGCTCCTTCATCTGCTGTGTGTTTTTCTGTCTTCTCATTTTGCTTATCTTACTGTGTTTGGGGTCTCCTTTTTGCAGGCTGCACTTTCGTAGTTCCCGTTGTTTTTGATGTCTGTCTCCAGTGGCTAAGGTTGTTTCAGTGGGTTGTGTAGGCTTCCTGGTGGAGGGGACTAGTGCCTGTGTTGTGCTGGATGAGGCTGGATCTTGTCTCTCTAGTGGGCAGGTTCACGTCTGGTGGTGTGTTTTGGGGTGTCTGTGGCCTTATTATGATTTTAGGCAGCCTCTCTGCTAATGGGTGGGGTTGTGTTCCTGTTTTGCTAGTTGTTTGGCATAGGTTGTCCAGCACTGTGGCTTGCTGGTCGTTGAGTGAAGCTGGGTGCTGGTGTTAAGATGGAGGTCTCTGGGATATTTCCACCGTTTAATATTATGTGGAGCTGGGAGGTCTCTTGTTGACCAGTGTCCTGAAGTTGGCTCTCCTACCTCAGAGGCAGAGCCCTGACTCCTGGCTGGAGCACCAAGAGCCTTTCATCCACACAGCTCAGAATAAAAGGGAGAAAAAGTAGGGAGAATTAGTAGAAGTATGAGTAAAGAAAGAAGGAAAGGAGGAAAGGAAGGAAGGAAGAAAGAAGCAAAGAAGGAAAGGAGGGAGGGAGGGAGGGAGGGAGGAAGGAAGGAAGGAGGGAAAGAAGGAAAAAAGACAGAAAGAAAGATGATACAGTAAAAATAAAATAAAGTATAATATAGTTATTGAATTAAAAAATATTTAGAAAAAAAAAAAAAAAGGGACGGATAGAACCTTAGGACAAATGTTGGAAGCAAAGCTATACAGAGAAAATCTTACACAGAAGCATACACATACACCTTCACAAAAAGAGGTAAAGGGGGAAAAATCATAAATCCTGCTCCCTGAGACCACCTCCTCAATTTGGGGTGATTCGTTGTCTAAAGGAGGGAAGGAAGGAAGGAAAGAAAGAAAGAACGAAGGTAAAGTATAATAAAGTTATTACAATTAAACTTAATTATTAAGAAAAAGAATTTTTAAAAAAAAGTCATGGACGGATAGAGCCCTAGGACAAATGGTGGGAGCAAGAGTATACAGACAGGATCTCACACAGAAGCATGCACGTACACATTCACAAAAAGAGGAAAAGGGAAAAAATCATAGATCTCGCTCCTAAATTCCACCTCTTCAATTTGGGATCATTCCTTGTCTATTCAGGTATTCCACAGATGCAGGGTATATCAAGTTGATTGTGGAGCTTTAATCCGCTGCTTCTGTGGCTGCTGGGAGAGATTTCCCTTTCTCTTCTTTGTTCTCACAGCTCACAGGAGCTCAGCTTTGGATTTGGCCCTGCCTCTGCGTGTAGGTCGCTGGAGGGCGTCTGTTTTTTCGCTCAGACAGGACGGGGTTAAAGGAGCAGCTGATTCGGGGCCTCCGGCTCACTCAGGCCGGGGGTTGGGGGATGGGGGAAGGAGGGGCCCTGCGTGCGGGGCGGGCCTGCGGCGGCAGAGGCGGTGTGACGTTGCGGCAGAGGCCGGCGTGATGTTGCACCAGCCTGAGACCCGCCGTGCGTACTCCCGGGGAAGTTGTCCCTGGATCCCGGGAACCTGGCAGTGGCGGGCTGCACAGGCTCCGCGGAAGAGGGGTGTGGAGAGTGACCTGTGCTCGCACACAGGCCCCTCGGTGGCGGCAGCAGCAGCCTTAGCGTCTCCCGCCCGTCTCTGGGGTCCGCGGTTTTAGCCGCGGCTCGCGCCCGTCTCTGGAGTTCCTTTAAGCAGCGCTCTTAAACCCCTCTCCTCGCGCACCAGGAAACAAAGAGGGAAGAAAAAGTCTCTTGCCTCTTCGGCCGGTGCAGGCTTTTCCCCGAAATCCCTCCCGGCTAGTCGTGGTGCACTAACCCCTTCAGGCTGTGTTCAAGCCGCCAACCCCAGTCCTCTCCCTGAGCTCCGTCCAAAACCAAAACCCGAGCCTCAGCTCGCAGCCCCGCCCGCCCCGGTGGGTGAGCAGCAAGCCTCTCGGGTTGGTGAGTGCCGGTTGGCACCGATCGTCTGTGCAGGAATCTCCCCGCTTTGCCCTCCGCACCCGTCGCTGTGCACTACTCCGCGGTCCCGAAACTCCCCCCTCTGCCTCCCGCAGTCTCCGCCCGCGGAGGTGCTTCCTAGTGTGTGGAAACTTTTCCTCCTTCACAGCTCCCTCCCACTGGTGCAGGTGCCGTCCTTATTCTTTTGTCTCTGTTTTTTCTTTTGCCCTACCCAGTTACGTGGGGAGTTTCTTGCCTTTTGGGAGGTCTGAGGTCTTCTGCCAGCCTTCAGTAGGAGTTCTGTAGGAGTTGTTCCACGTGTGGATGTATTTCTGGTGTATCCGTGGGGAGGAAGGCGATCTCCGCGTCTTACTATTCCGCCATCTTCAAGGTCCCCCCTTTTTCCATTTCTTTTTCTTCCTGTTCTCTATTCTGAGACATGATCTTTACTTTATCTTCCTAAACCTTCTTGCAACTTTTTAATTTCTTCTGTAATATTATTAAGTTCCAAGAAGTCTTTATTTTTCTCTGAACAGTTCTATTTTGTAGCCTTTCTCTTTTTGTTTCATAAATGCTCTCTCTCTCTTATTTTGCCTTTTGTATATATTTTTTGCTTTTTACAAAATATTTCCTTCTATTTCTCACTCCTAGTTGGGTTTTTTGGTTGGTTGGTTTGTTGGTTGGTTGTTTGGTTGGCTGGTTAGTTGGTTGGTCTGGTTTCTCTTTTGAATTGCTCAAATATCTAGTGATACTTAGCAGTCCATTTGCATTACACTAGAAAGAAGATTAGAAGCTCCGTGTACATGGACAGGACTGGTTGACTAGTTGACTGATGGCCTTCACTGTGGGGTGATTTGGTCAAGTTAATTCATTGGGGACCAGCTCCCCACAACCATAGTTTCCTGTAGTCTTTTTCTCTTAGAGTAGCCTGTTTCCTGCACATTAATCCTATTTCTTACTTGGAGTTTGTAGAAGGCTGGATGACAGTATTCTTAGCCCTGAGATAGGAAGGGTGGCTGGTGGAGGAGGCATCACACTCACCATTTAGCATATGGATTTTCATCTAATCTCCACGATCAATATGACAGCTCTAGCCTCAGATGAATCTGGAATCCCAGAATCCAGTCATCATCTGGTTCAACACCACCAGGGAATAAAACCTCAGTCTTTTGCAAAGGTGAAGGAGTGTCATCTCGGGCAGCATGGGGTGGATCAGGGGCCCAGGTTGAACTGCTTTTTATGCAAAATGTAAGCTACATCTTTAGCTCTCAACCTCATCTGTCCCAACCATGCATCCCTTTACAGGAATTAACTGGAAGGTGTGCTCTGCTAATACAAGAGAGAAAAACCAAGACAGAACCAAATCTTCTGAGGTGCTGTGGCGCGACTCAGGTTACATTTAAACATTCTCCACTTTTAGTGGAAGGTTCAGCTTTCTCTTCTGCCAGATCAGTGATCTCTTGATTTTCAGTCATCAGACATCCACAATTTTGTTGTTCTTGTCTCTTCACCCAATCTCTGTCCTTGTGTGTTTATGTCTGTTTGTAAATCTTTTTTACTGACATTTGTGTGGGCTTTCTGGAGAAAGCAGCAGGAAAACCGTGTTCAAATTCCAGTCTAAGCAGAAGTCCTCACACTGGTGTTTTCTGTGTATCCTGAACCCAGGATGTGCTTGAAAGTCTGTTTTCCTCCCACCTGCCTGGAATAGGCTCTCCTCTCTTGGCTACCCAGCAAGTCACCAGCGTGCATCTATCGAGACCCGAATCAAATGACATCTCACCTCCCTAAGCAGAGTTGTCACGTGTTCTTCTGAGCTCTCCTGGCACTCTTTCCACGCTTTAGTTTTCACTGCATAGAGAAAATATCAACTATGAGAAGATACTCCATTTTCTGTTGGTGTCACGGCTCATAGCCATTTCTTTCATATTTTTATAACTGAGTTTTATATCTCGATTCATTTTTAGGTTAGCCAGATTATAACAAGTGCTTTCCTTTGCATGGAAATGTATGTTGGTCACATTCTTTCTGAATGTTTGCTTTGCTGAGAACTTCCTCTCCTTCCCTCCCACGAGCGCTACTCAGGCTGAGTAATATCCTGGGGTCAGAGCAGAGGCAGCCTTTGGGGAGGAGAAAGGAAGGCACTTGCTCATGTGTAAGGGTGTCTTTTCTGACTTCGTTGTCGTGGCTCGGTGTTAGTAGGAGGCATCCACATCCCTGCCGACCCCCTTCTCTGACTACTGCCCTTGCGTGCTCTAGATGCCCAGTGAGTGCAGGGACGGAGCACAGGCAGCATCCCTGCATCTGACCAGTTTCAGTTTTCAGTGCCAGCCTGTAGCAGCAGCAGGATGGAGGTTGCCCACTGCCATCCTCCCTGCAACCCAGTCAGTTTGAATTACTTCCTCCCGATAGCCTTTGCCTAAGAATCCTATAGCATCTCAAGCGGGTTGGCACTTGTTCCAAATTCTATATCCTGGAATGGTAGTTCAGAAGTCAGCCCTCCTTGCTTAAACACTCGACGTAGGCAGGCCTCATTCCCTGCACCTCAGCTGAGCTGCTCATCAAGGTATCCATCCTCCCAAACCATACAATTTCCACGAGTCAAGGGATGCTCATCAGCTAAGAAGAAGAATTCTTCTTTTTCTTATTACATAGATTTCCCATATTATTGTATCCTTTTGGTAATTTTGCTGGGAATTTGGAAGGAGTGGAGAATTAAATGCATGGGTCTCTGAGATTGCCATATTGGTCCAGTGGTTGAGAAAGTGACGTTCATCTTTCTGTTCCCGATGTTTCCTAGGTGGACTTCAGAAATGCATAAACCAGACACCATAGAACTCATATTCCTGATCATTTATCCCTTCCTTAAAAGGTACACAACCCATTTCATTTAGGCTCTGGACGTTCACCCATGGAGGGCAGCTTTAACATCAGCATCGCTGTCCCCAGCTACTTATTTTCCCTGAGACAGTCATAGGCTTTGCCTCTGTTTTTTTTTTTTTTTTTTTTTTTTTTTTTGCGGTACGCGGGCCTCTCACTGTTGTGGCCTCTCCCGTTGCGGAGCACAGGCTCCGGACGCACAGGCTCAGCGGCCATGGCTCAAGGGTCCAGCCGCTCCGCAGCATATGGGATCTTCCCGGACCCGGGCACGAACCCGTGTCCCCTGCATCGGCAGGCGGACTCGTAACCACTGTGCCGCCAGGGAAGCCCCTTTGCCTCTGTTTTGAGTGTGTCTGGGTTCAGAATCCCAATGCTTGAGTGATGTCCATATAAAATGATGGCTTGTTGGCTAGTGGAGGCCTCTGCCTCTCCAGGTCTGTCCCGTCCCATTTCGGTGGGCGGATGAAGAGATGTGATCCAAAGAGAAGTCTGGACTGGATCTTTCACAGTCAGTTAGGGCAGGCTGAGAGAAGGACAGGTTCCTTCTTCCCTCTCAGGGTGACAATGTGAGCCGTGCAATTGTAACAGCCAGAGATTTTGAGGTCAGACTCCCCCCACCCTTCTCTCATTGCAGGCTCTGGAAGCCGAATTTCTGCCTCATAGGAGCTCTTAGAGGAGATGTTGGCAATGTTGAAAGGAGATGCAAAGAGGGCTGCTTTCCAATTAAAGGCTTGGTGGGGTGGCTGGATGCTTTTTCAAGATCGGGGGTTGTAGGTACTAGATATCATCACCGTCATCACCTTAATAGCTACTATGGGCCCCAAACAAATGTGGCTTCACGTAATTCCTATACTCACCCTGTAAGGTAGCTGTTAATATTCCATTCTACAAATGAAGAAATTGAGGCAGCAGTGCTTTACCACGTAGGCATCCAATAAATAGTTATGAGTAAATAAATGAATGAATGGATGAAATGACTTGCCCAAGACCAGACAGCAATTAAGTGGAGAGGGAGGAAAATTCCAGATGAGCCTATGCCTCATGTACCAAGGAAGGCAGTATAAGAAGGTCAGTGCACAGCAGGGTAACCAGCCGTCCCAATTTTCCTGGGACTTGTCCAGGTGTAGCACTGAAAGTCCTGCATCCTGGAAAACCCCTCGGACCTGGGCAAACCAGATCGGTTGGTCTGCCTGGTATACAAGATCTTCTTGCCTGCTGGAAAGTAAAATAAGGATTGGTTCAGGAAAGACTGACTCAGATTTAAGAGAATGATCAACACATAACCAACAGTTAAGGTACTTTGCAGCCCACCAAGCATTTCCCTATCCATGATTTCAGTGTTCACAGGGTCAGGTGTTTTAGGCTTCCATGGTATCCCATGGTAACTGAGATCAAAGGTGTTCATTGATATGTTCAAGGTTAACTTATGGGTAAACACCAGGCATGGCATTTTTCAGGGAAATAGAGAAGATCATTAACGAAAAAGATGGTGCAGGCGCGTGGATTTCGGGCAGTGGATTGGGGATTCAGAGCTCCAGAAAGGACACCGGGGAGCAGCAGTGTGGCCTCCCACCTGCCAAATCGGTTCACATGGTATGATAAGGAGGCACATCCCGGCCAGGTTCTTCCTGGCTATGCTTGACCTTGAACAAGTCACTGATGTCAGAATTTTGGATTTTTTTCAGTTACACAAGGGGGTTACTGAGTCATACCTGACATGCTTTTTGCCAAGAATTAATGACATAGATCATATAAAGTACTCAGTACAAATTTCCTTCGATAGGAACGTGAGAGATGTCTGTTCCCTTTCAGATTGCTCAGATTTTTGTTCTCTGTTGCAAACAGCAGAAATCCAATTTAAACCAACTAAAAATAAAAGCAAATTTATTGACTCATGTAACTAGGTGCTTTAGGGTAGTGGTCCCCAACCCCCGGGCCGCACAGCAGGAGGTGAGTGGCACGCAAGCCAGCAAAGGTTCATCTGCCGCTCCCCAGCACTCGCATTACTGCCTGAACCATTCCCCCCCAACACCCCGTCCATGGAAAAATTGTCTTCCATGAAACTGGCCCCTGGTGCCAAAAAGGTTGGGGACTGCTGCTTTAGGGTTCAGCATGGCTGCGAGGATGGAGGACGTCCTCATGTCCCCAAGGTTAGTTGGTTTCTTCTCTCTCTCTCTTATTGTCTCTCTGTCTCTGGACCTCTCAGCTCTGTCATCTTCTGTATGCTGGCCCACTCTCACTCACTTTCTGGGCAGGCCTACTCTATGCAGCCACCTCTGGCTCCAAGCATACATTTTACAAAATAGCAACACAAACATGAAGTACTTCTCTCTCTCAACATTCAAAAATCCATCCTGGGGAGGTTATGGATTGACCCTGCTTGGGAATGGCTGCAGTCCTGGGACCCATGCTTGTGTCCAAGTGAACTTGGGTCTTACCTAGGACATGGGTCTACCCTTCTCACTGCGACCTCGGATGAGCGTGTCATTTATCCTCCAAACTGGGATTCTCTGAGGAGTGAAAGGGGATGTCTTCATAATTAAGCCAGGACAACAGGCAGAAACCAGACTCAGCCAAGCAACCTGGGATGCACGGTGACCTCCTAAGTGCCAAAAGAAGGGAATCAGGGAAAAGAGCAATCGCTCTCACACCCAACACACACATTTTTGTATTTATAATGTCCTCTGTGGGTTTGTTTAGAAAATAGCGTTCTGTTCCCAAATGTAGAGCATCTGAAAACATTTGCGCGGAATCCTTAACTGAGACAGTGATGCTTCAAGCAAGTACCTTTCAAATCTTTGGGTAATTTAAGCAATAGTAGACCTGCCTTGATGATTCTTATTCCTGATGCTTGCATTCAACTGCTACTGTTCCCTCTTCTATAGCTCCCACGAACTCCAGTACTTCTCAGTTTGGGGGACAGCCCGAGGCCTCCTGCCATTAGCACGTCCCCACTGATGTGTCTCCGAATGTCTCCCTGCCAAGCAGTTACAGTGACCAATTTAGAGGTAACATGTTCAGCATCCTTCTCAAGATGTTGGGAGATGGGGTGAATCCTCCAGAGCGCCTCTTTCTTCTCTGCCCTCCCCAGGGCCACAGGAATTAAGAATGCAAGTTTTGAATCCACACAATCTGGAAACTCCCAAGATGCCCTGAGATTCATCACTAACCTCATCATCACCAGCCTCAGATGCCTCATCTGTAAAATGGGAAACATCACTAAAACCGTTTTTTAAAGCGTCTAGCACATAAGAAATCCTCCGTTAATGGCAATGAATGTGATTTCCACTACTATTGTTATGGCATAACTCACCACTGGATTTGAACTTTCCAGGGCAGCTCTTGCTACGCTGGCAACAGACACTTCTTTCACCTGTAACATTTATTCATACTCTGAATCTTCACCACTTTACCAAAAAGCTCCATCCAGACTTGTTTCTCCCATTTGTTCTGGTTAAACGGAATCATAATGGGTACCTCCCAGCCCATACCATTTTCCATTTAGCATCCTGGCCAGTGAATTCCCCACAATGCCTGCTGGAGATGCTGGCTGTGGACAAGAGAAGGGATAACAAAGTGCTCTCCAGAGGGGATGCTGAGGTGTGTTCTGTGCGTCTCTGAAAATCCTCTCTGCGGTTTCTAAGCTGTCTTGTGGGTCTTGCTTCAGTAACCTGCTTTAGTGCATCCCCTAAGCTACCTCTCTAAATCTCCTCTTTACCTCTCCTTTTTGACTCCATCACCCATTTTTCTTCCTCTTCTCTGGTATAAAAGCAGCGATAGCTAACAGTACTCTGTGCTAAGCATTGGGCTAAATGCTTTACATCTTTCTAACAACACTATACAGTAGGTTCTTTTATTACATCATTTTTGCTATGGGAAACTGAGCACAGAGAGGAAAGGTAGATGCCTTGTGGAATTTAATCCCAGGCAGTGGCTCCAGGGCTGACATTCTTAACTCTACTGAATTGCCTCTCACCATGCAGGTAGCACATAGTTGAATGACAGATGACCTGTAGGTAACTATCATTTTAGAATACCTAGTACAAAATGTTGTCATTTTTTTTTCTTTCAATTGCATTTATGAACTTGCCATTTTATTACTCTTCAACCACACTGAGAGGGGGAAGGGAAAACCCTGTCCCACTTAGCTCCTGTATGAATAGAAAATACAGACATAGGAAGATGGGAAAACTCTAAACACACAGAAGGATGATCTAAAAGAGATAGAAACTCCAGAAGGAAGCAGGAATGATGCTAAGTGTGAAAAACCCGGTCCAGTCAAGAACGATGTGTTCCAATTTATCTAATATTTTAGCTAATAGTCACCAAAGGACTCAGGGTAAATTTTGCAAACGCTTAATAACATTCACAGTTCTGCTTCTCTGGAAAACCCTGCCTAATACAATAACATTCTTGAAAAGGCAAAATTAAGAAACAGAGGACAGGTTAGTGGTTGTCAGAAGCTAAGGAGATGGGGGGCAGGCAGGAAGTAGGCATGGTTACAAAAGGGCCACAGAAGGGATCCTTGTGATGAGGGAATTTCTCTGTATCTTGACTGTGGAGGTGGTTACATGAACCTAGACCTGTGATAAAACTGCATAGATCTAAACACACACACACACACACACAGGTGTGTGCACGCACAAATGAGTACAAATAAAACGGGGGAAGTCTGACAAAGATTAGTGGATTGTGTCAGTGTCGATCTGGTTGTGATATTGTAGTACAGTTTTCCAAGATTCATCACTGGGGAAAACTTAGTAAAGGATACATGGGATCTCTTTGAATTATTCCTTCCAACTGTATGCAGATCTCTAATTATCATCAAATAAAAATTTAGTACAGCCACTGTGGAGAGCAGTATGGAGGTTCCGTAAAGAAACTAAAAATAAAGTTACCATATGATCCAGCAATCCCACTCCTGGGCATATATCTGGAGAAAACTCTAATTTGAAAAGATACATGCACCCCAATGTTCATAGCAGCACTATTTACAATAGCCAAGACATGGAAGCAACCTAAGGGTCCCTCAACAGATGAATGGAGAAAGAAGATGTGGTATACACACACACACACACACACACACACACACACACACACACACACACACACACGATGGAATATTACTCAGCCATAAAAAAGAACAAAATAATGTCATTTGCCATAACATGGATGGACCTAGAGATTATCCTACTAAGTGAAGTAAGCCAGACAGAGAACGACAAATATCATATGACATTGCTTTTGTGTGGAATATATAAAGAAAGATACAAATGAACTTATATACAAAACAGAATAGACCCACAGACTTAGAAAACAAACCTATGGTTACCAAAGGGGAAAGTGAAGGGGGAAGATAAATTAAGGAGTTTGGGGTTAACATGTACACACTACTACATATAAAATAGACAACCAATAAGGACCTACTGTATAGCACAGGGAACTGTACTCAATATTTTGTAATAACCTATAAAGGAAACAAATGTGAAAAAGAATAGATACATATGTGTAACTGAATCACTTTGCTGTACACCTGAAACTAACACTGCATTGTAAATCAACGATGCTTCATTAAAAAAATGTGATTTAAAAATGGGAATAATCATCCTTATATCACAGAGCTGAGTTAAAGATTAATGAAATGATGCACATAGAAGCATCCGGCTAAGGGCCTAATGCACAGTAGGTCTTCAAGAAATAGAGAGTGTTTCTCTCATAACAGGGGGTTCTATTTAGGGCAGCATCATATAATAACATGCAGGGGAGTGAAAAGAAAAGCTCTGATCACATTTGAAATAGGAGGCAAGTAGATAGAAAATCAGTTATAAGGAAAAGCAAAGTGCTTGTTAAAAAAGACAATTGTATTATTTAATATATATAAAATTAGGCAATACGTTCACACAGAGGAACAAACTAGACAACTGTTTGTTAGCTAAGAGCCTACTTCTTTGCCAATGCCAAGTTCTGCTTCGAGTCTTCATAAGTGTTGAGCTGCTTCTGAACTTGTGGAGCAGTTTTCAAATTCATAATAGGCCCCAGGAATTTTGATGAGTACCTTTGAACAATCCAGTTTTTTAAAATCCTAGCCGAAACCAGACTCCCAGAAAGAGGTGTGTGTGCAGTTACTCTCCGGGGACAGGGAAGATGACAGGGTTTTAAGTGTCTGTAGTGTGCTTGGTGCGCCCTTTCATGTGGGGCTGACTCAACCTCCTTGAATCCCTGCTTCTCCCCCTCTGGCCACTTGGCTTCATCAATAGGCTTCCAGATTGCCAAGAGGAGGTAAGACAGAATTCATTTCATTTCCTGGGTTTTATATGAGGCTTAGTTTTTCAAGAGAATCTGCCAGTGCCCCGGGCTACTTCTTAGGAAGGAAACAAAGCAAGCTTTCCAGTCCGATAGGTCTTTCACAGGAGGATGGGAATTCAGGAAGTAAAGTAAGAAATACAGTGACACGGGGACTGCATGTTGCAGTCTTATTTTAGTCACACCGCACAAGGGCCCAAGGTAAACATGTAAGGTTCTCTGGTCTAAAAACGTTCTTGATTGCAAACTACAGACTTTAGTCCACTGAAGTAGAACAGAGTTTATTACAGAGCAGTGATGGTTCATATTTTTGTTTGTTTTTACGGTACGCGGGCCTCTCACCGCTGTGGCCTCTCCCGCCGCGGAGCACAGGCTCTGGACGCGCAGGCCCAGCGACCATGGACCACGGGCCCAGCCGCTTCGCGGCATGTAGGATTCCTCCGGACCGGGTCACGAACCCGCATGCCCTGCATCGGCAGGCGGACTCCCAACCACTGCGCCACCAGGGAAGCCCTTTTTTTTCTTTTTTTGTACACACATCCAGGCTACCTTTAAAACCCCCAGGTGGGGGGCTTCCCTGGTGGCGCGGTGGTTGAGAGTCCGCCTGCCGATGCAGGGGACATGGGTTCGTGCCCCGGTCCGGGAGGATCCCACATGCCGCGGCAGCGGCTGGGCCCGTGAACCATGGCCGCTGAGCCTGCGCGTCCGGGGCCTGTGCTCCGCAGCGGGAGAGGCCACAGCAGTGAGAGGCCCGCGTATCGCAAAAAAAAAAAAAAAAAAAAAAAAAAAAAACCCAGGTGGGTTAGGTGTGACCAGATAACTAAGTTCTAGCCAATGGGATGTGAGCAGTCATGACCTGTTCCTTTCCCAGCCCTGGCCCACAAAGACCGCCCACATGCAAATCTCCATTTAAATTAAATTTTAATGGTATGACAATTATAGATTTGCATACAGTTGGAAAGAATAATACAAAGAGATCCCATGTATCCTTTACTCAGTTTTCCCCCATTATACATCTTCCAAAACTGTAGCAAAGTATCACAACCCAGATAAACATTGATACAATCCACCAATCTCTGGATGTAAGAGGTAAATAAACTTCTTGTATGGAGCCATTGAGATACTTGAGGGGTATTTGTTACAGCAGCAAGCTTTAGGACACTTAGAATTTCTAGAAGGGCCAGGGAAGCATATTTAGATGTTATAGAGCTAGGCACAAGTAGCTAAGAGATAGACCCTGTTGTCTTAGTCTATTCAAGCTGCTATAACGAAACACCACAGACTAGGTAACTTAGAAACAACAGGAATTTTTTTCTTACTGTTCTGGAGGCTGGAAGTCTGAGATCAAGGTGCCAGCATGGATGGTGAGGCTCTCTTTCTGGGTTCCAAACTTCTCATTGAATCCTCGTGCAGCAAAAGGTGTAGCGAGCTCTGTGGGGCCTCTTTTATAAAGGTGCTAATCTTCGTCATGAGGGCTCCAACCACATGACCTAATCACCTCCCAGAGGCCCTACCATACCCAACATCTTTGTGGGTTATGACTTTAACATATGAATTTGGGGGAACAAAAGAATTCAGACAGTAGCACCAGTCATACCATGAGATAATTCTAAAGGAAATCCCATTATACTATCTGGTGCTCTCCAGGCGTAATGAGACTTGACCAAGACCATCCACCACCACTGCCCTGGAAGATCCAAACTCCCCTGCCACCAAGCTTGCCACAAGATGTGCTCTGCCCGTCTGCCACCAGGTACTTACTTCCACCTTCCAAGTCTTGCATGAATGAATCTTCTTGGTGGACCCAGGTTACAGATAGAATCCTAACTGCAAGGGAGTCTGGGAGATGTAGTTTATAGCTTTCCTGTCTCCATGATATAAGAAGGCATGCCGGAGGGGGTTGAATGAATCAGTCTATGGAATCCGCCCCACTAGTGAGGCTGGATCCAGAAGAAGTGGACTTAGCTGGGTGAGTGAATGATTAAGGTTTCAAGCTGTGTGCTGATCATCACAGTAATCTGACACGGGAGTCAACTGCTCAGGGCTCTCTCTCACCTAACTGTTCAGGGCATCCCTGTTTCTGTACCTTCCAAGTTAGAAGCTGACCAGTCTTCCTTCTTAAGTCTGTCACTATTTTTATTCTTCTTTCCTGATCTTTGAGACACTCTCTATTTTTAAGGCAAATATGAGCCCCGCGCTTTATGTGATTTAAATGGTAAAGCTCTGGGGGGATGGGGAGTTGCATACCTTGCTTCTGTGTTCTTCCTAGACTTTTGGAATTTCCCTCATGATCACTGTACCGAAAGCATCATGGTTGGAGAAGTCGTCAGGAGGTTGCAGGGAGATATCCATTTTTAGGCATTTTCTCCTCTCTCTATACTCACCTCCAAGGGAGCAGCCAGCCCTAAACTTTCTCAGCAAAGTAATACAGCAATCGCTTTGCTTTATGACTCAGAGCATGGGCTCTGGAGCTAGACCACCTGAGTTCAAAATCTGCCCCTGGGGCTTCCCTGGTGGCGCAGTGGTTGAGAGTCCGCCTGCCGATGCAGGGGACGCGGGTTCGTGCCCCGGTCTGGGAGGATCCCACATGCCGCGGAGCGGCTGGGCCCGTGAGCCATGGCCGCTGAGCCTGCGCGTCCGGAGCCTGTCCTCCGCAACGGGAGAGGCCACAGCAGTGAGAGGCCCGCGTAACGCATAAAAAAAAAAAAAAAAAAAAAAAAAAAAAAAAAAAAAAATCTGCCCCTGACACTTTCCTCCTGCTTGAACTTGGGTACTTATTCAATCTTTACGAACTTCAGCTTTCTCTGTAAAATGGTGCTAATGGCAGTTCCTCCGTATCAAGTAGTGACGAGGGGCAAATGAGTTAACTCATATAGAAGTCTTAGAACAGAGCCTGGCATGTAGTAAGTGACCCATAGGTGGTGGCTGCCAAGATGATGATTTCATGAAACAAATCTAACTGAGCTGCTACCCTATTTTTTTTTTTGCGGTACGCGGGCCTCTCACTGTTGTGGCCTCTCCCGTTGCGGAGCACAGGCTCCAGACATGCAGGCTCAGTGGCCATGGCTCACGGGATCCTCCCGGACCGGGGCACGAACCTGTGTCCCCTGCATCGGGAGGCGGACTCTCAACCACCGTGCCACCGGGGAAGCCCTGCTACCCTATTTTAAAATGTATTTTTGCTAGTGGTAATCATGCTTTATTAAATCCTCCTTTCCTCCCTCACAAAGGGGTGATTTCACAAAGTTTTCTGCATCGTGAAATATGGTTTCCATTTTTTGGCTTGGTTCTATCCTTTCCCCAGAACACCTTTCTCATTTTACGCTAAGGACCAATGGCAAATGTAACTAGAAATGCTGATACTCAAGTTGTAGGGGACTTTTGAGGAATAAATCTATTCCCTAGGGGAGAGCTATGGAGAGGCTGATGCATTTGAGCCCACATTGTCAAGCTGTTACAGTTTGAAGAAAACATAAGGAGGTTAAAGGAAGAAAGAAAATGTGGGAAGATGCTCAGAGTGAATCGATGGAAATGGGAGCAAAGGGCACATCCCAAGTGGAAGCCAGTGTGTGAGTTCAAAGTTCTTCCCTTGGTCTGTGCCATGCATGTGCTGACCTCAAGGCACAGGCTGGTGCCCAGGTACTTCTGGTTCTGAGAAAATAAGCAAAACCAAGTGCATCAGTGAAGCCAAATGCGTCATGCAAGGGAATTAGAACTCTGCAAGTCCCTGTTCAGTCAACTTGCAAAAGAGAGTCTTTGAGATGTTTCCTCCCCCCCCACAGATCCTCCATTCCCTTCAGCTGTAAAATCAGAATCATAGCATCTCTCTCTCAAGGCTGTTTTGAGCTTTAACTGACATAATAGGAATGAAAGCCCTAGCACAGTACCTGGTATGTAATATTTGTACTTTATATTCTCAAAGAAAAGGAATTCTATTGAAAAGAAAATTGCTCTTCAAAAGTCTTGCCTATAGCAGTAATGGTATGAGGTGGGGAAGTGAAAGACAAAAAAAAAAAAAAAAAACCCTAAATAGTTTAATCTCCAGCTTTTGACTCTTCAAAGTGAACTCTAATTTGGCTCCTTTAAGCCCTTCTGAGGACTGAAAGCCTTTGCAGATAGACAGAATCAAGGATGCCCGGCCTCTTGCATTATGGGCGCTGATTTATCATTCATTGCAGGCGCAGACATCTGCTCGGCGAGTTCTTTGAGGGCGTGACAGGAAGGCATCTCCTTTATATTCGGCAGATTCCGCAGCCTCTCAGGTCTCTATGGGAACCCACTACAAGGTAGCCGAGTGTGACAGCAGGGGGTTGGCTGCCCATCCACCGCTGGGCTGGGACCCTGGTGGGGACAGAGGCACCGAACGTTATCCAAGAATCTCTTAGCCCCCGCCCCACCCCAGAACTTCATTTCTGCCTGACGATTGGAGCACACCGTGTAGCCCCTTGCTAAGTTACAATTATGGGTTATGAGTTGTGTCTTTCCAAATTCATATGTTGAACTCCTAACCCCCAGAGCCTCGGAATGTGATTATATTTGGAGATAATGCCTTTTAAGCAGTAATTAAGTTAAAATGAGGTCATTAGGGTGAGCTCTAGTCCCATCTGACTGGTGTTCTTATAAGCAAAGGAGATTAGGACACATACAGGCAGGGAAGACCATGTGAGGACACAGGGACAAGAGGCCCATCTGCAAGCCAAGGGGTTCTCAGAAGGAATCAGCCCTGCTGACACCTTGATCTTGAACTTCTAGCCTCCAGAGTGCTGAGAAAATAAATTTCTATCATCTAAGCTGCTCCATCTGTGGTACTTTGTTAAAGCAGCCCTAGTAGACAACCCAGTTATCCAATCTCAAACCTAAGGTTGCCAAGTGCCCATGTCCCTTTTCCATGACACTAAAGAGGTCATGTATGAAAAATGCGTGTGGGAGCCTTGTGAGAACTGGGACCTGGGATTGTATTGTGAAAAGTTACCATTTTGTAGAGCTCTGACCATATACCCCTCCCACTCCCTTTGCCCATGCAGCTGCCTTCCCCGTGCTAGTCAATCCTCACTTGCAGAGAGCGGTACTGCAGCACCGTTCCCATTGCACCGATGAGGTGACTGAGGTTCAGAGGGAAACCGGGCTTGCCCACAGCCTCACAACAAAGAAAAGACAGAGCTAGGTTTTGCACTGAGGGCTGCCTGGCTCCAAGCCCAGGCGTGCTGGTCCCGCTGCTTCCAGCAGGATGGAAGGTGGGGACAGAAAGGAAGGTTTGACACGTGCATCCCCTGCTCCATTGTCCCTGCCAGCTGGGGTTCTCTGCCTCGATTCTGTGACCCTCTGGGGTATCTCTCCTTATTTCAAAGCGGTTGGGCAATTTTCAATGTTATTTTAACTTGCTGTAATTTCAAAAATGAATGTGTGTATGTCAGGAGGCATGTTTCAGGAGTGGAAGAGGGAAGCCATGTCATGAGGTCAAATAAAATCACCCTATAACCCATTTGCAGCTGCCCAGTGAAGGCAGAAGAGCAGGGAGGCCATCTTCAGGATGCACAAACCCCCAGGGTAATGCAAAGTGGGGAGCATTTTGCTCTGCTTGCAAGAATCTAAGAACATTTGGCAATGAGGGATTTTTTGAGCTGGGTCTTGAGAAGTGGATAGGAGTTTGCCAGGAGGGCTATGGTGGGGCAGGGCCTTGCAAGTAGAGGGCATGAAGAATGACTGGGGTTGGCTGGGCACAGGGCAGGCAGGGGAGAGAGAGCTAGAGAGAGAGGCAGAAAGCGACAAGCCTCATAAGCTGGTTAATGGGGTTGGATATTTTGCTGAAGGCATTAAAAGTAACGTTAAACAGAGACAAGCTTGATCAAATTTATCCTTTAGAAAGATAGACAGAGAGCAGGTGAGACAAACCAGAGAGACAGGAGGTGGATTTAAGTATGGTACTGAACTTCAATGTGGGTCTTCATTGTGGCCACGTGCAAGGATCAAGTGTGGGACTTTTCAGTTTTTTCCTGTTTTGAATGTGATGGCATGTTACCTTCAGCGTCTTCCTGGGGGTGGGGGCGTGTCACTGCACAGCTAATCACCCAAATCGCTTTCAGCATTCTGGGGTCTAGGCACAAATGCAGTCAGGGAGAAGCTCCCCATCCACCCAGGGTCACTCTCTGGATTTAATTTAATCCTGACATGGTAAAGGTAGGTATTACTGTCTCCATTTCAGGTGAGAAAAGGGAAAAGGGAGACTCAGGGAGGAGACATGATTTGCTCAAGGTCACAGAGCTAGTAGGTGGCCAAGCTGGGATCCCACCCATGTTGATCTGATCTGGGCCCTGCCCTTGCTACTCTCTCCTGCTCACATCAAAAGATGCTCATTTTGCATCTGCCCTGGTGCCTCCGGCATCCAGGGCTCGGCAGGTGCCCCAGTTCTCTGCCATGTCAGCAGAGAGCTGCTGAAATCTCTCTAGGGGGCTAAATGCAAAACTGCCCAGGGGGCAAGTGGTTTTCTTCTCTTGAAGGAGACGCAAGTAATTATGAGCAATGTAGCCTTTGTAATAAAATAGCCTAAATAGAGAGCTGGAAAGAGGACTTCTGAAGCCAGTACCGCCAGGGTTTCTCCAGATAGTTGAAAGGCTGCTTGTCTAGGGTGATTTAGATTCAGTTTGCTGTGAGGATGGAGCTGTCAGATAGATTTTCAGGTCTGTGTTCATCTCAGTATTACTTCATATGGCACCACATGCCTAACACTGCTTTGTGATAATCTTCTTTCTCTGCCTCTCCTGCTGAAACATGAGTTCTTCAAGGGTAGCAAAAACTTCCACTTTGGTCCAATGAAGAGGTGACACAGAACAGTGGTTAAGGGTCAGTGCTCTGGTACCAAATGAGCAAGGTTCCAAGTCCAGTTCTTCTGCTTACAAGCTGTGTGAGCTTGGGCGTGTTACTTAACCTCTCTGTGCCTCTATTCCTCCATCTTTAAAGAGAGGATGTGATAATCCCTACTTCAGAGTCTTTTCCTGAGAATTAAGATGAAAAGTTTTAGGAGAACGTCTGACAAAGGGGAAAACACTCAGTGTATGTTAGCTACTCTCATCCTTGTTGCCCACGGCTCCTGAGGCTCTGAGGCAAGCCTCACCTGAAGCTAGCTCATTTTCCGGACTTCTTCAGTCACATGAGCTAACATATTACCTTCCTTACTTAAGTGACATTGAGTCTTTTGCCGCTATTTACTCAGCCCAAAGCATCGGAAACATGCTGGCCAGAAAAGGAAGGCAATCTGTACAGTGTTCTGGGTTCTTCTTGGGCTAGGACTGGAGAGCTGAGCCCATCTACGGCTTCTGTTTGTGGAGCCAGAGGGGGAGGGCTGTGTCTCGGGTGGACAGCAGGGAGGTGGCGCCCCACCATGACCACCGAGTCTTTGCCAGACAGTGGCCTTTCGTGCCACCCACCCCCCTGACCTGATCAGAAGCTTGTATCATCCCACCCCCACAAGGGGAAACCAGCAAACACACAGCCCTGCAATCCTCAGACATCCCATGTTCCTCTCCTTGACCCTCAGAGTGACGGCTGATAGATGGACCCTTGGCAAAGTACACCATGGACCTATTTCTGCCAGATGTGCTGGCGAATCCTTTTTGCATGGTTCCTCCAATTTATAAACTCTTTTGAATTCAGATCTTCTCAACAGAAGTTTTGACTCTGCTGAATCCAAACACTTTCCCCAGTGCTCCAGAATTTTGGTGGCCGTCAGAGAGCAGAGAGACTGGCAATGGAGTTGCTTGAGATGTTTGAACTCATCAGTGTCTCCAGCTACAAGCCCCCAGGGAGAATTCCCCAAAGCCCCCAGGTGACCTACAAGCCCCCAGGGAGAATTCCCCAAAGCCCCCAGGTGACCTACAAGCCCCCAGGGAGAATTCCCCAAAGCCCCCAGGTAATCTACAAGCCCCCAGGGAGAATTCCCTAAAGCCCCCAGCTAACCTACAAGCCCCCAGGGAGAATTCCCCAGAGCAACTGGTGGTGCAACCTTGATCAAAAACAAGTCCAAAGCCTTGTTTTCAGGCAGCAGTGGGAAGGGAGGCTGGGGAACTGCATTCCACCTGCAGCCTCCGTACTGAGAAAGTAACCACTGAAGCAACATAGACTATTGTAGAAAAGACACCCTGAGAAGGCTCCCTGCAATAATTGCCCCAAACTTTCAGGCCAGAGCTCTGACTGTGAAAGTGAATAATGCCCTAGCGAACTCTGGCTCCCTTGGGAGTGGCCCTTGGAGAGTCTCCCCAGAAGAGCCCCGGCAGTGCCCCACATATCCAAAGCAACCAGGAAGATTTGAGTTCTTGACAGTTTTTCCCCCTCACAAGATAATAAGGTAGGTCACATTTCAGATTTAACCCACTTGACATTTTAATGTTCTTCTAATGTGCTTTTTGATATGTGCAGATGAGGTGCAGTGTAGGTACAAGTTGCTATTTATACAGTCCTGGCAAGCAGATTCCATCACTATCTGCTCCTCTGTTCACTTGGGTGCCTTTAACATTGTCAGAACTCCAAGTTTTCAACTCACTGATAGTTCCTTCTTCCCAAAGTTTTAAAGGAGGGCAAGGGAAGGATGACCCCTGATTTTTTTTTTCCCTGATGGCAAGAGGAGAGTGTAGGTAATATTATTAAACATCCTTAATTTGGAGCAGAAAGGCCTGGAGCTAAACACTTACTTCTTAGAGCTGGATGCGGAGTCAGTGAAATAATGGGTGCAATGTTCTTAACATAGAGGCTGACCCAGGGCCAAGCTCTAGACATGACAGTTATTACCTTTACTTGCTAATATCACTGTCACCATCATGATCATCACTGTCGTGATCATGTCTTCACGGCTGTCAACCCCGACGCCACCACCATCATCGTCAATGTCACCACCATTATTTCACCATCATCACCACCATCAATGTCATTACTCTAACCCAAAAGAATGGACTCAGGAGTTGATCAAGTTGAAAAACGGTAGTCCATGGAGATCACGTGCTCCTTGGAAACCCCAATCTCACCTTCCAGACAGCAGCACTTGAAGAATGTTCTAGATTTCTGCTCTCGCTTGCCAAAATTCCAGGCGCTAGCTTGGGGCAGAAGCCTCTAGCTGTAGACCATGGGGACCACCCAGAACCAGGGAGAATGTTTAAAATGTTTTAACACCCAGAACATCCAGTCAGAATGGACATCAGCTCTGAACAATCAACACTGTTACACCATGCAAATTGGCTGGATGTCATCCTTGCCTAGAACCTTCGTACATGTTTGCAGCCATCTCAGAAGAGAGGCTGGGGCAGTTGCAAAATCACGCCCCACTGCTGGCTGTCCTTCTTCCTTTGATCCCACTCCACCCCATCCAAATATCTGCCTTGGGACAAAACTACAAAACTCTGCCAGGAATGATAGTGAAGGGCTGAAATGGGACATCTGCGTCTCAGAAGGTAAAATAAATTTGTGTTTTGGAACTTGACTCGTTCTTTAAATTAACCAGTGAATACAGCAATGGTTTAAAGAGAGGTGCAAAGTTTATTTCTGTGTCCCGTAATATTTCCTTGGTGAATCTGGCATAGACACATAGGCAGATAGATGGATAGATAGATATGTAGATAAATAGATCATTTTAATGTTACTTTTTATTCATTAAGGACTTACCACATGCCAGGCATTATGCTTTCCTTTTTTATATATATTATTCCATTTAATCTTCCGATAACCATACAAGGTAGGTGTTATTATTATCATTATTTTAGAGAAGGAGAAACTGGAGCTCAGTAAGTTTAAAGAGTTGGCCCCAAAATACACAGGTACCATGAGTCAAGGTTAGGACTCCTAGCCTCTAGGCAATGCTGCTTGCATGTGGCTAGCTGACCCCATGGAGGTAGAGGTGAGCAGACAAAGCTAAAAGGGTGGAAGGCAACAGAAGGTGAAAGCAAGCAGGACCCTGTGGGGTTCCTGGGTACAAAAGACTTTCTGTGTCCTCCATTTCTGAATGACAGGAAATAGGCTTCACTCAGCCTCCATAACCTTCCCTGAGTTCCAAAGGGCAGGTTCAAAAATCGCTAATTAGGGAGGGGAAGGGATGCAGAGAATAAGGGATGCATGGGGCAAGGTCCTGGTTCCCGCTCAAGGGATACACATAACAATATCTTTGAGTTGTTTTGCAGATACTGAAACCCCCACCAGGTGGGAGAAGTTAACTGTCTGCTTCCCACAGGCACGTAGACCCCAGACCAGTTGGAACCAGATGGTTGATGATGCTGACTCCCACTTACCTCACCACCAACCAGTCAGGAGAATGTTCACGAGCTAATCACGCCCTCTTTGAACGATTACAGTCAAACTCATCACTACCCCCTCCAGGTCAGGACTTTTTTTTTTTTTAATATCTTTATTGGAGTATAATTTACAATGTTGTGTTAGTTTCTGCTGTATAACAAAGTGAATCAGCTATATGTATACATATATCCCCATATCCCCTCCCTCTTGCATCTTCCTCCCTCCCACCCTCCCTATCCCACCCCTCTAGGTGGTCGCAAAGCACTGAGCTGATCTCCCTGTGCTATGCAGCTGGTTCCCACTAGCCATCCATTTAACATTTCGTAGTGTATATATTTCAGTGCTACTCTCTCACTTAGTCCCAGCTTCCCCTTCCCCCACTGAGGACACAGTTTTGAGAGCATTAGCTCACTGTGGCTCCCTTTGCCTGGAAAAGCAATAAAGCTATTCTTTTCCACTTCACCCAAAACTCTGTCTCTGAGATGTCTCTCAGTGTTGGGGTACAGAGGCTGGATTCAGCTTCAAAGGGAGGAAAGATGGGAGTGGGGAACTTGCATCTTAATGAACAGGAACCAGCAGAGAAGTGATTTTCTTGTTAAGATTTTGACACCATTAAGTGGGCCAAATGCTCGTGTCTCTCCTCCTTTCAGCTTTAATGCTGTCAACATGGCCACTCAGTCCAGGGGCCAACCTCAGAGTCAGGCTGACCTTGGCTTGAATCCTGGTGGTGCCACTCAGTGTGTAACCTTTGCCAACTTCCTTAAACTCTCTAAGCCTCAATTTCCTCATCTTTAAACCAGGATAATAGTTTCTACCAACCTGCTGGAGTTCTTAGCTTTAATGAGATCATGTATGTGAAGTGCTCAACAGAGATAGTGGTACAGCAGGGGTCCCCAACCCCCAGGCCATGGACTGGTACTGGTCCCAGTCTGTGGCCTGTTAGGAACGGGGCCGCACAGCAGGAAGTGGGCAGCGGGCTAGTGCAGGAAGCTTCATCTACAGCTCCCCATCGCTCCCCATGGCTCACATTACTGCCGGAACCCTCCCCCACAACCCAGTCTGTGGAAAAACTGTCTTCCACGAAACTGATCCCTGGTGCCAACAAGGTTGGGGACTGCTGCAGTACGGAGTAAGTACTCAGTAAGTGAAAACTATTAATATTTCTAAAAAGCAAAATCAAGTAAAATGAATCGCAATTAAAATTTTAAATTGATCAGCATCCAAAGTACCTGAGAATAGAACAATATATATATATATATATATATATATAAAATAAATGTATATGTACATATATAATATACATTATCACATAAAATTTGATAATTAGACACATAAAATCAGACCTTATATATTATATATTATTAGACAATATTATATATTATCACATAAAATTTCCTTCAAGAGGCTCACAGACTTAAAAGAACTTTTAAAAGAAAGTTCTTATAAATGTGCTTTGAATTTGTCAGTATTTTGCCCTCTACTAAAATATCTGGAGACTCTCACTTAGCCTGCTAAAACCCTGTGTTGGTCTACCTTAGAGGAATGATACCCATTTCATCAGCCAAGTAGTATGGTTAAGGCTCACTCAATTTTTCTCCCCCGCTCAACAACGTTTTGAAGAAACACGGAAGCATAATTAAGCAGGATATGAGTGCCAGCTCCACTGTGAATAAAAAACTAAGGTTTTTATTTTTTTGGAAGTGGGATGTTTTTCGAAGTCCAAATTAGGAAAAACTCTACTGGAGGCAATGGTTCAAGCAACTGCATTAGGCAAAGAAATAATTAAGTGGAAATCAGGATAGATTTAGTCTCCCTCATCACCCCCACCCCCAAATCTGCTTTTGAGTTCTATTTAGTCCACTTCACCAGCTGTGGTCAATTTACCTCCCATCTGTAAAACAGGACACATCCTTGACCTCATAGAGGGTTGAGAGAATGAGATAGCTGTAAAAGGGCAAGGGGGAGGGAATTTTGTGTCTGAAACATCATCCTTTTCCTATTTTCTCTGGATAAAATACCCACAGAATACGAGACAATAGCCAGCACTCATGTCATATGGCTGGATGTCACGTTCACAGACCCAGGGGAAGCCTTCTGTTTCAGGATGAAATGGCTCCTCTACTGATGTCAAACAAGTTTCATCCATCCAATGTGAAGGAAGATTGTGTAAAAAAAAAAAATATGCAAAGATTAAAATAAATAGAAATCAAAAAGAACGGGAAAACAGTATCAACAGGTCAAAAAAAGCATTATCTCTGTATTTGAAGGAAATTTAGGTAGAAACATGAAGGTAATGTTACTGAAAATAGCATTACTGAAATAGTTAAATTCTCCAACTTGTTTACAGTTGTTTCATTTTGGGGTTCTAGAGTTAACAGGATGGTGTGGTAAGCAGCCTCTTAGCTGACCCCAAAGGATCCCCGTCTACTGGCATTCAAGCTTTTGTGTAATCCCTTTTCCTGGACCTGTTCACTCACTTCTAATTAATAGAATACAGCAGAAGCAACTGGAAATCATGTCTGAGATTAGGTTGTTAAAAACTGCAGACTTTCGGGACTTTCCTGGTGGCACAGTGGTTAAGAATCTGCCTGCCAATGCAGGGGACACAGGTTTGATCCCTGGTCCGGGAGGATCCAACATGCTGCAGAGCAACTAAGCCCATGCACCACAACAACTGAGCCCATGTGCCGCAACTACTGATGTCCATGTGCCTAGAGCCTGTGCTCTGCAACAAGAGAAGCCACCACAATGAAAAGCCTGCACACCACAATGAAGAGTAGCCCCCACTCACCACAACTAGAGAAAACCCATGTGCAGCAACAAAGACCCGGTGCAGCCAAAAAAAAAAAAAAAAATTGCATATTTTCAAAGTATTGCTTCATTCTAGAAGACATGGATAAACGTGTTCAAGATACTCAAGAAAAAAGAGAGGTAGTCATGAATGTCATATGCAGCCATACTTACCTCCAAGTACAAAGGCTGTAGGCAAACTGTCACAAGCATGCCAGAACTTGGGGTTCTGCTCCCAGGAATACTTACAAAGGAACCAGCTTCAGAAACTGAAAGGACTAGAGAACCATAGCTGCAGGGCTGGTGGTGGCCATCAAATAGGTACTTACCAGTTTAAAAAGTATATATGCACACATATGTTACCAACTTATAAATATATATATATAAACATATATATGTATAACTGTATCTATATATTATTAGGGGTAAAGCTTAGTTTTGTAGTCCTACCTATCCCTTTGGACTAAGACTAAATTAAGGTTGGAAGGGAGAAAATTATGAAGAAATGGAGGGAGAATGGGAAAGATACAGGAACAGCTGTGTAAGCTCACTTACTGCCTTATAGGTATTTATGGAGAATAAAAGGACATGTTGAGGAGAGGGAAGAGAGGGGATGAAGAGGTTACTAGCAAATGTCAATCTTGTTCCTAGTAGGGATCCAACAGATAGTAACAAGAAGGGAGAGAGAAAGAGAGAAGTAAGTAAGGAAGAAAGGAAAAAAGGAAGGAAGGAAGAAAAAAAGGAGGGAAGGAAGGAAGGAGAAAGAAAGGAGAGAGAAGAGGAACAAGGGAACAAAGAGAATGACATAAATGTAAAAAAATAACTATTACAACAAAAATTCAAAGTTTTCTAAATATACCAAAATGTATAGACACAGAGAGAGAGAGAAAATGAGAGACAAATAAAATAGAACAAAGGAAACACATATAAATAAAACACATACATACATGCATGTGTATAACTTTATAAAAATGTAAAACAATATGACAAAACTGAAGCCAAACATATCAATCACATCAATAAATAAATACAGGGCTTCCCTGGTGGCGCGGTGGTTGGGAGTCCGCCTGCCGATGCAGGGGACACGGGTTCGTGCCCAGGTTTGGGAGGAACCCACATGCCGCGGAGCGGCTGGGCCCGTGAGCCATGGCCGCTGAGCCTGCGTGTCCGGAGCCTTTGCTCCGCAACGGGAGAGGCCACGGCAGTGAGAAGCCCGCGTACCACAGAGGGAAAAAAAATAAATAAATAAATAAATAAATAAATAAATAAATACAAATGGTTTTAACTCACATATTTAAAAAAAAAGGTTTTCCAGAGATTGATTAATAAAGTCAAATCTAAAACTATACCATTTATCCGAGATGAATTGAAACAAAATATTAAGTTTAAAATGTAAAGAAAAAAAGATACAAATGCAAATAAAAATAAATCAGGGAGCTATAAAATAGAGCAAAGGGCTGGAAACAGCTCAAATGCCCATCAACTGGGGGCTGGCTGCAGAAACTAAAGCACAGCCACCAATGGAATCCAGTGCAGTTGTGAAAAGGAATTCGAGAGACCTCTATTTACACACATGTGGCCCTATAGGATATAGTTAGATGAAAAGTGTAAGGCAGACAAAGTGCTTGTAATATGCTACCAGTCATCTAAGAAAGGAAGGATGTGAACACACACACACACACACAAACATATTGAAAGGAAAAGAAAAAAGGTACACAACAAATGCAAACAAAAAAACAATATGCAAGAAGAGGAACCAAGATGGCAGAGTAGAAGGATGTGCTCTCACTCCCTCTTGTGAGAACACCAGAATCACAACTAGCTTCTGGACAATCATTGACAGGAAGACACTGGAACTCACCAGCAAAGATACCCCACATGCAAAAACAAAGGAGAAGCCACAATGAGACAGTAGGAGGGGCACAATCACAGTAAAATCAAATCCCATAATTGCTGGGTGGGTGACTCACAGACTGGAGAACACTTATACCACAGAAGTCCACCCACTGGAGTGAAGGTTCTGAGCCCCATGTCAGGCTTCCCAACCTGGGGGTCCAGCAACGGGAGGAGGAATTCCTAGAGAATCAGACTTTGAAGCCTAGTTGGAATTGATTGCAGAACTTCAACAGGATTGGGGGAAACAGAGACTCCACTCTTGGAGGGCACACACAAAGTAGTGTGTGCATCAGGACTCAGGGGAAGGAGCAGTGACCCCAGGGGAGACTGAACCAGACCTACCTGCTGGTGTTGGAGGGTCTCCTGCAGAGGCGGGGGGTGGCTGTGGCTCACTATGGGAACAAGGACACTGGAAGCAGAAGTTCTGGGAAGTACTCCTTGGCTTGAGCCCTCCCAGAGTCGGTCATTAGCCCACCAAAGAGCCCAGGTAGGCTCCAGTGTTGGGTTCCCTCAGGCCAAACAACCAACAAGGAGGGAACCCAGCCCCACCCATTAGCAGTCAAGCTGATTAAAGTTTTACTGAGCTCTGCCCACCAGAGCAACAGTCAGCTCTACCCAACACCAGTCCCTCCCATCAGGAAACTTACACAAGCCTCTTAGATAGTCTCATCCACCAGAGGGCAGAGAGCATAAGCAAAAAGAACTACACTCCTGCAGCCTGTGGAATAAAAACCACATTCAGAGAAAGATAGACAAGGTGAAAAGGCAGAGGGCTATGTGCCAGATGAAGGAACAAGATAAGACCCCAGAAAAACAACTAAATGAAGTGGAGATAGGCAACCTTCCAGAAAAAGAATTCAGAATAATGATAGTGAAGATGATCCAGGACCTCATAAAAAGAATGGAGGCAAAGATGGAGAAGATGCAAGAAATGTTTAACAAAGATCTAGAAGAATTAAAGAACAAATAAACAGAGATGAGCAATAAAATAACTGAAATGAAAAATACACTAGAAGGAATCAATAGCAGAATAACTGAGGCAGAAGAATGGATAAGTGACCTGGAAGACAGAATGAATGGTGGAATTCACTGCTGTGGAATAAAGAAAGAAGAAAGGAAAAAAGAAAAAAGAATGAAAAGAAAAATGAAAAGAAATGAAGACAGCCTAAGAGACCTCTGGGACAACATTAAATGCATTATAACATAAATTTATATATATATATATATATATATATATATATATATATATATATATATATATAACATAAATTTGCATTATAGGGGTGCCAGAAGGAAAAGAGAGAGAGAAAGGACCAGAGAAAATATTTGAAGAGATTATAGTTGAAAATATCCCTAACATGGGAAAAGAAATAGCCACCCAAGTCCAGGAAGCGCAGAGAGTCCCATACAGGATAAACCCAAGGAGAAACAGGCCGATACACATAGTCATCAAATTGGCAAAAATTAAAGACAAAGAAAAATTATTGAAAGCAGCAAGGGAAAAACGACAAATAACATACAAGGAACACCCATAAGGTTAACAGCTGATTTCTCAGCAGAAACTCTACAAGCCACAAGGAGTGGCATGATATACTTAAAGTGATGAAAGGGAAGAACCTACAGCCAAGATTACTCTACCTGGCAAGGATCTCATTCAGATTTGATGGAGAAATCAAAAGCTTTACAGACAAGCAAAAGCTAAGAGAGTTCAGCAACACCAAACCAGCTCTGCAATAAATGCTAAAGGAACTTCTCTAAGTGGGAAATACAAAAGAAGAAAAGGACCTACAGAAACAAACCGAAAACAATTAAGAAAATGGTAATAGGAACATACATATCAATAATTACCTTAAACGTGAATGGATTAAATGTTCCAACCAAAAGACACAGGCTTCCTGAATGGATACAAAAACAGGACCCATATATATGCTGTCTCCAAGAGACCCATTTCATACCTAGGGACACATACAGACTGAAAGTGAGGGGATGGAGAAAGATATTCCATGCAAATGGGAATCAAAAGAAAGATGGAGTAGCAATACTCATATCAGATAGAATAGACTTTAAAATAAAGAATGTTACAAGAGACAAGGAAGGACACTACATAATGATCAAGTGATTAATCCAAGAAGAAGATATAACAATTATAAATATATATGCACCCAACATAGGAGCACCTCAATACATAAGCCAACTGCTAGTAGCTATAAAAGAGAAAATCAATAGTAACACAATAATAGTGTGGGACTTCAACACCTCACTTACACCAATAGACAGATCATCCAAAATGAAAATAAATAAGGAAACACAAGCTTTAAATGACACAATAGACCAGGTAGATTTAGTTGATATTTATAGGATGTTCCATCCAAAAACAGCAGATTACACTTTCTTCTCAAGTGTGCACAGAACATTCTCCAGGATAGATCACATCGTGGGTCACAAGTCAAGCCTCAGTAAATTTAAGAAAATTGAAATCATATCAAGCATCTTTTCTGACCAAAACACTATGAGATTAGAAGTGAATTACAGGGAAAAAAATGTAAAAAACACAAACACATGGAGCTTAAACAATATGTTACTAAATAACCAAGAGATCACTGAAGAAATCAAAAAAATACCTAGAGACAACTGATGATGAAAACACAATGATCCAAAACCTATGGGATGCAGCAAAAACAGTTCTAAAAGGGAAGTTTATAGCTATACAAGCCTACCTCAAGAAACAAGAAAAATCTCAAATAAACAATCTAACCTTACACCTAAAGGAACTAGAGAAAGAAGAGCAAACAAAACCCAAAGTTAGAAGAAGGAAAGAAATAATAAAGATCAGAGCAGAAATAAATGAAATAGAAACAAAGAAAACAATAGCAAAGATCAATAAAACTAAAAGCTGGCTCTTTGAGAAGATAAACAAAATTGATAAACCATTAGCCAGACTCATCAAGAGGGAGAGGACTCAATTAAATAAAATTAGAAATGAAAAAGGAGAAGTTACAACAGACACCGCAGAAATACAAAGCAGGCCAAACAACCAACAAGGTTGTAGTAGTCTCAGCGCCTCTGAGACTACTACAAGCAACTTTATGCCAATAAAATGGACAACCTGGAAGAAATGGACAAATTCCTAGAAAGGTATAACCTTCCAAGACTGAACCAGGAAGAAACAGAAAATATGAACAGACCAATCACAAGTAATGAAATTAAAACTGTGATTAAAAAGCTTCCAACAAACAAAAGTCCAGGACCAGATGGCTTCACAGGTGAATTCTATCAAACATCTAGAGAAGAGCTAACACCCATCCTTCTCAAACTCTTGCAAAAAATTGCAGAGGAAGGAACACTCCCAAACTCATTCTATGAGGCCACCATCACCCTGATACCAAAACCAGACAAAGATACTACAAAAAAAGAAAATTACAAACCAAGATCACTGATGAATATAGGTGCAAAAATCCTCAACAAAATACTAGCAAACAGAATCCAACAACACATTAAAAGGATCATACACCATGATCAAATGGGATTTATCCCAGAGATGCAAGGATTCTTCAATATACGCAAATCAGTCAATGTGATACACCATATTAACAAATTGAAGAATAAAAACCATATGATCATCTCGGTAGATGCAGAAATAGCTTTTGACAAAATTCAACACCCATTTATGATAAAAACTCTCCAGAAAGTGGGCATAGAGGGAACCTACCTCACCATAATAAAGGCCACATATGACAAACATCAGCAAACATCATTCTCAATGGTGAAAAACTGAAAGCATTTCCTCTGAGATCAGGAACAAGACAAGGATGTCCACTCTCACCACTATTATTCAACATAGCTTTGGAAGTCCTAGCCATGGCAATAAGAGAAGAAAAAGAAATGAAAGGAATACATATTGGAAAAGAAGAAGTAAAACTGTCACTCTTTGCAGATGACATGATACTATGCATAGAGAGTCCTAAAAATGCCACCAGAAAACTACTAGAGCTAATCAATGAATTTGGTAAAGTGGCAGGATACAAAATTAATGCACAGAAATCTCTTGCATTCCTATTCACTAATGATGAAAAATCTGAAAGAGAAATTAAGGAAACACTCCCATTTACCATTGCAGCAAAAAGAATAAAATACCTAGTAATAAACCTACCTAGGGAGACAAAGACCTGTATGCAGAAAATTACAAGACACTGATGAAAGAATTAAAGATGATACCAACAGATGGAGAGATATACCATGTTCTTGGATTGGAAGAATCAATATTGTGAAAATGACTATACTACCCAAAGCAATCTACAGATTCAATGCAATCCCTATCAAATTACCAGTGGTATTTTTTACGGAACTGGAACAGAAAATCTTAAAATTTGTATGGAGACGCAAAAGACCCTGAAGAGCCAAAGCAGTCTTGAGGGAAAAAAACGGATCTGACTCCCTGACTTCAGACTATACTACAAAGCTACAGTAATCAAGACAATATGGTACTTGCACAAAAACAGAAACATAGATCAATGGAACAAGATAGAAAGCCCAGAGGTAAACCCACACACCTATGGTCAACTAATCTATGACAAAGGAGGCAAGGATATACAGTGGAGAAAAGACAGTCTCTTCAATAAGTAGTGCTGGGAAAACTGTATAGCTACATGTAAAAGAATGAAATTAGAACACTCCCTAACACCATATACAAAAATAAACTCAAAATGGATTCGAGATCTAAATTTAAGACCGGGCACTATCAAACTCTTAGAGGAAAGCATAGGAAGAACACTCTTTGACATAAATCACAGCAAGATCCTTTTTGACCCACCTCCTAGAGAAATGGAAGCAAAAACAAAAATAAACAAATGGGACCTAATGAAACTTCAATGCTTTTGCACAGCAAAGGAAACCATAAACAAGACGAAAAGACAACCCTTAGAATGGGAAAAAATATTTGCAAACGAATCAATGGACAAACGATTAATCTCCAAAATATATAAACAGCCCATGCAGCTCAATATTAAAAAAAAAAAACAATCCAATCCAAAAATGGGCAGAAGACCTAAATAGACATTTCTCCAAAGAAGACATACAGATGGCTAAGAAGCACATGAACAGCTGCTCAACATCACTAATTATTAGAGAAATGCAAATCAAAACTACAATGAGGTATCACCTCACACCACTTAGAATGGGCATCATCAGAAAATCTACAAACAACAAATGCTGGAGAGGGTGTGGAGAAAAGGGAACCCTCTTGCACTGTTAGTGGGAATGTAAATTGATACAGCCACTGTGGAGAAGGGTATGGAGGTTCCTTAAAATCTAAAAATAGAACTACCATACGACCCAGCAATCGACCACTGGGCAAACCATTCCAAGTGACTTCAAAAGACTAATGTCACTTCTGGGGTGTTCTTCCCTAATCACCACAATATCATGAGATCATGAATACAATCAGGAGAAAACATTAGACAAATAGGGCAGCTTTTGGCTTCCCCACCCCGGGGCCTTCTTTTAAGGTGCACATCAGGTCTGAAATCAGGCTGTGTGCTCAGTCACTGGTCCAGCTCGCAGACGGACCGCGTGCACATCTTCAGCGCTGGCACAGAGAGGGTGACTAGTATTTGTCCAATAAACAAATGAATCAGTAGCAAATTAATTAACAAATGGAAGTTTTTAACCTTCGGAAATGTGGGTATTTTCAAATTCAGATCCCAGAACAAATCTGTGCTGAAAAGTCCATGAATCTAACTAAGTAATTAAAAGAAAAGAGTCGAGTGTGTTCAAAGTCTGGGGAAAGTTTGATCTTAGAAAAAGAAAGAACAAACTTTCAAGTGATTCCTCTATGCAGTCCCGCTCCCTGACACCTCATTAGTTCCCACTGATCCAGGAAAATTCAGACACGTTCCGGCGAGGCAATTAATTAGAGAAGTCTCTGAAAAAGAGCAGAAGATGCGCTGGCTCAGTTTCTGGCAGGCTTTGTATCAATCAGCTCCCTGCTTCCCAGTCTGAGAAAACAACTAATTCTGACTAGTGGGATTCAGAAAGGACTTCCCAGCAGAGGAGAGAGTTGATTTGGGTCTGGAGAATGGTAATGATGGACAGGGACAGGAAGTTGGGGTTGAGTATTCCAGGCAGAGAGTACAGCCTGTGCAAAGGCACTGGGGCTTGATGTATGTATGCCTGTGAATATTGTATTGGAACTTTTTGCTGGGAAGGGAGTTGAGGGGAGTGATTAGGCATTACAGTCCACTCATTGAATCTGAAGAAAGTCGTCAGATCCTTTCACTGGGAGGAAAGTGCCCACCATACCCTTAAAGGGGAAGGGATGTTTGAAGAGAATTGCCATCTATGGAACATCTGGGATTTGCACTGTGCAAGGCACTTCCCACGGCTTCTCATCTAACCCTCACAACCCTGTGAGAAATATATTATTATCCCCATCCTACAAGTGGTCCAGACAAGGCCTGGAGGACACCTAAAAAGTGGCAGAGCTGGGATTTTCCTTCAGTTTTGTCTCTAAAGCACACACTCTCCGCAGTCTACCCAGCAGCCAGCTGATGGACAAAGGGGACACAGAGGGACAGGTGCTCCCTCTGCTGCTCAGAGCTGTTGGGCACAGCATCCATCACTTCTGATCCTCGCTCAGCCCTGACCAGAGATGTGACTTTGGGCAAGCCACTTCTCAGCCTCAGTTTCCTCATCTGGAAAATGGGGAGCTCTATTAAATGAGACCTGGCATCTATCACCTGGTAGATACCCAGCGACAGGTCACCATCACATCACTGCGATGGTGAGAAGGCCCATGACCTTAACAAGACAGAACCGCTCAACATCCAAGACCCACAGGACAAAGCACCCACCACCATCTCCAAACCCTCCCCCTCGGGCCCACGTGCTACAAGCTCGGTAGACAAGGGGTTAAGAGAAAAGCAGTGACAGCAGGCAGCTCCCTCCCTCCCACGAGCCTGGTGATTAATAACAATGCACAGACTTATCAGGGAGTATTAGGGCATGATGATTAATGAATCAAACAGGCACGCAAGTTTTAATGAGGCAACATTTTCTTTCCTACCTCTGAACTCCGAAATCCAACTCTGAGGAGTCTGGGCTAACTGGGAAAGGAGCGCCCAGCAAAACAGCCCCTCTGATCGCCCTCCTCCCTCAAGGGGAACAGAGCTGAGTCAGGAAGGCTGTTGATTTTCCCTTTAGGGAAAACAAATCAAACAAACAAACAAACAAACAACTCCTACCTTAAGACAGGAAATGGTCATCATTTCTCTAAAGTCCAGGTGTCCTAGGATTCCTGAGAAATGTGTCGTGGCATCTGATGACTGGCGGATGGACTGCGTGGGAAGTCTGCTGTGGCCCGGATCCCGGTGCTTTGCTTTCCTGAAGGAGGAGATGTGGGCTTGGGAGGGGGGCCGAGGGCAGAATGACAGGGCATCTTCAGCAGGGGGCAGGAAAGGGCAACAGAGCTCAAGATGTCCCCCGGCTGCCACAGGATGCCGCTGCTGCAGGAACAGACACTGCTTGGATCAAGCACCATCTGAATGTCACTTCTGCTCCTACACTGTGAGTCTGGGGCAGGTCGCTTCACTTCTCTGGGCCTTAGCTGACTCCTTTGTACAAAGAAGACAAACATCAACCTCCCAGGTGGCTGGGATTAAATTAGGCAATGTGTGTGAAGGGCCAGCTGCATTGGAGTTGTTCCACGAAACTTCCCTCTCCTGGGCAGGAGACCGTAGTTAAAGAGCTGGAACTGCAGGGCTATACTGTCTGAACTCAAACTCTGTCTCCATCACAACCTGTCAGTGGGACCACAGGCAATTCACTTTCCTGCTCCAAGCCTCAGTCTTTCCAGCTGTAAAATGGGGGTGACAATTGCACTTCATTATTTCCGGGCTTGTCATGAGAACTATATAATACAACGTAGGTCAGTATAACACCTCGATAATTACGACATGAATAATGAAGAGCTGTTTTTGTCCAAAGAAAATACTGAAAAGGCTCAAGATTAATATCAAAAATCGAAGTTAACATGAATATAGATCAAGCCACACAACAGAGGTAGAGCTGGGTTGGGGAGACCTTATTCTAAGTTTAGGGGTGGGGGGGCTTCAATAAAAATATATGCAGTTATAAATACAAAATTAGGTATGGAAGTGAATATTTACTTAGAATGAATAAAGAAGTCAAAACAAATCACACTCCCTCGGCCCGCCTCAAGTTGAGTGTGGGCACACGTTCATGCAGGTGTGTAAGCCAGCCCTTCACGCCTGTCTCTCCCCTGTTTCAGCAAACAATGCTTTCATTGCTTGGCCCAATGTTCTATGAAACCATTATTCTGAGGACGAAAGTGTGTTCCTTAGTCTAAAGAAATGTAACTTGGGAGTTCAGGTTGGTACAATAGCTTCTGTTCCTGTTCTTTTATTGTACTCTGAGCATTTGCATCTACCCCAGGGTGAGCAGAGCCCAGTCCAGAGTGACTGTTCCTGTCAGGACCCCTCTGTTCCCCCATCCTGGGTTTTATCTGCATGGGTCTGACTTGCCAGCTCCATGTGAGGCCTGGCCCCCGGGAATCTGTTGTCAGTCTCTGTCTCTCTTGCTGGCAGACGGCTGTTCTTGTGGGCATTTTGTGCCTCAGAGGGTGCAAGAGGATTATGTCTAGACTCAGCCCGTCTCTGCATTGCTGCAGTCCCAGTGTCCACCCACTTCACGGACCCAGGTGGCTGCCTCAAGTGAGAACATTAGGAAACCTACTCGTTAATTCAAATCATCTTCCAGTCCTGGAAGGGGTTCTTCTGATGGGCATCACATGTCCTATTGTAATGCACCCCTCAAATTCCCATAGAGGTTTCCACAGGGCTGCACCCCATATGGGCATCCTGTTAATAGGCAAGTTTTCCATTGCCTTCTGCCTGACCATATGGCCAGGCCGTCGGCCCCTGTCTGTGAGTCGGTAAAAACCCCAACATAGGGGCAAACAACATGCAAATCAGTGGCAGCCTTCCAAACAGGAAGCTGTCCACTCACCATGGAACGGCCATCCACGAACCAAGAAGCTCTTTGTTAGTCAGGGGAGAGCTGACTGCCCAAGTATCCTGTGACCATAGGATCCAGCAGTTCCTCAGATGGTTCCAGAGTCAGCCAAGGGGAAAAGAGGCTCCCTGCTCATGAGTACCTCCTCACATTGCCAGTAGCATACTCCTGTATAAATCATTTTCATCTTACAATGGAGCACTCCTGGGCATTGCTCTCCCTGTTAGAGCATTTCTCCAACATCACCCAAGGCATTGTGGGCATTTCAGGTCTCAAGATTATTTTATGTCCTTCCGTCCTAGGAAATTTCAATTAATGTCCAATAGCAAGTTAGTAATTGCCCTGAAATGGAAACTCTCTGGTCCACAGTCCCAGTAGTTGTCACTGGGAGGTAGGCAATCACAGGCTTTTGCCATAAGCCTCAGCATACACTCCACACAAGGCTACAATAGAGAGAATTTGTCTAACCAGCATTCCAGCTTCTCTTCTGTACTGTGCGGACTCAGGCAATCTTACTGGTTTCTGTTTAGCTTGTCCAATTAATATTGCTTGAAAGGTAGATTTATATACTTTCTGTTTCACAATACAAGGTAGGGGAAACTAGGTTCCCCAAGTATCAGAGTGGCAGCCTTACACAATCCATCCCCACAATATTATACATTCAGGTAAAAGAGTTACAACCACATCACAAAAAGCCCAGTCAACGAACCAATTTTAGTGCAAACGTTCAGCTTAATACCATCAACACTTGCATGGCGAACTGTAGCCCTGGTTAGGGCTTTACCAATAGGTTTGGGTTTTACGATACCAGGTAAGAGAAGTATTCCCCAGTCAGACATGATATCCATTTCCATAAAACAAGGAGACACAACCATTTCACATAGTCTCTTTAAACATTCCAATTTTCATGTTAATCCTATCAATTCTTGCATTTCTATATGTCCTCTCAATTTAATTGCAGCTTCCCATAAGTCTTCACACTACAAGGGGTGCCCATGTTGAGGAGTTCTAGAAACTTCTATTCTCCACCTTTGTCCATTTTGCCCATTTATGTGCACAGGGGTGTTGGGTCTCCAGCAGAAGGTTGTAGCCAAGATCGACTCAACGTCCAGCCCCCATCTCCTCCCTGGAGGTTGGGCTGCTGAGAGTCCCAATCCTCTAACCACGTATTTGGCCTTTCTGGTGACCAGCCCCCATCCTGAAGATACCCAGGGACTCATCAAGAGTCACCTCATTAACACAAAGACACTCGTATCACTCAGAGTTTTTGAAGCTCTGTGATAGGAACTGGAGCCAAAGAGCAGATAAAATTTTTATTATACCACACTGACAAATACCAAAAGCAGTGAAAATCCAGAAAATGATATCATATTTGTATTAATTAATTGCCTGATATGTCTCTGTACATCTTAGCTCTGCCAGAGCATGTGATAGGAAAAAGCAGATCCACTTGTAGTTAGGAAAAAGCAGATCCACCTGTAGCTGGTTTTATTGTTTTTAAATTCTCTGCACACAGTGAAACGCTTTATTGCCTGCACCCAAGACAACGAACTCCCACCACCCACATTTAATAAGTCACTGCTGAAGTTTCATTAGCTTCACAGTAAAGTTACTTCTGCCCCCTCCAGCATTTCCCACCCTCCAGTCCCAACCCCTATTATAGTCGCCTGTGTCCAGGAAAAAGAGAAGAAACAACAAAATTAGCCAAGGAGATTTGAGTTCATCTCTGGGGAGCACGCAGGGTTGAGGATAGTGGGAGGGTTAAGTGTGCATGTTCTGGAGCCAGACTACCTGGGTGGAATTCTAGGGCATCCCCTTATCAACTATGGGACCTTGGGCAGGTTATTTAACCTCTCTGTGCCTCAGCTTTCTAATGACTAAAGTGAAGATAATTATAGTTCATGATGCTGTGTGTGTGTGTGTGAGTGTGTGTGTGTGTGTGTGTGTGAGTGTGTGTGTGTGTGTGTGTAAAGACCAAATGCAATGTTATGTATTTTCAGACAGAGAAGCCTGACAAAACTCAAGGAAACATGGCACATTCAAGGAACTAAAAGAAGGTCAGTGTAGCTCTCAGAACAGCAGGAACAATGAAGAAGAGTCTGGGCATTACAGCATGCTTAAGAATGTGGGTCTTTATTACAAAGGTAATGAGAAACTTTAGCACCTTTGTTTTTTGGAAGGAAGTGGGGATAGAGGCTTGATGACATTGAGAATGATGACCCCTTGTATCAAATACAACAGAAGCTCTTCGGACTAAGAATGGAGACCACTTGTGTCAACATGACTTAGTTGTTTGTTTCAGGAAAATGTTGCCTGGGAAAGATCAGACTATAAATCAGAAAATAATTCCACTGTCTGCTTCAGGAAATTTCTTGCAGATCAGTTGACCCAATACAACAGTCTTTTATCTTGGGCAAATAGCTTGCTTATTCAATAACAGTTGACTTACTGAGACCTGCTTCAAGACCCTGTCTCATTATATTTATCACCCCTACCCTGCCACACCACTAATTTTGCCTACCCAGTGAGTTCCCCACCTTGAAGAGGCTGCCTCACACCACTTCCATGCAGACCCTCAAACCTTGTGAATGTATTCTTATGTTTCTCTTCTGAGAAACCGTAAGGAATTTTTCCAAGAGGGTGATCTTCATTACTACAGCAAGTCCTAATAAATTTAGCCTTTCTTTGTTAACAGGTTGCCTGGTGTTACCTTGGGAAGTTAACCACACGATCAAATGTTGAAAAATTCTCTCAGGCTGCAGCGTGGAGAACGGATGGAAAAGGGAAAGGGTGAAAGTGGCAAATCTCAAAGCCTATTTGCATCAGTGGGGGCTAGAGGCATCCACAGGCTTGACTTTCTACTCTACGCCTCCCCCCACCATCCCCTCCACTCTGAGGAGGTGGATGTCCAAAATATGCCTCACATAGCCCGTATCTATCACCTTCTCCAAACTCACCGTCTTCTTCAGCTGCAACAATGGGATCACTACCAACAATGAATAGAATAAGAATGGAGAAATTAGTAAGAAACATAAGGAATTCGCCAAGGAGGCAACAGCATAGAATGGACCCTGAGGACCATTATCTAGAAGACATGGGTCCTTTATTTATATGCTAATTTAGACAGCCAGATAGTCAATCAGCAAGGCCTTTCTGAGCATCCCTGCGCCAGGCTGTTTTGAATATTTGGGAAACAGGGATGAATTGGAGACATGCTCTCAAATCTGGAAGAGCATGAGTTCATTTCCTCCAGGGAAAAGGAACCCATTAGGAGAAAACCCTGACACAGGGTGGGAAGGGCTATGATGGGATGGGTAGGTGCAGAGGCTGGGAAGAGAGGTGCAGAGGGCTCAGTCCTGGAAGGCATAGGTGGTGGCATTTGAACAGAGTCCTATAGGATGAGTAGGAGTTGTCCCTGGGAAGCAAATGCCAGGAAACAAGGGCAGCACGTCAGTCAGAAAGCAGGTGTTGAGTTTCAAACAGAGCAAATGTCTCCTCTGTTCAGCTCCATCATCTGTGCCAGACTCTGGAGAGGCAAAGATAAAGATGATACAATTTCTGTCCTGGGGGGGTATGGGACAGAGGTGATGGGCATAGTATGAAGTGGGCCGGGAGAGATTTTCAAGGCCCAGATCTTGGGAGGTCATCCAGCAAGAAAAGGAGCAGAATGAAAGTCCCTCCCCTCTGGAGGGTGTGAGTGTACGCATAGCCTCAGATTGGGCTAGATGGCAGCGAATCTATGAATACGTAGCAAAATGAATCATGTCGTCAAGAGAAGAAATATTTCATGTGTCTAGTTTCCCCCTTAGCTGGATTCCTAACAGGGTCCCATGAGCAGGCTGCATTTCTATAGCCCTTCTCATGGCTGAGCATTTGATTCCCATGGCAAATCCTTCAGAAGGGAAAGTGGGAATGATGGTGCCCTGTAAATGGAAAAGAAGACTGAGACACCAAGATGGAAAGTCACCTGCCTGGGATTTCAGAGTGAATCTTACCAAAGCCAGGTCTCAAGTTCAAGTTTCCTGGGACCCAGGTGAGGATCGCAAGCTCCTCCATGCGTACTTGCACACATAGTCTACCCACTAGGTCTCTGTTCCTATCTTGGCGTGGATAACAGTGGGATACTGGACCCCAGGCACACACGTCCAGGCCACTCTGAAGCAAGGCACTGTGGTGCAATGGAAAACCCATGAGCTTGGCTTCCAAAAGGTTCAAGACCCTAACCTGCCCTGCTGATAAACGTGCTCTCTGGCAAGTCACTTCATCTCCCTGAATCTCAACTAAGATTCTCCCAAGTATAATATTTTAACTGGGGGAAAGTCATGTTTCCAACCTTGTAAGGTTCTCTAAGAATAAAATTAGTCGGTGGATATGAGTCTGTTTGCCGATAATAATACCAGAGAACATGTATCAAAACCTTACAGTATGGTAGGCGTTGGGTTAACCCCTTCATGTGTATTGATATTTTCTCATTTAATTCTCTCAATAATTCTATAAGGCAGGTGCTGTATTACCCTACTTTTACAGATGAATAAATTAAACCTGCTGCAAGTTACAGGTTGGGTAACTTACCCCAGATCACACATATGGCAAGAAGCAGAGCTGGAAGGGATTCCAAAGACTCAGTTGAGCATCAGGTGAGCTACAAAGCCCTGTTCACGTGCAAATTGATTTGTGTTGGGAGGGTGTAGATCTAAATTTAAAGCATCCATCGGTAGCTTTTCTTTCTTTTTTTCCGTTTGTGTTCTTAAGTTACAGAGTAAAATCTGCCCTTGGTAGGTGCACAGTTCTATGAGTCTTGACAAATGTATACAGTCATGTCACCATCACTACCATCAAGCCTATTTGAATTACCCCAAAAACTTCCCATGTGGTCCCTAGATATCAACCACCTCTACTCACTCACATCCTCTTGTAACCATTGACCTGACTTTTTTTTTTTTTACCTGTGAGTCTGCATTTTCCAGGCTATCAAATAAATGGAATGATACTATGAAGCCCTTTGAGCCTGGCTTCTTTCACTCAGCAGAAGGCATTCGAGAGTCCCCTATGCTATTCCATGTACCAAAACTTTCTTCTTATTGCTGGGTAGCATTCCCTGGTATGGATGAACCTCTGGCTCCCCGAAGCAGTGCTGAACACCTCCATTTTCCAGTAGCTGCACATCCCCTGGGTTCAGGGATTGGGTCCCTTAGATTTGAGCAGGAACCTGGTTTGAGAGGAGAATCTATATTAGGAACAAGAAATCACTTTCTCTTTGTCTTCTTTCATACCCTGAGAGCAGAGAGGACACTGGGACGCCAGGCATTGATCTGGAGAGTAAAGGATGGGGACACTGGGTGTATAAGGGAAGGTAGGGCATAGTTATGGGCACAGAGGTGGGACGCAGTGAGCTGTGTGTACAGATTAACTCATGTTGCATCTTCCTTCTCTTCTTTTCTTCTTCCCTATTTGTGTTCCTGTCCCTGACTATTTCTTATCCTCATCAGGGAGGGCTGGAAGGGGCAGGCTTCCAACACAGCACAGGATATGACTTTATCACTAGCTTAACCCCTCTGTTAGCTAGCTAACTAACTAACTGCAGAGTTTACAAATCCTCAGGCATTGGGCTCTGGAGTTGAGCTCTGGTCTCCGGGTGTCGCCGTGACAATAGATGCCACAATCTACAAATTGCAGTCGCTAAAAATAAGCCCAAGTCACCTGGTCTCACTTCTTTAAGTGCATGGCTTCGCGCTGGATCCAGAAACCTCGGTAATTAACTTTAAAAGCCTCACTTGCCGGAAGAGGGGTGGTGGGAGGGCTGCCCGTAGGCGGAAGGCACACGGGGAAGAGGAGCTGGTTGAAATGACAAGTTGGTAAGGGAAATGGAGCAGTGAAACGAGGAGAGAGGGAGAGAAAAACAAAGGGGTGAGCTTCTCAGTGGTGGGGAAGAGGCATTAAAAATAGCAATGCTCTATGAGGAAGTGAGTAAGAGAGGTCAGAAGAAGGCAGGCAGCCCTTCCATGGGGTTGACTGTTTGGAATGTGTCCAGGAGGGAAAATGGCTTGTTCTATAAGTGGTGTTCCCATCACTTTATTACCCAAGCTACAAGGCCAAAGTCAACCTTACTGCCTCCTGCTTCCTCTCTCCATTGCTTACGGAGTCCTCTCCATTCTGCCTCCTAAATTTCTCTCCTACCCTTGCTGTCCACCCCATCAATCTCCTTCCTCATCTCTCACCTGGATACATCAATAGCCTCCAGGTCTCCCATCCTCTGATTTCTCCCCTTCCTCCATCCATTTCCTCTACTCCAGTGACATTTCTGCTTCACCATTTCACTGCTGAAAAACACTGAGAGGCTGCCAAGCACCCAGAAAACCACAACTCCAAGCATTCCAGGCTTTTTTGAATGCAGCCCCAAATGACCAGTCCAGTCTTATCTCCCTCCAATTCCAGCTACACACTCTTCTCTCAGGTTGCACACTGGTGAGCCATGAGCTGAATCTGGTCCTGGAATATGTTCTATTTGATCCTTGGACATTTCAAAAACCTGAAAATTTCACATACAAATCTCAAATTTTTTTCACTTCCCTTGAGAAGTTGGGAGACCCAGCAACACTGAACCCACATTGCAACACGGTGATACTCTGGTTGGCTCCAGCCTCCACCATTCTCTAATGTCTTATACTAGTTTGGCTTTACTCACTTCCATTACTTTTGGCCCTGTCGACAATGAATTTTGAGACCCCAGCTTTACACTAATTGTGGCAAAGCATTATGGAGTGGCAAATTGACACCAAACTCTGACTGAGCCTGGGGATACCTGGATGAACTCCTGCCCTGTGCTGACTGTGATGTGAGGTGCCGGGGCACTGAGATTGGGAAAACAGTGCCTGGCTCTGTGAGCTCCAGCCCAACACTGTGAGACTCTCGTGTCTTTGTTCATGCTGTTGCCTCTCTCTAGGTGCCTGTCTTTGCCTTTCCATCAGGTAAAGTAACTTTCCTGAATGACGCTTTCCTGACACCCCCTATTAGGATTAATGGCAGGAACCATAGCCTTCTCCATGGCTTTGTGATGTCATGCTCAATCCCACCTGAAGTTCACCTCTGCCTTATATTTTATTCTATTCTAAATATGCCAAAATTAGGGTGTATATCATATCCTTTTGCTTCCCCTACTTGATGTTCACACAACAGAAGGGCTCTGAAATCATGGGGATTTCTGAAAACTTGGGTAGACCAGGAGGGGAGGTGTTTTCAGGCCTGGGTGTGTGTTGTGGCTGAGGGTGGGTATTGCAACTCTAAATCCAGGCGAGAAGGAGCTGTAGTAGAGTATGTTTCTTCTGTATGTTTTTTTTCAATATGACTAGCCTGGGAGATATTGATCTTTGAGTAAAATTTTGTGTTATGAAATCTTTTTTTTCCTGTTAATTTGTAGATTAACATATAACTCTTTGCAGGATTCTGGACATATTTTATTGTACAGTTGTCCTACAATTATTTTAAACTCCTAAGAAAAGATTCATAGAATTCTAATTAAAACTATTATGAAAACATCTCTATAATAATCTTAGAAAAAATGTTAAATTACACACAATCCCACAGTTCTAGCATATGAATCATTTTCATTTCTCTGTTTTCTTCCAGTCTTTGTATATATGCAGACCTAATTATACATATCCCAAATAGAAACTTCAATTATGCATTTTGTATTAGTCATCAACATTGTAACATATTTTATCTTTCATATTGTTAGATAGTTTTAATAATTATTCCGTAGAACATATTTCAATAAGTTCATGTATTGTAAGTTATTTAACCCATTTCCTATAGCTAGACATTTAAAAAAAGCTTCTAAAATTTTCCTACTATTAAATAATAATTTTTTTCTGCAGTTAAAGCTTTTTAATGCGGTTATTCATGTTATGGTAGTAAGAAATGTTCTCCAAACTAAACATTCAAACTAATATACCTGTATTCATTTCCTAGGGCTATCATAACAAAGTACTACAAATTGGGTGGCTTAAATAACAGAAATTTATTCTCTCACATTTCTGGATACTAGAAGTCTGAGATCAAGGTGTCAACAAGGCCATGCTCCTGCTAAAAGCTGTAGGGAAGAATCCCTTCTTGCCTCTTCCAGCTTTTGGTGGCTCCCAGCACTCCTAGGTGTTCCTTGGTTTGTAACTGCATCAATCCAACCTCTGTCTCCGTCTTCACGTGGCCTTCTCCTCTGTGTCTCTGTGTGCTCTCTTCTCTTTTAATGACACTAGTTACTGGATTTGGGGTCCACCACCTAGGATGATTTCATCTTGCAATCCTTAACTGATCACATTTACAAAGATCCTATTTACAAATAAGGTCCCCTTCCCAGGTACGAAGGGTTGAGTTTCACATAACTTGAACATAGCTTTTTGGAGGATACCGTTGAAGTCACCACAGTACTTTATTCCAAAATCTCTTAAGATCCCTGGTATTGTAGGTAGGAACCCAAGGGTTCAGCCATCATTCTTCCTCACAGGAGCCAGGTACAAGGGGCAGAAATCAAATGGATCATAGGGTGCAGGTTTCCTACTGGCTGAGAAGGGCCCTTTGAAAACGTTGTGTTGCAGTGAGACTCCTAACTCTAGACTCTTACCATTCCCTGAAGCCTCAAGAAGGAAGTTGCAGGGAGGGCAGAAGATGACTGCTCTGTTCTAGGACCCAGTTCTAGCTACACCCACTCTCAGTCTCCTGGAAGAGAGGAATGGAAGAGGAAGATGCCAGAGACAAAGGGATGGTCCCTGCTCACCCTGCCCCATGGACCAGAGTCAACTGAGGGCCACTGAGAGAGAGAGTAAGGACCAGGAGGACCCTTCATGCAAGGTCCCTCTGCCCCCTAGTAGACATGACCCAGGAAACGTCTTGCACTATAATTATGCAGATTAGCTTCCTCTCCTACTCAAGCTAAGGATGGTCCTGGGAAGGTGAGCCAACAGAGGCAGGCAGATGGGTAGATGATTTCCTCTCCTAGAGTGATAGTACTGTGTTTATATGGCTGCCATGCATGTGTGTACTATTTTAAGAGCATTAAAAAAAACATTATTCCATGTGCACATTTCCATGGATCTAGTCTATGTATTGGACACTTTTAATACGTAAGGAAATGGCATCAATAAATTAAAGGGGAAAAAAACAGGATCATCTCCAACAGACACCAGAAACATAGATAATGAAATCCAACACACACTCCTGATTTAAAAGAGTAAAATAAAAAACAAAACTTAGGGAGGCTGGAATAGAATGAAACTTCTACAATCTGAAAAAAGGCAGCTCCCAGAACCACCCCAGCCCCCCCCACCCCAAATCATACTTATTATTGAAACATTAGAAGCAGTCTTACTTAATACAGGCTGGAGATGTCTGCCCAGATCAATACTGTTTCATATAAAAGGTATAAATATTGGAAAGGAAAACACCATCACAGGTTGCAGACAATTTGCTACTTACTAAAAACTCAAGAGAATCAACTGCAAAAACTGTACGAATCAATAAGAAAATACAGTAAGTTTGCCATATCCACCCATTCTAGAAATATTTAATGAGTACCTGCTGTATGCCAGGCACTTTTCTAAGAACTCGGGACATAGCAGTGAACATAAAAAAGTTTCTCCCTTCATCGAGCTTACATTCTCAGGTGCACAAATTTAACATTAAAAAAATGATAAGCAATTAAAAACATAATGGGAAAAACGCACCCAATTCACAATACCAAAAAGAAACCTAAAATCTCTAGAAATAAATCTAGTAGGAAATGTACAAGCCCTTATGAAAAGAACACTTTAAATGCCACTGTGCTAATGACATTAAATAAATCTCATCATAAGTTAATCCTCACAGCAACGTGATGAAGAGGGTACTGTTATTACTCTTCCCTCCTTTACAGATGAGGTTGGGGGAAGTTGTGTGACCCGCCTGAGGTTATAGTCAGGGGTGCAGTGAGCCTTCAAGATCTTGTGTGGTTGATGTCAGGGCTGATGTGAGCAGCCCCTCTACCACACTGCCTGCTCAAATCTTTGAACCTCTCCCTCAACCTCAGTCTGCCTAACTGGAGAATGGCAATGCCCACACATCTCCCCCATCCTTGTTATGAATGAAATACTAAATTGAAAGCGCTTAACTCAGGGCATAAAGCAGGTGCTTGATAAATGCTAGTTTCTTCATTCTAACCAGGAGAGGAACTGAGCTCCCCGAGACTTTATCAACACATGCTATGGCATAATGATAGGGGGAGAGAAGTATTTCCATCATGATCAATCAATACCATGAAACGTAACTTCAGAAAGGATGTAGGAGAGAGGTGGGTTTTTAAACAGATAGAATTTCTATTATACTCACTTAATGATTCACTGAGCTGTTTGATTTGAGAGACAGGGAATCTGAGGGATGTAAAATGCCGATCTTTCTGAGCAGCAATTATTTATGATTAAATCGCAGTGCCTTTCGAAGGAAGAAGCCACTTTGCGTCTGGAGTGAGGTGACTCATGGAAAAGATCTTTTCCCAGAGAGCAGGTGAAGGGCTGCAAATGCAGCTTAAGAGACAGAGGTACCCCCATGGACATGTAGAGAAGCCTCCTATTCCTGAAATATTCCCGGGAGCTGCTGTGGTCTCATTTTTACTCTTGGTGTACATTAAATAAAATTTAGAAAATGCAGAAAAGAAAAATTTCCAGTCCCAGTACCCTAATGGAAGAATGCCTAACATTTTTATCTAGTTCTTTCTGTTTTTTTTCTTTCCTATCTGCATGTGTTTCTTTCCTTGTTTGCATCATTGTAATCCCCTGATTTTGTATCTGGTCTAAGTATGAGTAGAAAAAGCACAGGATTGCAAAACAGAGTTTAAATCCTATGACTTGCCAGCTGAGGGATTTGGGAGTAGCTATCAACTCTAAACTTCAGTTTTCTCATCTATCAAATGAGATAATAATACCTATCCCAGAGAGTTTTGTCAGGATTGATTAGATGATATAGGTTAACTGCTGACACATAGTAGACACTCAATAAATGGCCCATTCCATGCTCCTGGGCATCAGGAAAGTCTCTTCGGTTGCAGAAAAGAACTGGTCCACCAGACTCCAGAAAGGGCAGACATGAGGCCACTCTAAAAAAATCCTCACGACCCCTCATCTGAGTCAGGGGAACTCTACTTAGGGATCTAAACAAGATGAAGCCTCATCCCCACTTCCATCTCTTAAGGGCCTCATTCCAGCATTCAAATTCCAGCACGATCAAATCTGATTGGACAGCTCAATATTGGATTTGGTCATGGCGTCACTTGGCCATGGCTGGACACAGAGATTTGCAAGATTGGAGCAAAGCCAGTCATTGTGAATGGGTACCAGACATGTTAATTTTGGTATTTCCACTCTGATATTTTCCTTTTATATCATACCATAAGCATTTTTTAGGGTAACCACTATTTCCTCACCACCATATTTTTAATATTCCGGAATAGTCAGTCAAGGTAATAAACTGCTATTTAGTGATACTTTTCCATTTCCAAAGAGATAAATTATTTCTTGAATAGCTGAAGATACTAATAAGTACGTAGTTAACACTTGGGAAAATTCCTAGAAACTTCCCAACCTTCGAAGTAGTTCAGTCCTTAATATTCTGTTACCCAATTCTGATAAATGTGGGTTTTTTCCCCTATACACCCCCAAATTGTCCAACACCAGCTGAGTGCTTTATAGTTCAACTCAATTCTGACACTATCTACCTGGAGATAATGTCAGATTCCATAGGTGAAGGGCTCAGTCCTACAAGAATGCCCCTCCTGCCACATACACATATACTCACACACACACATACACACACACATACACACACACACACTCACACACACACACACACACACACACACACACACACACACATGATGTCAATCTGAAGTCCTGGCTATCGCCTGTGCTTCTGATTTACCTGCTATAGACCAGAGGTTCTTATGGCCCCCTACTTGGGTTCAATTAATTTGCAAAAGCAGCTCACAGAACTCAGAGAAACATTTTACTTACTAGATTACCAGGTTTTATTAAAGGATATAACTCAGGAACAGCCAGATGAAAGAGATGCCTATGGAAAGATATGGGGAAAGGGGGCGGAGCTTCCATGCCCTCCATGAGTGCCCTGTTCTCCCCAAATCTCTATGTGTTCACCAACCTGAAAGCTCTCCAAATCCCTTCTTTTTGGGCTTTTATGGAGGCGTCATGACATAGGGATGGGGGAGAAAAAGTAATTTTCCCTCAAACATTCTAGCTTCTTGGCTGAGACTCATCTGTAATAAAAGACAGATTAACAGGAGAAAAACAAACAGACGTTTAATAACATGTATACTTCCTATATACATGGGAGATACTCAGGAAAACTGAATAGCCCCCCAAAATGGCCCAAGCCACCACCTTAAGTAACATCTTGACTGAAATTTTAAAATGCACGTCGTAAAAGTTGTGTTTCAGTTTTATTCGGGGACCTTATTGAGGACTATAGCCCTGGAGACAGCCTCTCAGATAGCTCTGAGGAACTGCTCCAAAGAGGTAGGGGGGGAACCAGGATATATATATGAATTTTGTTTTGGATGGAAATACGAGTAGTCAAGCATATGACCTGGTAAAAGATTACTGCTAGTCAGGAAACTGAGCAGGACCCCCCCAACAAATGGAAGATGTTAACTACTTGATAAAACATTCTTCAGGGCAGACCAGGAAACCACCTGAGGCTAGATTAAAGGAACCAGAGAAACTCAACAGGAGATCACCTGAGGCACCAAATCCCCCTGGGTTGCCACACAGTTTTTGAAGGGCACAAGCCTGCTGTATCCCCCTTTGCCTGGCAAATAAATAAAGCTGTTCTTTTCTACTTCACCCAAAACTCTGTCTCCGAGATTCAGTTTGGTGCCGGTGCACAGAGATCAAGTTTTTGGCATCAATCACACACACACAGAAAAACACATGTCTCAAGTTAATGGTTTTAGTGCTTATTTATGTATGGGAAGATGCAAGAATCTGGAGTCATTGAAATTCTTCCTTAGATATGCTTATTAACTACCTAGGGGCTCATATATCCAAAACACAGAATGCTTCATCCTGGTTTTTATTCTGAATTATTTTCAGGATGTACTGAAGGTCAGTGACTGCAGTGGCTAAGGACTTGATCTGTGTAGAACTGGATGACAGGTGACATTCTTTGTTTACAGTCTCCAACTAAAGCTAAAAAGCCTTTGAAGGGAAGGGGAGACCAGTTTGGGGAGGTTACCAGGAAAAGCACAGTAAACTGTAGTAGGGTTGTCATGCAGATTTAAGTCCTTGCCTTCTCCATTGATGAGCATTTCTAGCGATTTAGAATCATCCTCCTGTTCCTGGTCCAGAGAGGGATACCACCCTTACAAATGAAGGTTTCCTTTATAAATGTAAATGTCTCTTACAAAAGGGTAACTCTAACCTAGTTTTAAGAGCTTTTCCTCTGTCTGCTATTTCTTAAAAAGAATTGAAGCAGGAGATAGATGGGGCCCAGGCTGAGCAGCTAGAGTTTGTCCCCTGTGGACAGATATTCCAAGATGAAGAGGAGGAGGGGCGGAGCCCGGCCCAGATAAGAGACCACATCTTTCTCATTCTCGAGGTCAGGGAGACCTTCCTGATTACACATACTCAGAAGGGTACCTCGGAGGTCAAATGGTAGGAGACATGAGGGACAAGGAAAGGATTTGTAACCAGGAGGTTCCCCAAAGGGTCCTGTTTGATTTCATGAGTGCCCATCTGCATGGCAGGGCAACCATCTAACTACTAAACATCTGGTCTTCTCCTTACTGTTCTTCCTCCCTTTTGAAGCCCCAGACCCCTTTCCGTTTCCTCAGCTCAGGATAGAATATATACCTCATTTTATCCGTCCATCTTTGAACCTCTCATGTATGTGGCATTCTGGTATGTACAAAATCACATTTGTTTTTCTCTTGTTAATTTGTCTCATATCAATTTGATTATTAGGCCAGCTGAAAGAACATTTGAAGTATAGAGAAAAAATCCCTTCTCGCCAACATCCTCATGAACCAATATCCAGTTCAGACAGTTTAACTTAATTCAGAAGAACACACATCCCATAAGGAGATATCCTAAGCGGTTTTAGTTTTACCAGTGTGACTAGAAGAGACTGGTCTGAAAAGACACAGAATGGAGCTAACACAAGAATCTTTAGATGCTGCATGGGCATCTCTGCACAGGACTGACTGGTCTACCTATGATTATAGGAAAAGAATCACCGAGTTGTGGTTATTGTTATTATTATAATTACTGTTATTTTCCATATATTTTTTTCACATATTTCAAATAATTGCTGTATGTCAGGCTCTTTACAATACATTATTTCATTTATTCCTCATAGCATCCCCATGAGTTGAATATTATTATCGTATCTAGTGTATAGAGGAATTATCTGAAATAATAGAAATCAAGTTGTTGGCCCATGGTCGCAAAGCAAAGACATGGCTAAATAGGTTTCGAACAGACTTACTTGGCTACCATGCTGTGTACCACAATCTTACCATAGTCTGTACTGTCATGAGCATCATAAATAAGCCTCTACAAAACAGAGGTGGCCGCTCCATGAGGACCCAGAAAATGTCACAAGGGCCTTTCCTTGGCTATATTCTACATGTCTCTTAATAATCAGCATACAGAGCCCAACTCTTTCATGGGAAAAAGATAATATTGAAATTTAAACTTCTATTTCCAGAAATAAGACACTCTAGATGCCATGAGAAAAACCTTCCTAATGACGAACACACACATACAGCTAGATAAAAACAAAACCTTTTCAAATATATGGCTGAGCTTGGGAGAAAGTAAAAGAAATGCTCAGAGGCGAAATAAATAACTAAATAAAATCCAAAACATCGATACAGAGAAGATAAAATAAACAGTGAGCCAGAATTATAGTGAACCAGGCACATGGGACAAACTACAAGTCCAGGGCCTAAATGAAGTGAGAAGTTGGATCAAAGACTCCTACTAAAGCCAGAAGCACCAAAATGTCATAATGTCAAGTTGGTAAAGTAGGGAAAAATTAAAAGTCCTTTCCTATGAAGGGAGACTGGAAGTATACTTGTTTGTTTTAGCCTTGAATCTGGTGGAAAGAAGAAGGAAGAAAAGGAAAAGGAAGAATAGGAGAAAGGAGGAGGAAGGAAGGAAGGAAAGGAGGGAGGGAGGGAGGGTAGGAGAGAGGGAAGGGGGAAGGAAGGGAGACACGGGCTTTTTCTCTGAATTTCTTCATGGGCCAACCCTTGCTTAGGCTTAAGGCCAGAATTCGCATTATCTTTGCGGCTCCAAAATCCCATGTTAAAATTTCGTTTAAACAGGTTCAAGATTAGTAGATCCATCAGGTGCTTTGGAAAACAAATACAACTCATCTCTGAATGAACATACTTCAAACCCCGCCCTCAAATTTTTCCAAAATTAAAGTTTCAAAGAGATGAACTGACAATCAAGTATCAACCCATAAGGAAACAAGTCACTATGAGTGAAAGACAGCAAACAAATGAAATTGCAGAAACGTTCATGAAAAGATACTCAAATTAGAATTTGTAAGGAAAAGAATATTAGTGTGTTACAGAAAGTTTTAATATGTTTAGACAAAACTATGACAAAATATACAAGATACTGTCAAGAATGTCCAGGCAAATTAAAAATAACCATAATAATGATCACATAGAACTTCTTAAAAAAAGTAATTGTATGAATTTAGAAATTCAATGGATTTAATTTATTCATTCAGTAAATGTTACTGAAACATTTTCTTTATGAGTCAGGCACTGTTCTACATGCTGGGCATATATAAGGAGATAAACAAAAGTCCCTGCCTTCATGAAGGGGGCATGCTAGCATAAGGGGAAGAGACAATAAGTGTGTATATGTCAGTCAGTAGTATGTGCTACAGAGAAAAATAAAAGTGGTAAAGCAGATGGAAAGTGCCAGTGGGTGGGCTTTATTTTCTCTAGGATGGTCAGGGAAGATGTAGCTAATAAAACAATATTTGAGCAGAGAAACAAAAAGTGAAAGAGAGCAGATTTCACGCAAATAATGATAAGCTAAATTAAGTGGAAAATAACTATGAATAATTGAATAAATCATATAGAATGTAGCACAAATAGACCAGAAGAGCAAAAGCAAAACATTAGAGAATTTAAGAGATGCTCAAGATAAGAAGTTTCACATGTATCTAATTGGAGTTCCAGAGGAAGAAAGAAAAAAATGAGGCAGGCAATATTTGAAGGAAATAAAGGGTGGAATTCCTGAAATTGGAGAAAAACACCAAAAATCAAAATCAGGAAGCTCAAACAATACAAATTAGGAAAAAATAAAATCATGAATATGTGTGTGTGTGTGTGTGTGTGTGTGTTTGTGTGTGTGTGTATGTTCACGTTCACAAAATTCCAAATAGTGTGTATGTAAATATAAAATTTTTAATACGTTTATTTGTATATTCACATATATATGTGAAATATATAAACATGAACATTGATTCAATCCCTGTGAGGGATTTTGGGGCTTTCTGAATCTGATGTAAGGGGTTTTTCTTTATTTTTGGAATACTGAAAATTAAATTAAATTTTAATTTTAAAATCAAACATTTAAATTTAATCTTTAATTAAATTTAAAAATTTAATTTTGAAATTTAAAGAATATCAAAGACAAAAAAAAAGATCTGAGAGTATCGAGAAAGAAAAGGGCACATTACCTAGAAAGGGAAAACAATTAGTTCCATTAGATTGACAGTTGGTATCTCAAAACAATAGAAGAAAGAATACAGGGGAAAAATCCTCTAAAATGCTGAGACAAAAGTAATTTTCAAACTAGAAGGTTATATTGCACAAAATTGTTTATTAAAATTGAAAAACTAAAAAATACGTAATCAGAAAAATCCTCTACATACGTCCTATCAACACACCTTCACTAAAAGAACTTTTGAAGATGTTCTTCAGCAGTAAGAAGTTGTTAGATTGTAGAAGAAATGTATAGAAACTAATTCTAAATATCTGTAAATTTTGGCAAACACTATACATTATTAAATATAATGCTTAATTTGTGGGGTAAAAATTCAAGATGGAAATTAAAATACTGGGTAACAGCAGCATATAATGCAAGAAGGGGTGGTGATTGGAGTTAAAGTGTTTGATCGTTCATGTCATATGCAAGAGAAAGTTTATAAATCTTAGATTTTGCAGAATAAAATACAAATGTTAACATTTCTACATAAGTACTACCAAAAAAGACAGAAAACATGTGTATAATTTCCAAACTAGTAGATGGAAAACACAGCAGGAAAAAAACAATTTCAAAAGAATACAAGAAAGAAAAATTTTAAAAAGAAGTAGAAAATAGTGAGATGGGTAGCAAATACAAATAAGATGGTGAACATGAATCCAAATGTATTAGAATCAAAGTAAATGTAAATGATCTAAAAATTGTCCAGTAAGAAGACATTGGTGGTTAGATCGGAAGTTTTTAAAAATCCAAATGCATGCTACAGACAAAAGATAAACCTAAAATATAAACCTTAAGGCATAAAAAAGTTGAAAATAGTCGAATATATTCTGAAGTCATTTTATGAGGCTAGAATAATCTTAATATCAAAATTTGATAAGGTTATTACACAAATAAAATTAAAATATAGATGAATGTCTTTCATGAACAATGACTCAAAAGTCCTAAATAAAATAATAGCAAATCCAGTTCACTGGTTTATTTTTAAAAAAGCTAATACATCATGGCCAAGTGTTGCTTATTCCAGGAATGCAAAGTTTGTTTAACAGGTGAAAATTAAACACAATAACACAGTAAAAGAGAAAAAACATCCTTAATCTGATAAAGGTACCTTTAACAAGATATAGCTAACATTATACTTACAGTAAATATTAACCCTTTCTATCAAGGTGAGAAAAAGATAGAATGTCACTTTCACAACACATCCAAGACTGTATTAGAGGTCCAGTCAGCACAATAAGGAAAGAAAGAGAAATAAAATGCATGATGATTGGCAAAGAAGAAATATAATTTTCTCTATTTGCAGATGACATTAACTGTTTATGTTTAGAAAACCTAAAGGATACAATAATAATCAGTAAATTAATTTAGCAGGTTATTGGATACAAGGTCAATACTAAAATCAATTACTTTTCTATAACCTAGAAACAATTAGAAAATTTAAAATTTACAATAGCTTTAATACCCAGAAATAACATTGAAAAAAGATATTCAAAACCTGTATGCTAAAAACCACAAAACACAGATGAGATAAATTAAAGGCCTAAATAAATGGAGAAATACACCATTCGCATGGAGGTGAAGACTCAATATTGTTCAGAGGTCTCTTTCCCCAAATTTACAGATCTCACGTAACTCCAGTCAAAATTTCAGCCAGCTTTAAAATGTTAACATTTTGTTTAACCCAACACATCCCAAATATGATAATGTCAATATATAATCCATATATAAATTATCTTTCACAGTCTTTTGCTTTGGAAGCTCAGTTAAAAGTTTTTTTAAGGTTTTATTTTGAGATAATTGTAGATCTGCATGCAGTTGTAAGGAGCGATACAGAGATCCCAAACATGCTTTCCCCCAGTTTCCGTATCTTGGATACTATTATATAATGCCACAGCTAAAAGCTGTCATCCTTATTCACATTTCACCGGTTTTACATGCGCTAGTTTGTATATGTGCATTTATTTAGTTCTATGCAATTTTATCACACATAAATTTGTGTGATCATCATCACAGTCAAAATACAAAACAGCCCCATTACAGGGATCTCTGTGCTATTCCTTCATAGTCAAAGCCATTTCCCTCCCTTGTCTCCTCCTTAAGCCCTGGCTACCACTAAATTGTTCTGGATCTCTATCATTTTGCCATTTCAAGGATGTTATAGAAATGAGGTCATACAGTATGTGGTCTTTTGATATTGGCTTTTTCCACTCAGCACAATTCCCTTGAGATCCATTGAAGTTGAGTGTATCAGTAGTTCATTTCATTTTATTGTGCCTAGTATTCCATGGAATGGATTACTGTAGCTTACTTAACTGTTTACTCATTGAAGGCCATCTGTATTGTTTTCCGTTTTCAACTATTACAAATAAAATTGCTAAGAACACTCATATATAGGTTTTTGCATGAGCCTAAGTTTTTATTTCTCTGGGATAAATGCTCATGAGTGCCAGCAGGCATTTTTCTTTCTTTTCTTTCTTTCTTTTAGAAAGTGACAGGCTAATTCTACTTTTTTTTTTTCATGGAAATCAAAGAAACTAGAATAGCCAGACAATTTTAAAGAAGAATATAGTTAGAAAATTTACACTATCTCAAGACTTACTGTAAAGCTACAGTAATTAAGATGGTTTATACTGGCATAAGGGTAGATGTAATAGATCATTAACATCTTCATCAAAATTGAGAACAGCTGCCCATGAACCAATATGAAAATGATAAACAACCCAACAGAAGAAAATAGGCAAAGGATTTGAAAAGTGTTTCACAGAACAGCAAACACAAATGACCCATAAACATGTGAAAAGAGGCTTAACCAGAAGGGATAAAGAAAGTGCCAATTATAAGCACTGTCTCAGCGCTGGCAAAAACTTAAAAAAGAAATAAGTCTGGAAATATCAAAGTTAACAAGGAAATAGCAAAGGGAAGTCAGAACTGTCTTAAAAGGCTAATGACAGTGTAAATTAATAAAACCATTCTGAAGAACAATTTAGTGTTACCTAGTCATTTTGAAGACTCATGTACCTTATAACCCTCTTTATTTCATTCCTAAGTATATACTCTCAATAAATTCTTGACTGTGTACTACTTTGCAATACCATTTCATGTAATAGTAAATAAATGGTAAAAAAAATCACAAAAATGAAATAAATTATGGTTTAGACACATGCTGGAATAGTATACAGCTGTGAAAATGAATGAATTATAGCTACTTGCATTTGCGTGGATGATCACTAAAGCAAGTCATAGAATACATACGCTAGAACTCCATTCATATACATATGTGATATATCTCATAATTTTTAAAATATGAAAGATATATATTTTTATACAAAAAAATATTATTCATGGGGGTTGGGGGAACATCCCTCCCTCTCTGAGCCAGGCACTCAATTTGTCTGGAAATATTTGATCTTCTCCAGAGTATGCTTTACTCACCTTTCCTCATCCCTTAAGGTCCTGCCACAGATGATATGGGACAGTGTGACAACCAGGTCTTCCAGTGTGTGGGGAAGGAGGGGGATAGCTGGGTATAGATCTCTCATGTCCAATTTCTCTGGGAGCCTATTAACTTGAAAACTGCGTGTTATCTTCTCTGTAACTTTCCTCACAGTGTCAGGCAGGTGGGTTGGCAGCACAGTAGATATGACCTCCCACTGGCTGAACATGGGCTAAATCTAGACTCCCTGCATCTCTCAGGACACTTGTTCCTAAAACAAGGTTAACAGCAGCTACCTGGCCTCATGAGAGTGCTCTTTTCAGCTTACTTAATAAATATAAAAATCAAAGGAAGCCTTTGCCTACTAAATGCTTTCACCTCACTCTAGATAAAACATCAGAAGGATGCAAATGTGCCCACTTTAATTTTTAAATTACACTAACATTTTTGTTGTTTTGTTTTTATCACCTAACAGCAGGTTGTCTCCATAAAGAAGCTGAGAATGTGGATATGAAGAAAGATCGAGATAGAAAGGACCAATTTTACTTAAATCCTGACATAATCACCATTAGCACTTCCCATTTGTTATTTCATTCATATACCTGTGCATTGAAACAAAATATTCATTTTGTACAAAATTTTAAACTGATTTTTAAAACTTACCATTACTGTGTGTTTATCTGCATATCTTTTATTCTTTTTTGCAGCATTGTACAACAGTCTGTTTAATCATTCTCTTTATTGTAGGGCATTGATTTTTTTACTAAAATAAACAATGTTGAAATGATCTCTCTCTCACACTCTCTATCTCCTTTAACTAAAGTCTGTGTACACACTTTATTATTTCCTTTGGACAGATTCCTAGATGTGAAACTTCTCACTTATGTGTACACATGTATATTCTCAGGCGGTTCTGATTCCTCTTAAATGAGATAATGCATGTGATGCACCTGGCATGGTGCTTGGCATGTACTAAACCTTAAATAAGTTACAGATAATATCTAGCCACGCACTGGGCACTGCACAAGGCACTTTTCACACGTTGCCTTTGATACTTGTGAACAAATCTGCAAGGTGGGAATTATCACTGTGTTATAGATGAAAAAATAGATTCAGAGAGGTTTAGTGACTTGCCCCACATTGCACAGCCTAGAGGATTGCTATTTAAGCTGAGGTCTCTCTGATGCAGAGGAATGGACATTGTGCCCTGGATCATCTTCCTCACGGGTCCCAGGGCAACCCCAAACTCTTTATAGACCTGGAATCTAGTGATGCATCTAGAGAGTCAGGTGCAGACCCCTCGTGTCTAATTTCTCTGATGACCAACTATCTAAAATCATATCACATTTTTTTTATCTTTATCTTATTTATATATGCATTAATTTATTGAAGAGACAGATATTTATTATAGGTGTTGAACCAGTGGTTGTGACTCATCTGGGATTCAGGAAAAGGAAGTGATCTATGCTTGAGAATAAAGAAATCCACAACCCACTTCTTTTTGGATTAATCCATAAAATCATGCAAATTTCCCCAATGCAGATAAGGTTGCCACTATTCCATTTGATGGCAACCCTTTCTTCCCAGGGGAATGTGAGTGGCAGCTTCCTCTGGGGCCCCTTGTCCTCTCTGCTATCCAAGCTGCAAGTCTGAGATAGTCTCATCATTCATCAAAAGCCAGAGAACATCCAAGAAACTTGTTCCTGGCGTATGAAAATCTCTCAAAGCCCGCTCTCTCTCTCTCTCTCTCTCTCTCTCTCTCTCTCTCTCACACACACACACACACACACACACACACACACACGGTGACACCTGGGTTCTTTGAAGACATCTGCAGTTTTTGCCCTGGAGATTCACGTGCAGCGTTTCTGTTAGGGACCCCTTCACTGATATTCGATTCTAATGGTAACAGTCTTTTCAAGATGGCTCTAAGCTGGCTAGCTGAGGTTTCAGCCTGGTCTCTGGGAACTTACAACCCTTTGCTCCAACAGAGAGTGGACTTGAAGCTTCCTTCATTGCTACCTTCTCTCCGGGTTCCCTGGGAAAGGAAAAGCCTGAAGCCTCCTGCCTTGAAACTCATCTAGGTGAGGGTCTGGCGCTGGTCTCTGGAGCTGCCGGTTTCAGAGGGCACAAGTCAATTTTCCTCTAGCACTTCTCCTGGGCAATCGTCTGATCCTAGGATATTCTGCAACTGAGCAAGTGTCCAGCCAGAGATGAGATACTAGGCTCCCTTCTGGCAAATATCTCTCCAATCTTACTTTGCTATCTTCTTCACTTAAACTCAAAGAATCCTCTCCATTGAATCTCTAACCCTTTTTATTTATGGTCACTGAAAAGATGAGTTATGGTCACTGTGAGATTCTGTCTAGTGCCTCTCTTTACAAGGCAGAGTACTTACCAGGTATTTCTCTAAGTTCTGAGGTTCTGAGGTTTACCTGGAATTCTGAGTCAAGATTTTAAAAAAGAAAGTCCATTTAACATTCTGCCATGCTTCTCTCTTTTTGTTTGAAATCAACAACTTTCCTTTAACTCCAAACGTTCTTTCTATCTCCCAACCAGAAGCCTGTCTGGCTTCTTCAAAGCAGTGGCTGTGGGTCACTTACATTTCCTTTTTTTTTTTTTTGCGGTACGCGGGCCTCTCACTGTAGTGGCCTCTCCCGTTGCGGAGCACAGGCTCCGGACGCACAGGCTCAGTGGCCATGGCTCATGGGCCCAGCCGCTCCGCGGCATGTGGGATCCTCCCGGACCAGGGCACGAACCCGTGTCCCCTGCATTGGCAGGTGGACTCTCAACCACTGCGCCACCAGGGAAGCCCGGGTCACTTATATTTCTTATGTTGAGAATCATCATCTCCTCAAAGTCTTCCTGATCCAACACGCTTACAAACATGATGCCCAGTTGTAGACAGAGAGCCGAAGACATGGGTCTCTCATGCACAACTGAACAAAGCATCGGTTGGAGTAAGTCTTTGGAGAGTAAACCAGCAGTTTTTTTGTAACATTAACTGTACAGCCTTGGACTTGACAGTTCCTCTCCCACGTTTCTACTCTGGGATGGCAATCACATTACACGCATCACAGATGTCTCTGTTTTACACCAGAAATTTAGTGTCACAATCACTGAGCATTAATCAAAATTACTGGTATCATAGCTGAACATGTAAACATAAAAGAAAGCATGTCCACTTGCAGAAGTGTTCAATCCTGTGTATTACTGAGGTTGAGAAGAGAAAATGAGAAAATATCTCTGTGCCCCTTGAGGATCCCTACCACCTGACTCTGGCTGGGCACTATTTTGAAATACAACTCTATATTATTTTTTCCCTGCATTTACTCCCTTTCTTTCCCTTATTTAGGCAAGCGGTTACTTTTAGGCTGACTCATTACCTCAGGGATGGTATGTTTCTGGGTATAAAGCAGAAGTAGCCCACAAGACTGCCTTCTTATTATGATTAAAAGGTAGGACCTTTAAAAGACCTAAGAGAGTTTTCTAGAAGACCTGAAAGGGAGGGTACTTGGGGCATGAACAGAGCTTCGTGATCAAAGAAAGGGTGACATCAAGGCTTTCTTCAGCTCAGAGTAGAGAAAGAGACCCCTGGGCTTGGGAGAGGACAGAGAAATCTGTGCACTGTGGCCACAGGATTTGAACCCCACTTGAATCACCCCTGCAGGGAGTCAGCAAGACCCTGGAGAAATGACCATAAAGAGGGGCTTGCAAGTAAGCCTGAAACAAAGGTAGCAAGAAGCCTCCAGATCTAATGGAACCTATGGACAGGAACTAGGGATCCACCTAGCAATAAGCTACATAGACTACTGACCAAGGGCAAGATGCCTTGTCTCCTGCCCCACCCCTAGCCTTTTCACCAGAAGACTCCTTGACCCTGCATAAGATCCCAAAACTGTGGTCCAACTCCACACACATGCTGGGAACCACAGCAAAGACCAAAGTTAAATTTTCTCCCAGTCAGTCGGAATGGAGGCTTAGAGTCAGAAATTAAATCGTGTTATAGAAAAAAAAAAAAAAACACTATCTCTTACATACCTGGGAGTTAAAGGACTGAGATTTCTACTTCCAACTCATCCTTTCTCTGGGCATCAACTCTTATAAAGAAAATGATGTTGGCTCTTTTGCAGAAGACCAAGGCCCTAGGACCATCACGACTAGTGATGACTGCAGCTTAAACGGGGGTCAGGGAGTAATCGGCTGACACATTCAGCTTCCACATTGCTGTGCTGGCAAATTCTACATGAGGCTGGAACTGCCACCTCACATTAGTTGTGTAGTTGCTCTAAATGGCACTTAAACTTCTACAGAGGAAACTAAATTTAGTTCCTTAGCAGAAATGCCATTGTCTGGTTGATAGAAGCAAAAAGAAGCATAAGAGTGTGTTTTCAGAAATGTTTTAATAATACATGTCAAGGCAGCAAAGCAGAATCTCAGAAGGACAGAGCTTTGCAGGGGGCAGGCTTTCACGCTGAATTACAGAGGGGGAAAAATAACCATAGGGTGACTTGATAATAGGAAAGAAGGGAAGGATCACTTTAGTCCAATATTTCTGCCTCAAAAATGTGAACAGCAGAAGAAAGAAGCCAGTGAAATGGTGAAGAGATCCTTGAGGTCTGAAATCAACTGAGAAGTCCTAGGGATACAAAGAGGGGCTAGTCAGTTTCTGCTCTCAAAGGGCTCATGGTCCTGATGGGGGAGAGGTGAGAGAGAATCCCAATTTTGCTTTGTGAGATGTGCATTTACAAGGGCTGCAGGGAACAGAACAGGGGGTGACTAGTGTTCCCCAGAGGCTCAGAGACACTGCACCATCAAAGTGGTATTTGAGCTGGATATGGAAGGTGGAAGAGTGGTTTGCCTGTTTGAAAAGGATTCTACATGGAAGGAATGATATTTGGAGATATGAAAGAATATGGTGAACTCAAGAAAAGGAGAGACCTCTAGGGTGATAGGGACATAGATTACAGGTGCTATGGGCTGAAGGTTTGTGTCCCTCCTAAATTCATATGTTAAAGCCCTCATCTCCCAAGTGATGATATTTGGAGGTGGGGTCTTTGGGAGGTTATTGGGTTTGGATGAAGTCGTGGGGGCAGAGCCTCCATGATGGGTGTATTGATCCACTTGGACTGCTATCAGAATACCATAGACTGGTGGCTTATAGAAAACAGAAATGTATTTCTCATGGTGCTGGAAGCTAGGAAGTTCAAGATCAAGATGCTGGCAGATTCAGTGTCTGATGAGAGCCCGCTTCCTGGTTCGTAGATAGTTGATTTCTCTCTGTAACTTCACTTGGCAGAGGGGGTGAGAGAGTTCTTTGGGACCTCTTTTATAAGTGTGACAACCCCATTCATGAGGGTGGACCCTCATGAGCTAATCACTTCCCAAGGGACCCACCTCCAAGTACCATCACACTGGGGACTAGGTTTCAACATAGGAATTTGACGGTCTTTAAGAAAAAACAACTCTGCCAGAGTTCTGGTTTCAGCTCCTATATGTAAAAAGTTTGGAAAACATCCATCTCATCTTTACACAAAAAGGTTGAACAAACTGATGTTCAAGGATTTTATTTGACCCATCAGAGAACTCACGTTGCAAAGCAAAGTGCAACCCTGAAGTCTGGAGAGAGAGGTGGATCCAGGGAGAGAGAGTCACAGCCAAGATGATCTGCTTACCTGGAGCCATATGGACTGGAAGGGACACTTAACTGGTAATTGTCATGAACTGCTGGAAATTGAGTGTTACAGTCAGTCTGTTGCCCTCAAATTTGTATGTTGAAGTCCTAACCCTCAGTACCTCAGAATGTGACTGTATTTGGAGACAGAATCTTCAAAGAGGTAATTAAGGTTAAAGGAGGTCATTGGGGTAGGCCCTAACCCAATATGACTGTTCTTATAAGAAGAGGAGATGAGGACACAGACACACAGAGAAGACCATGAGAAGACACGGAAAAGAAAGCCAGCTATCTACAAACCATGCAGAGAGGCCTCAGGAGAAACCAACACCGGCAACACCTCCATCTTGGACTTCCAACCTCCAGGATTGTAAGAAATAAATTCCTGGTATGTAAGCCACCCAGTCTGTGGTACTTTGTTATGGCAGCTCTAGAAAACTAATACACTGAGTACAGGATGAGAAGGGGAATGAGAAATTCTTGGGGGTCTCAGAAGAACCCCATACCTTTCTGGGTTTTACCTGCAGGAATCCAGCCAGATCGTCAAGGTGAAGAACAAAGAAAAATCCCCTGGTGGCTCTGAGTGAGGAGAAGAGAAATCCTTCTGAAATAAGCCCAGAGCATTCTCTGTAAAAAAGGTCTACTTTCCAGGGAAAACATCTTTACCAGAACCTTATCCCACCCTTAGGAATGTATCCTTCCCACTCTAGCATCCTTCTCGCCTTTTTATCTCACATAAGGGGAAGGAGCTTAGAAGTTATACCACTGGATCAACACTTGAAAAGATCCCCTAAAAGACTGAGATTTAATGGTAAGATTACAGAATGCTTCCTCTCCTCCACACCCTACCATCACACCCACAAGGTTCCAGAATAATAACAGTGTGTTACATCTGAAACAGATAACTTGTTGTCTGCTTTCACAAGTACACAAATGGAGAGGAATTTTGACCCAGGATGAAGCCTACTCCAACTCTTAGCTATAAATGATTTCGCCTGATTTAGATGATAAGATTTGGGACTTTGAGGAGATGATGTTTAGATGAGATTTGAGGCTTAGAATTGATGCAGGAATAAGTAACATGTCTGGGGATATTGGGATGGGTGAATTCATTTTGCATGTAGGGATTTTAGGGGTGTCCAGAAGGAAGACTACTATGGGTTGAATTGTGTCTCCCAAGAAAAGAAATGTTGGAATCTTAACCCCTAGGGTCTCAGAATGTGATCTTATTTGGAGATAGGGTCTTTACAGAGATAATCATGTTTAAATTAGCTTATTAGGGTAGACCCTAATCCAGCACTAATAGATTCCTTATGGAAAGGAGAAATGTTGAGACAGAGACAGACACAGAAGGAAGATACACACACACGCACACACACACACACACACACACACACACACACACACAGAAAGTCATGTGAACATGAAGGTAGAGATCGAGGTCAAGCTCAGAAATGACAAAGATTCCTGGCAAACCAGCAGGAGCCAGGAGAGGGCCATGGAATAGATTCTCCCTCCAAGCCCAAGAAGAAACCAACCGTGTTGACCTTGATCTTGAACTTCTAACCTTCATAACTGTAAGAGTGCATCTCTGTTGTTTAAGCCACACCTGTTTAGTCTCTTTTACCTTTGAAAATTATGTTCCATCTATTTATGAAACTCTTCCTTCCACCCCAGCTTGACTTAGCTTACGCCTTCTTTTCCTTCAGTTCTCTGTTTGGGCTTTAGTTTTTCTAAGAAGCTTTCCTCAACTTCCCCAGGGTGGATAGGTGCTTCCTAACCTCTCATGTTCCTGCTAGCTCAGCATTCAACATACACCAGGGTAAGTATATCTTTATCTATCTGTCTCTGCCACAGACTGTGGAATCCTTGAGGACAGAGCTATTACTTATTCTTCACTGTATTCTGGACACAGTTGCACAGTCTCACACATAGAGAACAGCTCAAAACTATTTTTTGGATGGATGAATGGAAAATGAAATCTAAACCTAAGAGATACAAACAAGTACTGAACATTTTTCAGGCTGTTAAATGACCACGGTTTTTAAAAATAGTTGGAAAATCAATGACATTATGAATTTTAAGATCTATCAATATGATAACAATTTTCCCGAGTAGCACACAATTATATTTTCTATTACTTCCCTGGCTTTGCTTGAGTCACCCCGTGATTGCTTACATTGCTCAAGTACTGCCTGCTGAATTGTCATGGCTCCATGTCTTAATAGAGGGTCTTTTATTTCCTGCAAAAAGTAATAGCAGAATGACTAGTTGACAAGGGAATCAAGTCACTTAATTGATGGCTCGCATGTACACACATTCACAGAGAAACCTGATTAGCTGACAGGGTACAGGAGCTGGGTTCAGAAGAACTGTATTGGGTTTCTGGCCTTGCCATTGCCAGCACGAGGTTTTGCAACCATCATGAGGTGGGAGGACCAGGAGAAGAGCACTTAACTGTGAGTCAGAAACCAGACTGGCCTTCTTACTTACTAGCTGAGTAACTCTTTGAAAATGTTTTCTAATTTCAAAAATGGGAGTGAGAAGCTAATCTCCTCCTCCTCTTCTTCCCAAGGTTGTTGTGAGATGCAAATGAGAACACGCACAAGAAAGGGCTTTGTGACTGCAAAGCGCTGCAATGAATGGAGTTTCTCAAAGATTCCCCCAATAGGGGCTCCACAAAGAAAACATTCTGTGGTCAAATAAATTGGGGAATGCTGTCAATGCTAATCCCTTTTGTATATTACAAAGTGGATTCCCCTAGCAAACACTCTGAAATGCCTTGCAAAAAAAAAAACAACAACAAAAAACCTATCTGATTGTATTTGGTACCATATTTCCCAAACTTGTTTGATACAGAAAAATATGTGTGTTTTTGCATGAGTATATATGTCTCTAAAACACTTTTCTACACTGGGTTCCAAAGAACACACTTTGGGAAACATTTCCATAAATGTCTCCAGGGAGAGTATCAGCCATCCAAGATGTTATTAAATCAATACATTTTATAGGTTCCTGCAAATTATCACAGGCGAGTTTCTCAAAATCATATTGTCTGTTGAGTGACTACTCGGTTAGGCACTGATCTAGGAACTTTTCAGATGACATCTTGTTAAATTTTCACATCATCCCATGAGACAAGAACATTAGCCCTCTTTCAAAGTTGATAAAGTCAAATCTTAGGGAGGCTGAGGACATATACCCATTAGACATACATCTTGTAAATGGCAGAGCTGTGATTTGAAGCCAGGCTTGCCTGACCCCCAAGCCAAAGATATTCTTTACACAGCCTTCATAAGAACACAAAATACTATGCTTTGGGGGATGAGGTTATTCTATATTCATATTAAATTCTATAGTTCTTCAGATATTCCAGCTAGAAGCCTGGTGTGTTTGCTAGGACTCATTATTCTTGATAGGTCCAGGCCTCCAGGATGTGTACACCCAAGTCAGCTTCTTTTATCTCAGACTGCTGCTACTTACACCCCAGCCAATGCCTTGTGTGCTAAAGAGGAACCCCTGAAAAGATACACTATAGGAATAAGTGCAAAACAGGAGCCCAGCCCTCGAAAGGACTGAAGCCCAGCTTCTAATCAGCTCAATCCTTGATTAGATGGAGATCTTCCTCAACTTAACTACATGGCTAAGCAAAGAAAGTCCCCTCAGGAGGAAGAGAATATCATCTAAAGCCTTAAAGTATCTTTGACATTTTTCATACAAAATGTCTGACATTTTATCAAAACTTTCCAAGCATTCCAGAAGAAAACAAGTGACCAGAAATCAAGTGAAACAAACAAACAAATAATAGAAAGAGACCCGCAACAGATCCATATACTGAGATTAACAGACATGGATATTAAAATGACAGTGATTCATATTTTCAAGAAAAGATAAGACAAGTTTCTGATTTTCACCACAGACCTGAAATCTATACAAAATGGAAATTCTAGAAGTGAAAAATGTACTAAAATTAATAACTCAATAGGTTTATTACCAGCAGATTAGATATAGCTGAAGAGAGGATTAATGATCAAGAAGACAAGTCATTAGAAAATATCTAGATTGAAGCATGGAGAGAAAAAAGCATGGGAAAAAGGGGTTTAGGAGATATATGAGACATGGTGAAAGAACTAAATGCATGTAATTGGAAGACCAGAGGGAAAGGAGAGTAAAGGGTGCAAAGGCAATATTAAGAAGATAATAGCCAAGAAGTTTCCAAAAATAATGAAAGCTGCAGGTTCAAGAAGTGCTCCGAACCCTAAACAGAATAAATATGAGGAAACAAACAATATCAAATGAATAGCATTTTGCCTGTTTTTAGAGTTTAAGTATGATACATTTCTGTAGATATTCTGCAAGTTTCCTTGTTACCTAATGTTATTCATTGTAACTGTATTTAATTTTTCACTGTATAAAAACTGTCCCATTGTATAAATGGTGTATTAATCCATTCCACAGTTGAAGGACATTAGGTTGTTTCTAATCTTTCACTATTCCACATTTGATGCTACCTGCCTTCTTGTGCACATATGTAAAATTGATCTGATGAGGGAAGTACTTTCCGAATCGGGGCACATACATTCCAAGGAGGGTGGCAAGACAATCCGTGTGGGGACAGGAAGAAAATGGTAGAAATTCTATTTGCATTTCTTAAAGACATCTTTAAAGAAGTTCTGCTTTTATACATGTTTAATAATATTCATATGGGAATAGTGATATGTGTACATGATTAATAAATAAAAAAAAATACTTATACAAAGAGTGCATGCTTAAAAAAACCTTAACTGATGAGGAACCTGATCAAAAAATCTAGAGACCTTTACTCTAAAGAATATGGCTAGATGTGGAATTTCCGAGTCTCCACATTCAGTTTTATTAGACACATTGCTCTCCCAGGTGGTTGTACTAATCTATCTTCTCACCTGCAATGCATGTGAAGGTTATGTTTGCTGGTAATCTCCTGAATTGCAGAGATTTTAACTAACTCCCAAATCAATCACTACTGCTCAGAAGTGACATAGTGTGAAGCTGTATCAACATACTACCAACAAAAAATTCTTCATATGAGCATTTTAACGCATAAAATGTAGAGAACCAGACCCCAGTGGTACAGATCAAATTCTAAGAAGAACTAGCATTATTATTTTGAAAGTGTATTTAAATTCTCGGAGAGCACCTTTTTGTTCATGATCCCCTAGCATATTGCCAATATCTCTAACTGCGTTTATCCTTTTTTTTTCCTCAAAATTCTGAAATATGGTGCACAAAGCAGCAGCTGTCATATCAGGATATTTCAGGGATGTGATAATTTGTATTTAAAATTCCCTGAGATCCAGTGAAAAAGTCACAAGCATGTAAAGTCAGATGAAGAAAAGGAAGCAAGTAATTTCAGAGCCCCATGAGTCAAGACTGCCAAAGTTCCAGTAGGACCCCTGCAAGGGGTTCATGTAGGAGTGCAACACGCAAAGCCCACAGTTCCTGATTGACAGAAGACTGAATGACTGTGAATGACTGTGACTTAGTTAACTCAGCACTTGGGCACTAGTCAAAGTATCCAAAACACTTGGGTAGTTCAGATACTCATCTGAATTCTGACCATATCATGCAGTGAATGTTTAACTAATGTTAATTGACCACCTACTACGTCGTACCAAGAAACGTGTTAGATGTTGTGAGTAAATGACAATGCCATCAATATAGCTGACATTTATCAAACATTTACTATGCTCCAGGCTCTTTTGAAAATGCATTTCTAGCAATCCTATGATTTCTTTATGTCATTGATAAAGAGACACAGTACAACATGTACAACACGGCTCTTATCATCACAGAAGTTGCAGTCTAGTTGGAGACAGACACAGAAACACAAGAAAGCTTATAATGTGCAGATGAGTGAAGTGGCTGAGGATGGGTGTAAAAGGCTACTAGGAGATGGGGTATTTGACCTGGGTCTTGGAAGGTGAGTAGGACCTTGAGGGATGGAGGAGAGAGGGAAGGGCATCCTGGGTAGAGGGAATAGCAATGCAAAGACAAGAGTGTGAAGAGGTATATGCATTGGTGAAAAGTGTTTAGTTCTATGTGAATAGAAAAAAATAGTGTAAGGAGGACATAAGTAAAAGGAGTGGTTTTAGAAAAGTCAGCAGGACTCATTCATGTCAAACTAAAAAGCTCCAACTTTTTACAATTGGTCATAGAGCACCATTAATAAGTTTTAAAACAGGAATGTGACATGGCTAGTGCTGGAATTTACAAAAACTGCTTTAATCTACACCCAGATTTCCCAGAATTCCTGCCCTGCTCCCTGGGGAGACATAAAAGAATAGCTTATAAAAGTCCTTCCATTGGTAAGACCCAGTTTCAAGACGATGCTAAGATCAAAAGCCCTAGAGATTTTGAACAGAATTTTCTAAGCCTTAGAGGAATAGAAAGAGGTCCCTGAGAAGACCTCTCAGTCCTGTAAACCTGTAGCACTTCCATACATGGCTGCCTGCAACAAAAGCAGAGTCAGAGGTGCATGGCTGAGGCAGGGTCTGAATCCTTCAGTCACCTGGGGCAGAAAACAGAAAGCTTAAAGGAGCCAGCCTGGAGCTCACACTGAAGTCACAGGGCTAATTTTAGGGACATCAAACTTGGGACAAGCCCTTTGATCGACCTCACGTGTCTTATCCCATGAGTACGCTGCCACATGAGACTTTCAGGCCTGAAAGATAATTCTTCTGGGGAAAGGGAAATTTTTAGATTTCTCATAAACAGCTCACTTTTATAAGGAGAAATGAGGAGCTAAAATTAAACTGCCTCACTTATTTGGCTTCTAAACTGACTTATGAAACTCACAGAGGACTTGGTGAAAATTTATCAGAAGCCATGGGAAAGAGTCATTGCAAATCTCTGCAGGCGGCAGTGTCCTGGGCAGATCTTGCTGGCTTCCAGGCCCAGGGCTGAGCAGCTATGCCCAGGTGCATAGGCCTTGAAGCAAGGTGTCTAAAGGAAATAAACTTGAAATTGATTCCTGAAGAAGAGGCCATCTCTATGTTCTTCCAGAGGATGACGCAACCTCTTCCTGTCAAGATCTAGCCTTGACTCTGTGTAGGGATGCTGGCCTCATTTTTTCCTCACTGCCCTGAATTTCATCAGACACACTAGAGGAACTATCAAGAGGGAGCCCATCTTGCACAAGGAGATAAATGCAAGGGTTCGCCGCAGCCCTGGTTGCAATATTCCAAAATTGAAAGCAATCTAAATGTTCATCGGCAGGAGAAAACACACAGGATACGACACTACACACATGTTAAAAGGAAGGGTATCACGGTGTATGGATAAATATCAAAAACCAGAATGTTGAATTAGAGTACATTACAAAAATGATTCCTGGTGTTTGCTACCATATATTTAATACTCTGTATTATTTATGAGTTCATACTAATGGAATAAAAATGCAAAATCATGCAGGGGAAGTATGCATGTTTACATCAGTTTAGAAGTTATCTCTGGGGAGGAAAGTAAATGGGGTCAAGGGACATGAAGGAACTTCAACTCTACCTGTGATGTTTTATTTGTTAAAAAAAATATTGAGAGATTTGAAAGGAATAGAGTGATGGCCAGATTCACTATGCCAAGTGGTGAGTGCACAAATGTTTATTACATTGGTCTCTGTACTTCTAGTCATGTTATAAATATTCCATAAAAACTATTTTTAGAAAGAGTCGATTGGGTCTCTTTTTCCTGCTAAGGGTCAGAGGTTAGGCTGTGTGTATGAATTAGGTTAAGAAGGGCTTATTGGCCTGATTCAGCAGGAAGCCTGGATTGGCCCTGCTGGTCTAGCAGCTCAGGATCTCAGACTCTGGGCTGAACTCCCAGCCATTCTCTTGGTAACAGAAGTGGCTGTGGCAGCTTGGAACACCTCTTCCTCACACACCAAGGGCCCAGCCACACACAGGAAATACAGCCTCCAATGTGCGCTTCTCATCAGGCGGCAAAATCTTTCCCAGAATCTTCTAGCAGACCCGTCATTGGCTGCAACTCAATCACATGATCACCTCTCCTTCCAAGGAGGCTGGGGAATCAAGGATCTGACAGCTGTACCATGGGTTAGGCAACAGGTTCTCCAAGAATGGGAAAGGGGGAAGCAATGGATTTGGGTAGGCAACCAAGAGGGATGATGCCCCATGTGGAAGTCCGTGGGCTGGTGAAGGGCTGAGATCCTCGAGGAGAAGGTTCTGATGGTGTCAGTGGAAGGGGGCATCACAGCCAGTGGCTTCCAGGGGGAAAATTGGGCTAATAGACATGTGTGGTAGAGCAGAAAAACAGTGATCGTGGGTTTTGCAGTTTCACAAACCAATGCATTAAAAAAAGCTGCAAGTGTTGGCAACCATTGTACCAAGTGAGATAATTAATAGAAAAAAACCCTACCATCTACTCTATTCTTATATTATTCCTACAAAATGAAAGAGTATTTTTACATGAACAAATTAGGAAGAACACTGTAAAAATTAAAGGCATGTTCTTCCCACTGAACCAGGCTTAGGGAAGAGTCACTTATGGGTGAAAGTCTTTCACTCTTTGCCCCATGGGGTGAAAGTTTTGCCACCTAAGACACTTGCCTATGGGCCAGCTGTTGGATCATGAGTGGTCTGGCAATGTGAGAGCAAAGATTTGGGTGGAGGAAGAAGCAGGGTGGGATGCTGGAAAGGCAAACTGGGTCAAGGCTGTGAAGAGCCTTGAATGCCAAACCAAGCGATTGAGAGATCCAGCTCAAAAGTGATATCTTCTATGAAGCTTCTCCTGATACATTTCTGCATCCCTAACACACTTAGCCAGCCCCTTTGACCAACAACTCCCTGTCTTGTGTCCCTCCTGGTACAACCTAGATTTCAGTCGAGTGTCATTGCACTGTTTATTGATTCATCTATCTCCCTCTTTACCCTTGGAGTTCCTAGAAAGCCAGAAAAATGTCCTGCTCATTTCTGCATCACCAGCATTCAGCCCAGCAGCCCAGTCGGTGGGAATAACTGATGAATGAATACATTAATCAATATATGAAAATATGAACAAGTGAAGGGAGTGGATTAGGCAACCTCTAGAGTATAGCCTAGTGTTTTAGAGGATGGGCTATACGTTAGGAGGGAGTTTAAAGGTGCCCAAGTTTGACTTCCAACTCTGTTTCTGCCTATGTGACCTTGAGCAAATCATTTAACATGTCTGTGCCTCAGTTTCCTTGTCTATAAAATGGGAATAATAGTGACATTCACAGGGTTATTAAAAGAATTAAATGCATTCATATAAGTAAATCTAATCAACCTGGCTCAATAATTTCAGCTGATATTATTATTAGTAGTAGCATCTCCATTTCCATTCTGATGGAAACTAAGGCAGAAAAGGTAATGACCTCATTAAATTTCTAAACTGAAATCCAGTTCCTTTGGCTCCAAACCCGTGCCCTGACCACTAGCCACCTTCTTATGATGCATCAAGGGTCTACATCATTGTGAATGAAACGTCTTTACTTTTCTGCCTAGAATCTTCAAAAGTGTGATTTCCACAGTGTTCTTAGAGATCAGTGAAAGGGTTGGAGGTCTTCAGAGAAAAATGCCACCAAATTTGCTTTGCTTCTATCAGGAGCCAAGGACTTACGAAGGGAGTACCTGTTCATCGCTGTAGCTGGCGTTTATTGAGCAATTACTATGTACTAGGTCAGAAGTCGGCATACTACAGTTTATGGGCCAAATCTGTTTTTGTAGGGCCTCTGAATTAAGAGTAGAGTTTATATTTTAAGTGGTTTTAAAAAGTCAAAAGAAGCATAATATTTTATGCACATTAAAATTATATGAAATTAAATTTTCAGTGTCCATTAATGAAATTTTATTGTAACACAGCCACATCCATTCTTTGCACATTGTCTATGGCTGCTTTAGTGTCCAAAATCCTAGAAGACTTCTTAGCTGGTCTTTTACAGTAAAAGCTTGCCAACCCCTGTGATGGATGTTCTTTTCAGGACTTCACCTGGATTACTCGCTCAGTCTTTTTTTTTTTTTAATAAATTTATCTATTTATTTAACTTATTATTTTTGGCTGCATTGGATCTTCGTTGCTGCACATGGGCTTTCTCTGGTTGCAGCGAGCGGGGGCTACTCTTCGTTGCAGTGTGAGGGCTTCTCATTGTGGTGGCTTCTCCTGTTGCGGAGCACAGGCTCTAAGTCCGCGGGCTTCAGTAGCTGCAGCCCGTGGGCTCAGTAGTTGTGGCTCACGGGCTCTAGAGCACAGGCTCAGGAGTCGTGGCACACGGACTTAGTTGATCCGTGGCAAGTGGCATCTTCCCCGACCAGGGCTCAAACCCGTGTCCCCTGCATTGGGAGGCAGATTCTTAACCACTGCGCCACCAGGGAAGTCTCTCACTTACTCTTTATGACTCCATATGGTAGAGGTGTGCAGACTGACCTCGTTTGCCATTGGGAAGCAGATGCTTAAAGGCGGCAAGTAACTTATAACAGGTCACGTACCTATGTTACCAGGGGGCAAGTAACTTATAACAGGTCACATACCTATGTTACCAGAGTCAGGACATGAGAGCTGGGCAGCTCAGAAAGAATGAATGGCAATTTCCCCCTGTGGCTGAATTTTTCCTAAGACTCATCAGACTTGTTTACTCTTCTCAAAAAATAAAAAATAAATGGCTCTTAACTATTAGAGGGACCTAAATTAAGTGAAAAAGGGAAGATGCTTTTGCAATAGTTTAATAAAGCAGATGGTGGGTGGTGGGTGGCAGGTGTAGGGCCTGACTGGTCCAGATGGATGATTGGGAGAGGAGGGGTGGTGGTCAGACTCAGAGGAGGGTGGTAATTATAAGACAACCAAACTCTACTCTGAGTAGTCAGTGAGGGTCTCACTGCTCAAGACGTGGGCCTGAGGCCACCCTGGGGCCAAGTTGCTGCGGGGAATGGCAGAAATCCATTCTGCTAAGGGGAGTTTGAGAGATGTTGGAGAGAAGGCCAGGTCAGGGATGTATGGGGTAATTTCTGCCCAGGATCTTTCTTCTGCCTTGGAGCTCTCAGCATCTGTCTTAAAGCTATTACGTTGTTCCCACATTCCACAACTTCTGCCCCTGAACTGGCTGGTCTCAGGGTCTGACTTGGGCCAAGCACAGTGCTTCCAAGGATTTGGAAGCACTCCTGTGTAATACAAGAGAGATTATTCCGGAAGACAGGATTATTTTCCAGAGTAGAAAAATGGAAGTGAGTCAGGCTGAGCCTTTATATAGTGTAAACACCTTATTAGGAGTTTTCCATGCACTATTCCATTAACCTAAAAGTCAACCTATCAAATGGGGCAATGGGGCAGAATTGGCCTATATTCCCCCAGTATTCTTCCCCCTTCTTCCTTAGCAAGAGGACCTCAATTTCACCAGGGTGCATAGCTACCTGAATAAAGATTGCATTCCTTAGAAACCCTTGTTGCCAAGTAGGGCCACGTGACAAATTCTGCCCAAAGGTCGGTAACTGTTGCGTATGCCTTCCAGGAAGCATTCTTTAAAGAGAGGGAGAGAATCCCACTATAGTCCTTACTCCTTCCTGCCAGTTAAAAATAGGACATGGTGTCTGGTGCTTGACAGCCATGTTGGGCCATGAGGTGAATACTTCCTGCTGATAGTCACAGAGCAGCAAAAGGGAAGGGCCTGGTTCCCTGAAGATTATGAAACTATCCTACCTGTCCTGAACTGCTTACCTGGAGACTTTTAGATGAGAGAGAAAGAAACTTTTATCTTGTTTAAGCCACTGTTACCTTGGCTTTTCTTGTGCTCGTAGCCAAACCAAATGCCAACTTATAATAATGTAGCAACAGAGGCTCAGAGAGGTCAATGACTTACTCAAGGTCACACAGCTATTAAGTGGCAGAACCAGGATTTATACACAGCCTTGCCTGACTTCAAAGCCTGTTCTTCTTTTAAAAATAATGACAACTCAATGACAGCCACTATTCATTGAGTCCCTACTATGTGCCGGGCACTGGGCATCTTCACCAAAACTGACCGGGTTTGCTACCACAAGCTCAATATATGAGCTAGGGCAAGCTATTTGACCACTGAGCTTCAGATTCCCCACCTGTAAATGAGCTCAAATACATGGTTTTGGGGAAAATGAAATGAGATCATGGATGTAAAGTGCTGAGTGTGTTGCCTGGCACAGAATGGGTTCCTTATAGACGACTTCCACTTTATGTCTGGATCATTGGTGTCCTATCATAGGTTGCACACATAGTAGGCACACAGGTTAACCCCCACTGCTTGCATGCCAGTAACTGTTGTATTAGCTGCTCTTGCAAGAAAAGGACAGAGACAAGTGAATTGAACGTTTACTGGACACCTAGTACGTGCAGTAGCACACAGCCGGCTGCTTGGGAAGACACAATTCTTGGTAGATGAGAAGCTCGTGGTGAGAGTGGTGAAGGCCAGCCCTGTTAAAGGGGAAGACGGAAAAAGAGTTCAAGAATTCAGGATCATAGCTCCCTGACCAAAGCAGGACAGGGCTCCGAGGAGTACATGCATGACCTAAGGATACCGCAGAACAGAAATCTGGTGAGGTTAGAGACTGAGCACTCAGGCCTCCAATGTCATGAGAACCCCAGATGGCTTTCTGCTGGCTGGTTTTGGTGATCGGATATCCTAGGCGAGGCGGGATTTGGGCAAGCCTGGAATAAGGGGAAGGTTTTGGTAGGCACCGTGGCAGAGGGTGTGGTTCCAGGGAAGATGCTAAATTACTCTGACCTCCTGGGTGCCAACTGGTGGAAGAGACTGGAAATCACATGTCCTTAACCAATAAAATCCATTCATCTGGAACTTCTTCTAAATATTCTAAAGGCACATTAAAGCTGACATTGAGAGATGGTAGGAAAAACAGAATTTGGAGTCCAAAGACTCACATTCTAAGCTTAACTCTTCTGTTTACTAGCTGGGAGATGCTATTCAAGTCAGGGAATTACAGGTCTCAGTTGCTACCTCTGTTAAGTGGGGCTTAATTAAATAAGCACCTTGCTGACATGAGGATTATGTGAAATAATATATGAGAAAGCACCAGACAAGGGATGGTTAGCAGCGAAAGGACTTTGCCATCAGACTGACCTCTCTGAGCTTCTGTTTCGTTCTCTGGAAACTATTAAAGGTGTTCGAAGGATGACATCAAAGCATGGAAAACACATAAAACAGCCCCTTTAAAAATGGTAGCCACAGGGCTTCCCTGGTGGCGCAGTGGTTGAGAGTCTGCCTGTCGATGCAGGGGACACAGGGACACGGGTTCGCGCCCAGGTCCGGGAAGATCCCACATGCCGCAGAGCAGCTAGGCCCGTGAGCCACGGCCACTGAGCCTATGCATCCGGAGCCTGTGCTCCGCAACGGGAGAGGCCACAACAGGGAGAGACCCGCGTACCACAAAAATAAATAAATAAATAAATAAGGTAGCCACCACCTTCATCATCGCCATCATAATTAATAATGTTTTCTAATACCTGGGCTCAAAACTGTTCAGCTTAGATTATTCAGTCCTCTCAAAGAGATAGAAGATACATGTGGTGTAGAAGCAGACTCGGCAATCTTTCCTGTAAAAGCAATGCTTTTGCTTCAGCTGTCTTCATACCATACGCATCCTTGAAGGCTCCTGCAGAAAGCTGCATTCATCTCCTGGGGTGTCCAAGGAAAGCCCGGGCCTTGTCTCCTGAGTCTGCCCTCAACCTGCCTCACAGGTGCAACCAGAGGAGAGAAAAGGCCAGGCTGGGCTGGGGGACCCTTCTGTAGCAGGTGGCCCATGCCCACGAGCCACTTGTTGAATTGCATGGGGCAGAGCTTGACCTCCAATGAAGTGATTCTTTAACAAGTAGCCTTTCAAGACACCATCTACAAAATTCTTTCTTCCTTATTTCATGCCTTTTAGCTTCATATGATTAGCAGAGTGGGAACAGGTGTCCAGGGAGATAACAGATCATCAGAGATGAGATGCTCATGGGGAAATCACCAGGTCCAATCTCATGTGATGTGCTTTTCCCACCTGCAAGGACACTATTTTATTCTTAAAAATTTCAGAGCCTGGAACCAAGTTTTATGTACATATAAAATAACAATAACTTCTCTCAGGCCTGACCATTGCATTGGGTAAAATTGCTTTGGGACTTTTAGAAGTCTAGTAGTTGTATGGCTGTAGAGTAAGTATAATGCATATAAACTGTGCTTTGGGGCCCACATGTGTCCAGACATTTAAATGGGCAGGAAGAAGAGGAAACAATAAAGACAAATAAAAAGTCAGAGAATCTATTATGTGCTAAGCATTTTATTGATGCTCTCACTTAATTCTCAGAGAGCCCCCCCTGAAATGGGTATTAGTAAGCCCATTTCACAGTTAATAATAATAATGACAGCAATAATAGTAATAATAGAGTCACTGGGATCACTGCTGACCTTTACTGAGCTGTCGCCATGTGCCAGGCAGAGTGCTAAGAGCTTTACATACATTATCTCACTTAATCCTCATAAAAACCCTGGATCCTAGGTCTAGCCCTATCCCCATTTTACAGATTCGGAGATATGCAGGTACTATGTGGAAAAACAGAAGTTCAAGTGCATGCTCTTAGCCTTTACACAGTAGGGGCTGAAGGCAATGAGGCCAGGCAATCAGGGACCTTGTCCTGGACACACAAGTAGTAAGTGGTTCACCAGAGACCTGAAGCCAGGTTTGCCCAGTTGCAAAGGCCACTTTGCTTCCGGCAGCCCAGAGCATTCTGACAGGTGCAGGGGGCCAGTACTATCTCCCCTTGAGCCTCAAAACGGTTCCAAGGGCTTCCCTAGTGGTGCAGTGGTTGAGAGTCTGTCTGCCGATGCAGGGAACACAGGTTCGTGCTCCGGTCCGGGAAGATCCCACATGCCGCGGAGTGGCTGGGCCCGTGAGCCATGGCCGCTGAGCCTGCGCGTCCATCCAGAGCCTGTGCTCTGCAAAGGGAGAGGCCACAACAGTGAGAGGCCCACGTACTGCAAAAAAAAAAAAAAAAAACGGTTCCAAAAGCTAGATGAACAGGAAGACTAAGGTTGCCAATAAGTTCACTCTAGCCCAGTCCCACTTTGGAAACAAGCCCTGGTAATGAGTTTGGGCTTCACTCTAAGTGAGTGAAGGAAGCCACTTGGAGGAGTGTGAGCCAGAAAGTGACACATCCTTATTAAGAGGTTTTAAAAAATTACTCAGGACACTCTGTGGGGAACAGACTGCAAGAGTGGGAGCAGGATTGTTAATTACCTAATGTAAGTTTCTAAGTGCACAGAGACGATTCCTTGTAAGAAAATTAAAATACTCAGATGCAACTAAAGTCCGCCTGAGCACTGCCCCTACCCTGGTGTGGTTTCCGAATCCTGGAGCAAGAAGGCCCAGTTTCAGTGGGCTAACAGCCCTCATGCCCAAGCAATGCCGTGAGGACTGCTGAAAACAGAAGTGGCATCTGGACCATTTCATGCGGTGCTGGGCAAGCAAACCAAGGGTGAGGGAGAATGCGTGCACTCAGCCAGCTGTAACTCAGGGTAGACGTGGCTGCAGTGAATTGTCGTTCAAGGTGGGTTGGACACCCAGAGCAGACCAGACCACTCCTCCCAGGTCCCAGAGATTCAGGAAGGTAGTAGAGAGTGGAGGAACCCAGAAGGATGGGCCAGATGATGGGGAAGATGATGGGCTTTCCAGAGCACTAATAATAAGAAGTGAACATTTCTTGATGCTTACTGTGTGTCAGCCATGGTTCTGAGCACCCGATACTCATTCATTTATTTAGATCTCATCACCCTGCAAGGCCAAGGCAGTTTATTCTCATTATTCGTGATAGTTTTGTTCCAATAAGTTCTCCCTGAACACTGAATTTATGAATACTGGACCCCTGCTTCCAGGGCAACTCAAGATTAGGGTCCTGTAAACCTCTGGTCACATTATTTTTGTCAATCAATACATAACCCGGTTTTATGTATGTTTCTGTTTAAAGGCACCTTATTTAATATATAGTGGAAAAGAATATAAAAAGGAACGTATATATGTATAACTGAATCACGTTGCTCTACAGCACCAAATATTCTGCAAAAAGGACACTCGTTTACCGTAGAAGAGCTGAACCAAGCAGCAGACATCACCTTGTTTGAGCAGAGCTGGGAATGTGCCGATCACGTGACCCACATCCCCCCACCCCCCCACCCCCCCCACCCCGCCCCCAACACGTCCGTCAGTTTCCGGGAGAGCGCATCGAGTATTGATTTAAGAGTTACAAATACATTTTAGTCGGTAGGTGAATTCACAAAGAAAAAGTTTGTAAACAGTGAAGACTGTTCTATTAGATATTAGATCCCTGTTTTACCCATGGGGAAAGTGAGGCACAGGAAGGTGAAGTTCCTTGTCCCGGGTCTCATAGCCAGTAAGTGGCAGAGCCAGGATTCCGTGCTCAGGCACTGATTACATCCTCTACACTGCACTGCCCTCTTCTCTCGTGTGGATTCAGTTGCGTGCAAGGGGCAGCAGATGGAAGGCGGGCACGTGTTTGCATGGATGGTGCACATGTGCTGTGGGCAGAGCTGGCAAAGTGGGAGACTCAGAGCTCCCACCTCATGCGATTGAATTTAAAGGATATGATGCATGAGGCATGAACAGCACATAATCAATGCTTGATCAACAGTGCCTGCCCTGCGCATAGCACACACAGAATAGACTAAAACTCAGAAAACCCCTATAGATCATACACATGACATTTGACCCGAGAGTAAACGTTGCTATGCATCTTTGCACACTTGTCTCTAAGAAACCCACCTAGAAACTCACTAGACATCCAAGATCCCATTTAAATGCAAAATATTCATAGAACCTGACTGTCACAGGGATGCCAGCAAATATTTTCAGGAGATTATCTGATCTACATTTCAAAACTCTGTAAAACCCATCTGTAAAAATTTCAAAACTGCAACACAGCAAAAGAGATATGTTTTTTTTAAATGAATGGATCCAAAATGATCAGGAAAAGTATTTGGAAGTTTATTCATTTAGAAAACTCTATCAATGGATTAGATATAAATTAATTGCTAAGATACAGAATCCAAGAAGGCTCTGTTCAGTGAGGTGTCATCAATTTAATATGGGGCTTTGCTAATTGAATGTATAATTTGAACAAATTCAAAAGAGTATGTCACACTTAAACAGGATAAGAAAGAGCACAGCCTAGACTATAGAGTCAGGCAATCAAAGTGATTTTTTAAAAGAAACTTGGAACAATAGATGCATTAAGCTTCTAAGCATTGGAAAAACCCACGTCTGGTGGCTTACAAAGGTCAGAGTTGGAGGCCAGGTACAAAGAGCCTTTGGAGGTATTGAATCTGAAACGAAAATTTGTTCTCAGGGGTGGAATTGCTGGACCATATGGCAGTACCTGAAAAAAACAAAAACTCTAATTTGAAAAGGTACCTTCACCCCAATGTTCGTAGCAGCCTTATTTACAACAGCCAAGACATGAAAACAACCTAAGTGTCAACCAGATGAAAGGATAAAGAAGATGTGGTGTATAGACACAATGGAATAGTACTCAGCCATAAAAAAGAATGAAATTTTGCCATTTGCAGCAACATGGATGGACCGGGATGGAGGGTATTATGCTAAGTGAAATAAGTCAGACAGAGAGAAACAAATCATGTGTGACATCACTTATATGTGGAATCTAAAAAATACAACAAACTAGTGAATCTAATAAAAAAGAAACAGACTCACAGGTATAGAGAACAAACTAGTGGTTACTAGCGGCCAGGGGTGGGGCGGGGGGGCCAAAATGGCGAGGGGAGTGGGATGTACAAACTACTGGGTGTAAGATAGGCTCAAGGGTATATTGTACAACACGAGGAATATAGTTGATATTTTGTAACACCTATAAATGGAGTGTAACCTTTAAAAACTGTATAAACATTTTTTAAAAAGAAGAAATTGGTTCTCCACACAGAGTAAGTGGGGAAGCTGTCAGCCGTACTCCAGGACGCTGTGTTAGTGCCACGGGTACACCAAGCAGGTGGCCCTCCAGACAGAAAACAAACAAGAGTGAAAAGAGATCCTGTTACCTACGTTGACGCTTACTCAATTTTGAACAGAGCTGGAAGCCATCGAGTTTTTGAAGAGATTACAGAACACCTAATTCGCCTGGGGCTGAGTTTTGTCGTTAGTGAATCCTGGGGGAAAGAAGAGTTCCTGCTTTCAATATTTCTCTGGTTCTCCCCCGTAGTGATAATAATAATGGCGAACATTGATTGAACGCTTGTCGTGACATACGTCATCTCACTCAACTATGACAGTCACCTTAAAGCCCAGTTATTCCAGTTTTGCCGGTGGGGAGACTGTGACCGAGAGAGCTCAAGCACTTCTCCCAAATCCACAGTCAGTGAGTAACAAGATGCAGGATTTGAACCTAGATCCACCTGCTCCCAATACTGAGATTTTTAATCATTTCTAAATTGCTTCTCTAGGATGATATTGTTTCAAAAGAATAAAAAGACTGGCTGAATATGAAAATAAATCAGACTTTTCAAATACCATAAGAAACCCAAGATGTGTACCTCCTCAGTGAATGACGTGTTTGTGTGCCAGCCTCAGGAGTGCTAGCCACACGTGATGTGATTCCAGTCCCAGACCCCATTTTCAGCAGCCCTTTGGGGGTCACAGGATAACAAAATAAAGGTAACAATAAGCCTGACAGAATATGAGGAGGTTCTGCAGACTTCTTGATGCCTTGGACAAGCCCTAGGCATACTGCTGTTGTTTCCAGAATGGACATTCTGAACAAGACTATATAAGAGAGAGAAAACTCCTGTACCCTGTGCACCTTGGCCTAGTCTATTCCTCCTCTAACCCTAACCCTGAGAATAGCTGGGCTTGTTGTCAAAGAATATATTAATAGTTCTTTGCAACATTTACCCTTAATTCTGGGAGATCTCCCTTGGCCGGGCAGGTCCACATCTTGGCAGGTTACATTTGTCCTTGCATGGGACAATCAAACAAACACCCAGAATTCCTGACGTAGGAATATAAAAATGAAACGTGCAGGCTTCCCTGGTGGCACAGTGGTTGAGAGTCCGTCTGCCAATGCCGGGGACGCGGGTGCGTGCCCCGGTCCGGGAAGATCCCACATGCCGCGGAGCGGCTGGGCCCGTGAGCCATGGACCCTGAGCCTGCGCGTCCGGAGCCTGTGCTCCGCAACGGGAGAGGCCACAACAGTGAGAGGCCCGCGTACCGCTAAAATAAAAAAAATAAATGGAACGTGCTATCTTAATATCTGACATCAGGAGTTTCTCTTAGGGAGGGAAGCATCTCTGGGAAAATGCCTTGCGGGTGTTGGGACGAGAAAGAAGGGTGGCTCAACATTCCCAGAAGCTGGAAGCAGAAGTGCAGAAATGACCAAGGTGACCCATTAGATTCAGCAGTGTGTATGCACCCACAGCTCTGAAGTCTTCTTCCCAAGCCGATGCATGCATGTGACTTTTCTTTGGTGGGAACTATGAAGACGGGCTAGATTTTCCTTTCAGATAGACCAGCTGTGGAATGAAGACAACCTGAACAGGATGGGGAGGTGGTCCCCACACTGAACTCAGTGCGAACAGGAGCTGGGGGTTGGTGTGAACGAGAGAATAAAATCACCCCCTCCCCCAGATTTCCAGAATCTTGGTGAGGGCCCACCTGTGGCACTATAGTGTTTCCACCTATTTTATCTAGATCTGAACAGGTCTGGAGGCCTCACCTTCTTCTGACACACAGAGACATCCCAAGACACACAAAGCACAAGTCGTCACTGATAACACCTGAAACAAGTATTGTTGATCAAACGTGTACCGGGCCTCATCCTAAGCAACTGACATACCTTAATTTATTCTCAACAACTATGAGGAAGTTAGTATTAATGAGGAAGGTACTATTAATTTCTCCATTTTACAGATGAGGAAACAGGCACAGAGAGGTTGCATGATTTTCCCAAGATCGCACAGCTGATGAGTGATGGAGGCAGGTAGGAACCCAGTCAGCTGGGCTTCAGGAACCACATTCTTAGGTAAGAAGTTGCAGAATGAAGGAGGGAGGCTTGTTCCCAAAGCACCCCTGTCTACGGACCCTAGAATTTTAGAATGTCCCCCAATTCTGATTAGAGCAACGCACAATCTATATCCAGAAAATGCAGAGGTCAAAAATGCGGGTCACACATTTTGGAAACCCTGGATGCAATGGAGAGTCAGTCACATGGCAAATGGTCACCCCACAGTATAATGTTTGATGGACTCCAACGGAAGAAGCAGTGCTGTGTGTCAATTGTCAGAGGTCACAGGGAGGGGCTCCAGGCCACGTCAGTCCACCTATCCCCTGGCCCCTACAGAACCGAGGACACAGACTGGATAGGAAGCTGGCCTGCGGTTACCCTGTCTCTTGCTGAGATAGCTGCACTGCGGAAATTACTCCCTCAGACTACACTTTCCTCGGTGGAAGATAGCACAGCAGGGAAACTGTTTAGGAGAATAAAGTTTCCAAAGATAAACTTTGCTCTCTGATACCTCCTCTCCGATCTCTCCACTTTAAATCTGCAGAGGCTGTTTTGGGGTTTTTATTAAACACTCACATTCTCAGCATACACTCTGCCATTTAAAAACACTTTCTCATCGTGATCTCATTTGACTCTCAGCATCTGTGCAAAACAGGCAGAACAGGCATAATTACGACCATCATGAAGGATGGGGAAACTCAGACACAGGGTGAACTCAAAGCAAGCCAGCCTTAAACAACGATCTCTGGGTTGGCGGTTCTGAAAATATTGGTAGAAGTTAACATGGTAACCATCATTCTCTTATTTTCCAGATGTGGAAACTGGTGCTCCAAGAGAGGTATAGGCAAGTCAAAATTTACTCAGCTAGTTAGCTGCAGGGTTAGGACTTGAACTCAAGCCCCCTGCCTCAGACTAACCTGTCTAAACACAGTCTGTGGTGTTGCTTGATCTGCTTCTCTATTTCTTTCACCCTGCAAGGCAAGGCTAACTCATCATTTATGGAGACTGGCAAGTCTTAGCTTTTCTTTTCGTAGTTCTAACAGGTGAGCATCCAATCCTGCCCTAAAAGCATTTGCCTTCCCACCCAGCTACATCACTTGTCCAACATGGGAAAACGATAGCTGTGTGTCACCTGCAGTGGCTCAAAGATTTTATCCTTTTAGGGTGGGTCCAGGCTGAATGAAGTAAGTCACTCCCTGTGCAGCTGGACTCAGGCCCAGACTTGGGAAGGAATCACATTACTGGGGTTTGCAACCTGGCTGTCCCATCAAAGCCAATTGTTCTTAATCATAAGAACAGAAGAAACAAGGGGACAAGCTCATGACTGGAACAGAAAACAATCTATTTCTATGTGATTGTTGGGCCATCTGTGCTTAACCTACCCCTAAAACTAAATTAAGCCAGACCTGATGCTCATCCACACAGTCTTCTATCCATCCCTCCATCCAGCAAGCTAATCATCCATCCATCCATCCATCCATCCATCCAACCAACCATCCATCATCCATCTGTTCAGCCACCATCTATCCATCTATTCATCCATCCAACCACCTAACTACCCATCCAACCATCATTCATCTATTCAACTATCCACCATCCATTCGCCTAGTCACCCATTCAACCATCCATCCATCCGTGCATCCATCCATCCATTCACTCTCCTCAGTACTTTTCTCTTTCCTTCCTCCTATCTCTGTGTTCTTTCATTCATCCATTTTTCATTTATCTATAAATTATATTATTTATTTACTCATTTATTTATCCGAAAGTTGTTATCAAACACATTATTTTCTCATGTATCCCTAACAACAGCCTTGGTTCCTCCTCCCTACCCACATACCTTTGTAGATGAGAAAACTTAAGGCTCAAAGAAATTATGTAATTTACTCAAATAATTACTTGTTGAGCTGTATAAAATTAAATCTCTTTCTTTGGAGGATTTTGATCCAGAGAAGGGAGGTGTCAGGTGTGAACAGGTTATGATATTCAACATTCCAAAGCCTTCCTCCAAGCTCTTAAACACTCAGCAAGCATTTATTGAACAGCTACTGTGCATTTATTGAACTCTACTATGTGCCAAACAGGTAACAGAAACCAAGGCCACAAAGAATAAAACAAACCCTAATGGTCTGGTGGAAGGTGAGTATATAGAGCTGTAAACAGACAATCGATTATAGGTTTAAAATGTGGTAAATGCAATAATAAAGGTCAGCAAAGAAAGAAGTGACTTTCTTGCTTAGGGTAGCCTGTGAAGTTGACCTTCAGGAGCAAACAGTTGAATAAGGTCCCAAAGGAAAAGTAAAAATTTGCAAAAATAGGAGTTTCAACTAGATTTTTAAGCTTTTTTTTTTTTCATTGTAAAAACACTATGTTTGTGATGAACATTTTGAAGAAGACAGATGGGCAAAAATATAAGTAAACCCTCTCATTCTCTCAGCACTCTCCCACATGCTAGAAACCCACTCCCCAGGGAGCTACCTCTGTTAACTCTATCTAGAGCATCAATCTAGAATTCTCTACCACATATAAGCAAAACATCTCACTAAGGGTTGCGACTTTGGGATTTTCTAATACTATCATTTGTTCTGCAGTTATTAGCTGGCATCGTTTGGTAAAGGAAAACTTTCCCTTATTAACTAGATAAACTGCAGCTTTTTTTTTTTTTCTTTTTTTTTTTGCGGTTCACGGGCTTCTTACTGCTGTGGCCTCTCCCGTTGCGGAGCACAGGCTCCAGACACGCAGGCCCAGTGGCCATGGCTCACAGGCCCAGCCTCACCGGGGCACGAACCCGCGTCCCCTGCATCGGCAGGCAGACTCTCAACCACTGCGCCACCAGGGAAGCCCTTAATTCACATTTTTATCTCCTTTTATCTCAAACCCAAAATCTAAATTCCTGATAACATATGTATATTATATATTTGCTTTATCCTATACTGAACACTAAATGATTACAAAGTTACAATTACCTTACAGTGATTATTAGCAATGAAACTGAAGTTCAATATTTCTCTGCAGTTCTTTCTTGTGCTTAAGGACAGTCTGAATACCAAAAGTCAAAAGTCATTTGAAATCTTTTCTCTGTGTGCTAATGTGAAAAATTTAATGTATCACCAGGGTTGTTTGTTCCAGTTTACTTTCAATTTTAGGTTGCCTTTTTATATTTTCTGTTTAATTTTTGAATATGTAAACATTTACATAGTTCCAAAGTTAAAACCATATACAAAGATGCACTCAGAGAAATAGCTGTCCCTCTACTCTATTCCCCCAACCTTGTGTAGCTAAATACTATTTTTATTAGTTTCCACTTTATCCTTCCAGTGCTATTTTTTATAAAAATAGTATATACTGCCCCTTGTTTTTACACAAAAGGTAGCAAACCCTAAACAGTTTTCAACAGCTTGCTTTTTTACTTAATAAAGTATTCAGAAAATCACTCCCAATCTGTACATACAGATATTTTTTATTGAATTTTAGTATTGCATATAGTCTACTGTGTGAAAATATCCTGGTTTATTCAACCATCCTCTGAATGATACATATTTGAGTTGTTTCCAGTCTTTTTGCTCTTGGAAATAATGCCACAGTGGCATTTTTTTGCCACAATGCCACAGATATTTATGAAAGTATATCTTTATTGTAGATTTCCTAGAAATAGGATTGATGGGTCAAAAGGTAAATGCACATGTAATATCATTAAATGTAAAATTCCTCTTCATAGGCTTTGGACATTTTGCACTTTTACCGGAAAAGTATGAGAGTGATGGTTTCTTTGCAAACAATGTGTTACCTAACTCTTGGATTTTTGCCAATCTGAGAGATAAGAAATGACATTTCAGTGTTGTTTAAATTTGCATTTCCTTTATTATGAGTGAGGTTGAGCATCTTTTCATATATTTAAAGACCTTTGCCTTTCTTTCTGCTATGAACTATGTCTTTTGCCCATTTTACCTCAATTCTGAAGAGCTTTTTAATGTATTAATAAGATTAGCCTTTTATGATGTAAGTTGCAAATATTTTCTCTCGGCTTTTCATTTCACCTTGACGGCTTATGATGTCTTTTGTCATGCAAAAATTTTTAAAATTTAGGTAACTGAATTTATCAGTTTTTTCTTTTAACACTTCTGAATTGTGAGTGATAGGAAAAGGCTCTTGTCATTCCCAGGGTTAAAGGAATTTGCCTACATTTTCTTTTAATATTTATATGGTTTAATTTTTACATTTAGATTTTTGATGCATTTGGAGTTTAACCTGATGAATGGTATGAGGTGTGGACATAATTTTATCATTTTCCAAATGTCTCTCCAGTTATCCCAACACCACTATTTGCAAGGCCATTTTCTTCCCCCAGAATCTGAGATGTCACTCTTTCCTAGACCAAATTTCCATGTGTCCTTGGTCATATTTCTGGACTGGTCATTATGTTTACAATTGTCCTGTCTATTCAGGTGCCAATAACACTGTTTTAATTATAAACTATGTCATGTGTCTTCCACTTGCCCCTCTAGACCCTCTCCCTTGCTTCTGCATTCTGTCATGAGCCCTGGGAGGTTGGCTTCAAAGAACTACAACCACTGCTTCCTTGTCTTTGGCTTCTGGTTGGATGTACCCATTGGGGAGGTGTGGCAGGAGATTGGAAGGAAGGGAGAAAGGTGAAGGTATCTATTCTCCTGGCTCGTTCCTGCAGGGTATCCTTGATCTGTCTGTGTCCCTGGACAGAAGGTCACCAGTCCTCTCAACCTGGCCATTTCTACACAACCCTCTCTTCTAGGTTCTGCTACCTGCCCCCTCCTCTCACACCTTTGGGCCCTTAGCTGGTTAACAACCCAACATGTATTGGGAAAACTGCATAATCCCTTATGATTTTCATACAGCCTGTCCACCCACACCTTTGTAAATAGTCCCTTTATTAAATAATTTTCCAATTATACTAATTTGAGTGTGTCATCTGTTTCTTGCTCCAGCCTAAGTAATATACGGAGGCTGTATTTACTTCTATCTCTCTGCCTATCTATCTAGCTATCTGCCATCTATCCATCTGATGGAATTACCTTGTCCCTCAACACTCCTAAAAAGGTTTCCAAGCTATTCATGCTTTTTCTTTACATGAATTTAAAATCAAGTCGGCAGACTCCATTAAAAACCTTTGTTGATACTTATTACTATAGCATTCAAAGATATGTTATCTTGGGGAGGACTTACATCCTTGTGGTGCTGAGTTAGTCTTTCCAAGACCCTGGTTTGTCTTAACTGTTCTTCAAATCTACTTTTATTTTGTTAAAGAAATTTAAAATTTCCCTCAAATAGGTTTGCCCATTTCATGCTAAGTCAAATAGGTTTGCCCATTTCATGCTAAGTGTAGTGTTAGGTTTCTTTCTTTCTTTCTTTCCTTCTTTCTTTCTTTCTTTCTTTCTTTTTGATATTGTAAATGGTGTCTTGTGCTTCACTGTATCTTCTACCTGGTTATTGTTATATGAAGACTATTTTGTAGGTTATTGATTTTTTGTTTGTTAATTTTACAACCTTCCATGTTACTAAATCATGTTTTCATCATAATTTTTTCCCTTACTTCTTTTGGGTTTATCAGGTAAAAATTTTAACAGCTTTATTGAGACATAATTCATATGACATAAAACTTACCCATTTAGAGAATATAATTCAATTTTTTTTACTATATTTACAGGGTTGTGTAACCATGACCACAATCTAATTTTAGAACATTTTTATAACCCCTAAAAGAAACCTCACACTCATTACATTTCTCCTAACCCCCCGCCACTCCCAGTCGTAAGCAGCCACTAATTTACTTTATATCTCTATAGATTTTCATGTTCTGTACATCAGCCATTTAAATGGAATCATACAATATGTGGTCTTTTGTGACTGGCTTCTTTCACTTATATTATTTTAAGGTTCATGCAGGTTGTAGCATACATCAGTTCTTCATTACTTTTATTGCTGAATAATATTTCATTGTATAAATATTTCACATTTACCCATTTATCAGTTGATAGATGTCTGGTTTGTTTCAACTTTTTGGCTATTATGAGTTAAGGTGCTGTAAACACTCATATGCAAGCTTTTGTTTTCACATATATTTTCATTTCTCTTGGGTGTATATCAAAGAATGGAATTGCTTAGTCTTATGGTAACTCTATACGTAACATATGGAGGAGGTGCCAAACTGTTTTCCAAAGTGGTTGAACCATTTTGTGATCTTTCTCATCAGCAAAGTATGAGGGTTTTGAGTTCTCCACATTCTGCCAACAGTTGTTATTGTCTGTCTTTTTGATAATAACCATTCTACTGGGTATGAAGTTGTATTTCATTGTGGTTTTGATTTGCATTTCTTTAGTAAGTAATGATACTGAGCATCTTTTCATGTGCTTATTAGCAATTGGTACATCTTCTTTGGAGAAATGTCTACTCAAATCTTTGTTTATTTTTAAAATTCAGTTGTCTTTTATTATTTAATTATGAGTTCTTTTAATCTGGATACTAGACCCTTATCAGATATATGATCCTAAATATTTTCTCCCATTCTGTGGGTTGTCTTTTCACTTATTGGAGGTATCATTTGTAACACAGAAGTATTTAATTTTGATATAATCTGATTTTCTCTTTTTTTCTTTTGTGGCTTGTACTTTTGTTGGCCTAAGAAACCTTTCCTTAATACAGGGTTGTGAATATTTACTCCTATGTTTTCTTCTAAGAGTTTTAGAGTGTTAGCTCTTAAATTTAGGTCTATGATCTATTTTGAGTTAATATTTGTATATGGTGTGAGGTAAGCAATCCAACTTCATTCTTTTGCATGTGGATATCCAGTTGTCCCAACATAATTTGTTGAAACGATAATTCTTTCCCTATCTATTGTCTTGATACTCTTGTCCAAAATCAATTGATCTTAATATAAATGTTGATTTCTGAACTCAGGTAAATTTTTATATCAAATGAAAATAAAGACAATTTGGTCTCTTTCTCCCCAGTTCTTGTGCCTGACTTTGTTTGCTAATATTTCTAAAAAAAAGGTAAAAGATTGGTGGGAATAGTGAACATCCTTGTTTTATTCTTAATTTGAGTAAAAATGTGTCTCTTTAGTCTCCATTTAACGTTGGGATGTTATATTTGTTTTTTAATGTTAAGAAATTGTTCATTAATTCCTATTTATTGTGCTTTTTAAGGAAATACTATGGAATTTTGCCAAGTGTCTTTTTAATGTCTATGAAGATAAAATGATTATTCTTCTTAGATTTATTTATAAGATCAATTATATTAATTGATTATATATTGATGGATATTAAACCATCTTTGCATTTCTGGAATAAACCCCACTCGATCAGGATGTATTACTTTTAATGTACTGTTGCATTTGTTTGTTATTATTTTATTTAATATTTTTGCATTGCTATTCATAAGTGAGGCAACTATTTTCTATTTGTATACAGTGTTTTTCAGGTTTAGTTATCAGTGGTATACTTATTGAATAAAAAATAATCTGGGAGTTTTTCTCTTTTTCTGTGCTCTACAATTGTGCCATCAAATAAAGTAACCACTGGTCACAAGTGGTTATTTAAATTTAGTTTAATTAAAATTAAAATTTAAAATATTGTTTCTTAGTCCTATTAGCCCCATTTCAGGGCTTTAATCCCCTCATGTGGTTAGTGGTTTTTGCATTGGACAGCACAGATATTCAATGTTTCCTCCATTACTGAGTGGTCTGTAAGATAGTGCTCCTCTAGAATATATGTAGTGTTGAGTTTTAGGGGTGGTGGACAGTTGATAACTATTTTTATTTTTCTTATGGAAATTGGTGCATTTGAACGTTCTATCTCTGTTAGCACTGATTTTGAAATGTTGTGGTTTTCCAGAGACTGTACATTTTTCTACAGTTTAAAATATATTTCCTTAGAATTGTATAAAGCAGTATCTTATACTCTTTAAAATTTCCTCTTTTTCAATGACTGTTTTCCCTTGCCATTTTTGTTTATTCATTTTGTGTTTTTGTGCTTACTCTTTTTATTTCAGTTATTTTGTAGATTTTTTCCAATAGCTAGCTTTTAAATTTTATTTATTTATTCTATTTTTTTAACTTTATTCTCTTATAATTATTATCCATCTTCTGCTTTAGTTTGGTTTTCTGTTTTATTCTTTTTCTAATTTTGGGGGGTTGCTTAATTGATTAATTTTCATGCTTTCATTTTTATTAATATATAATATAATATACAATACAAGAGGCTATTCATTTTTCTTTAATTGCTGATTAAATCACATCTCATAGATTTTTGAAGTTTGTTTTAATTATCAGTATTTTCAAGAATTCTGCAGTTTTGTTTTTTTAATTAGAGATATTTAATTTAAGAATAAAATAGGGTTCATGGTTTTGAATTTGTTACTTATTTTTAGATATATTGCTTAATGAGATAATGCAATCATAGATTTTCTACTTAATCAAATTTATTAAGGTTTTCATTGTTATTTTATATGTGATAATTTTTCAGTGAAGTTATTAAACTCTTCTATTACTTCTTGTATCTTCCAGGCTTTCCACTTTATGAAATTTGCTGCTGTGCTATTTGGGGCATAAATATTTATAACTATTAAGACTCATACATTGTTAAGTGTGGCTTTATTAAGTATTCTTTTTTATCTTGCTATGCTTTTTAGTCTGAATTCTAACTTATCATGTTGAAGTGTTGTTTTTCTATTTTTCTCTACTTCATAGATTTTTTTTTATCCTGAAGTGTTTTTATCTTCTGAGAAAGTTTAATTTTCACTTTCTGTTTTCTTCTTAGAGTAACTTTGAATCAATTTTGGATTTTTTTCCTGTTTATGATTATTTTATTGGACTTTCCTGGGCCCATAATACCTGGTGATCTTATGGGGTGGGGAGAGATTGCACAGGCAAGGTCATAAACTTGCTAAGTTTCTTGGTTGAAGAGTGCCCTCCTTCATTGCTAATATTAAATGCAATTTATTTAATAATTCTTTCTTTCTTTCTTTTTCTTTCCTTCTTTCTTTTCTTCCTTCCTTCCTTCCTCCCTTCTTGCCTCCCTCCCTATCCTTCCTCCCTCCCTCCCTCCCTTCCTTCCCTTCTTTCTTTCGTCTTCTGACACGTATGTTGTTTCAGTAAGTTCGTATCATCAGTCATTCCCTTCTTTCCCTCACTATGAAGCCTCCATTGGTACCACCTACACTTTCTAACATGCCTCATCTCTTACTATACAACTTCTAAGCCCCTTTCTTTTGCCTACCCAGTAGCCAATGCTTTGGTTCACCATACCTTCTATGTATTCTCTACATGTCTTATCTAGAGTGAAACCTTCTCCTGCAGGGTGAACCATCCTTGTAGTTATTTATGTTCCATCACCAGTAGGACCCCTCTTCAATTTTGAAGTAAATTCTGAAACTGACACTGCTAGTATTACACTTATTTTCGCAAGTGCATATAAATTGAAGTGATACGTTCTTTGCATTTTATTTATGCTATGGGTACTTCTGACTGTGGGTGGTTCTATTCTCTCTTTCTCACTCTAATCTCTCTTTCTCTCTCATCCTTTTTATTTGTGTGGGTTTTTTAGAAGACACATGGAAAGATTCTAATATAGACAGCCACCAGTCCCCTACAGGACTCTGGAACTAAAGTGAGCCTCTTAAATTTTGGCTAGATATATTTTTTTAAACGTTTTCATTGGAGTATAATTGCTTTACAATGGTGTGTTAGTTTCTGCTTTACAACGAAGTGAATCAGTTATACATATACATATAACCCCATATATCTTCCCTCTTGCATCTCCCTCCCTCCCACCCTTTCTATCCAACTCTTCTAGCTGATCACAAAGCACTTGGCTAGATATTCTTTTAAACAAGGAAACTACCACCTTGTGGAAGTAGGACTTCTGCCCTATTTGTCTAATTCAACCAGCCACTCTGTCAAATTGGTACAGTTTGCAGCCACACAGTTTTGTGGAGATGGAACAACTTACTGATCCTATCTGAATACAGAAAACCTCCTTGGGGTATTCCTGAGAGAAGTAAATCCCTTCCTTCAGCCTTTAAACTCTTCTCAGTTCAATATAAATTTGAATACTTCCCAGGAAAGACAGTATCTAACTGCAGAATAATGATCACCATCATCACCGCCCTGGATCAGTATCTCTCTCAGAAATGCTAATGCCCTTGCCTGTTATACTTAGTGGACTCAAAACCTTGGCAATCTTTTGCTTAAGGGTTTTGTCTGGTTTCTGAAATGAGCATTAAATAGAGACTTCAGATTATTATCCAAATGTTCTGGAAATGTAAGGAGTTATTTCCTGACATGTCAGGAACTCACCAGTGTCTTCTCACCATACAGAAACCTCCATAGTTTTCACCCCCATATCATTTCCCTACCAACTCATCATTCCCATTTCTCCAGGGTAATTATAAAAAGATGTATCTGGAGGCTTCCCTGGTGGCGCAGCAGTTGAGAGTCCGCCTGCCAATGCAGGGGACACAGGTTCGTGCCCTGGTCCGGGAAGATCCCACATGCCGCGGAGTGGCTAGGCCCGTGAGCCATGGCCGCTGAGCCTGTGCGTCTGGAGCCTGTGCTCTGCAACGGGAGAGGCCACAGCAGTGAGAGGCCCACGTACCGCAAAAAAAAAGATGTATCTGGGCAGATCAAAGGCCTTGACCTTTGATGGTTCCCTGCTATGTACAAAATAAATTCCCAACTTTTCAGCATAGGTCTTCATGATCTGGGTTGTACTTACTAGTTAGCCACTTATTCCCATACTACAGTCTCACAAACTAGTGCCCTGTTTTTTCAGATATCTGACCCTTCATTCACGTGTTTCTCCTGCCTGTGTACTCTCCTCTGTATCCAAGCACTAGGGAACATCTTGCCTTTCTATAATCAATTTAAATGAATCCATCCTTCATCTCCCAGTCGGGATTAGGGACCTCTCTATGCTGTACACTCCGCATTACATGCTCAGTCCCTATGCTCCCTTTCTAGCTCTCCAACTGTAGTTCTGAGCACATCGCATCACCATTTTCTGTGTGTGTGTGTGTGTGTGTGTGTGTGTGTGTGTGTATTTTCCTGTCCTCTCCTCTATCCTGTGAGCCTCATGAGAGCAGGAACAAACACCTCGTTAATTTCTATGACCCTCCAGGGCCTAATACACTGTCTGGTGCAAGGTAGGTGCTTGTTAAATGTTTGAATGAATATATGCACATAGGATCTAAGAGTTAAAACTCCAGCCAGTGTTAAATCCCTTCACCCATTAAGATGATGCTCAGTCATCCCTATAGTTGTGTTTTACTGTGTTTCAGAGAACACTAGCTCAATGAGGATTTTCCCGGGGAAAGAATTTCATGGTCAGCTGTGTCTGGGAAGTACTATTTATTCAGCATCTCTTTCAGACAGTACCTATACTTAGGAATATTAGTGCATTCGTGCATTAAGCGCTCTGAGAAGTCCTGCAGTATTAAAACATGTTTTCTCTTTTTTAACTCAGGGTTTCAAAAACCTGAGTTTCATAAACCCTGAGTTTATTTGATCATTAAACCTTTTCTTCAGGTATTACCTTATTATACACTGAGAAACTATTGCTCTAAAGAACACACATCAGATCACAGAAAGGAAAGATCCAGGACCTTCCTGAGAGACAAAGCTGGGTGGTCTTGACTCCCATCCCCAAAGTCACATGATGGATTAGTGGCAGAGAAGGAACAGGAACTGTGGTGATAGACTCGTGATGTGAAGACAGTTCTATCTAGGGTCACTTGAACGGAATCTCTGTTCCAGCTTCTGCAGGAATTTCTTGGTGAACTGGGCATTTATGGTCATGCTTGAAGCCTCTAGCTAACAGGTTATTGTTGATTGCAGAAACAGAAACTTAGCTCATGCCAGGTTGTAGTCTGCATCAGACCCAGTTGGACCCAGAGCTCAAAGTCATCAAGAAATGGTCTCCTTCCATCTCTTTCAATTCTACTTTCCTCCGGACTCTGTTATCAGACACACTCTAGTCAAATAATGGCAAAATGACCTCCATCCATCCCTAGCTTACTCTCTTATGGAATACATGCTTTCTAATCCGGTGACTCCAGCAATAGTCCCAGGGCTGTCTCTCATTGGGCCAATGTGGCCATTCCCTAGCCCTAAACCAATTACTGTGGAATTCTCTGGTTGGGACAGGACTGGGTCACAAGGTCCACCCCAGAGCAGGAAGATGGATAGTTCCTCCTAAACCCCATAGAAATTATAGTAGAAGAGGAGGTGATTTCCCAACAAAAACTGGCTTCTATTATCAGATGAAAGGATCCAGAGCAGCCAAAACAACAAAAACATCATCTAATAAGAAGAGGAGAGATGTAGACCGAGGCACAATGCTAAGCATTTCTGATGCATTGTATACAATTATTTTCCCCATTTGACAGATGGGGAAATTGGAGTTTGGTGCAATGAGTGATTTGCTCAAGTCACACACAATTTGTGAAGAAGCTGAGGCTTAACCTTAGGCCGTTTGATTCTGAAATCTGAACTTTTCACCACTGGGCTGGGCTGTTTAGCCCACCTTAGTATCTGCTCCTAGTTTCCCTGTCTGCATTCTTTTCCAGAGCATTTTAAGGTTGTTTTTTTTTTTTTCAATTTCCTTAATAATCAATTTTATAGTAGTAAAATGAAGTCTGGGTCATTCAAACTTGTTACAGTTTCAATGCTTCTCCTCCTCCCCCCCCAATCTATTCTCACTGAGACAATAGCATCTTGTTTTTAATGAGTGACACAGTATGAACGGGCTCTTACTTTCCTTGAGCAGACCTGCGACACTGCTGGTGGATAAATGGTGCTGGTGGGCTGCATTGGCTGTTTGCATCCCGAGGGCATCTCCATTCCCTCCTACCTCTTCATAAACCACTTCCATTTCTATTGGCTCATCTCAGAGACCCTTCTAAAGACCAACTTGTGACCCAGAAATGTGATGAATTAGAGGCCAAGTGACTTCCTCCCTGATAACCCTTCCTATCTGCACACCTGAGGTGCCTAGTGGCTTCATGCTCTTGAACCTCCCCAGCCCCATATAAACCTTCCTCTAGACTCTGGTGTTCAGAGAGCTTAGCGATTCATCTAGCACCATGGTGACGTGGGAAGACTGATTTGCTGAGTAGGATGAAGAGTTTGAGGGAATTTGGAGAACATTATAGAGGAAAAAAGTAGCAGTTGTGTATAAGTTACCTATTGCTGTGTAACAAATCACCCCCAAACTTAGTGGCTTAAATGAACAATGATTTACTCTTTCTCACAATTCTGCAGGTTAGCTGGGTGGTTCCTTTGCTGGTTTAGTCTGTGCTCACTCATGTGGCTGCATTCAACTGTATGGTCAGAAGGCCCCACTCATGCATCTGGTATTTGCCGTTTCCCTTGTTGGAGAGCCTCAGTTCTCCACATGACCACTCCTCTTTCAGTATCACGTGGTCCCATATGGTGGCCTCAGCAGCCTTCCAACAGGGCAGAGGAGGAAGCTACAAGCCTAAGGAGGCTTAGGCTTTAGAACTTGTACTGTGCCATTTCCAGCACATTCTGTGGAGCAAGGCAGTCATAAGGCCAGCCCAGATGCAAGGGAGCAGGGAAGTGGACGCCATCTCTGGATGGGAGGAGTAACAAAGTCACATTGCAAAGGGGTGAGCACATTGGAAGAGGAGGGATTGGTGGCCACTAAACAATTTTCCATAGTCTGCATGATCTCTCCTGGGCATTTGCTCAATAAGACAAGAGGTGAAGCAGCACCAAACTGATGAAGGTTGATGGACAGACATACAGCACATCCATGGTTACAAGTAAGTGTTCCTTCTTCCTAAACACATACAGATTTCACAGCTGTTACCTTGTGAAGTCTTATTAGATGACAATTAGAGATACAGCTAAGGGCAACGGGCTGCCTGTGAGGTGGTGAGCTCCCTGTCACTGGCAGAGCTCATTCCCATGGACATGGAGCTTACATTCTAGCTGGGAAACAGAACCACTAAACAAGCAGCTTCCCTGGAGTGTAAGAAGGGTAAGTACAGCAAGCCAAGGATTGGCAACAGGATATAAAGAGCTCTGGGGTCTGATAATTTGTGTTAAAATCCCAGGTCTGCAGATGCAAAATATATATAGAATGAATAAACAGCAAGATCCTATTGTATAGCACAGGGAACTGTATTCAGTATCCTGTAATAAATTATAATGGAAAAGAATATGGAGGAAAAGAATATGTATATTTATGTATAACTGAATCATTTTGCTGTACACCAGAAACTAACACAACATTGTAAATCAACTATATTTCAATAAAAAATAAATAAATACAAAAATCCCAGCTCTACAAAAACTACAAGTAGCGTGACCTAAGCCAAGTTATTTGCCTACTCTAGGCCTTGGTTTCTTGGTCAGAAAATGGGAATAATGCTAGCGTCTGTCTCTTGAAATTATTGTGAAGATGAAAATTAAAATCCATATATAGTAAGTATTCAGTAAATGGCACTTATTGGTACGCTGCTGCTCTTGTGATTATGATTATGATTTTGGTAGTAGGTATGTGGTGGCTTCCCCAACATCCATTTCTCCCTTCTCCAGATTGGGTGGGATTAATCTTACCCCAGTCTAGGGTGCACTTTGAATGTCTGAGCCAGTTAGGGTAATCCCACCGCCTTGCCACAATGATTGGTTCAAACTCTAGCACGAAACCCAGGCTTATACCCATCAGAGTATGACAAGCTCCAGGCATACATAGTGATTAGTCCAGAGGTGGTCACCTGATCTAAGGTCATCCAATCTGAGGGAAGCACACAGTTTTGATTTGATGGTTGTGAGAATAGACCCACCTCTGTCACTCGGTGAGTGTGACTGAGGAAGCACATAGTCCCAGCAATGGTAGTGCAGTGGTGTCATTTGGAAGTAGTCATCTCATAGCCAGGAAGGAAGTCATCTGGGGAATGGAGCCAGCTCACAGAAGGTTGAAGAGCTAAAAGAATCTCAAAGAAATGATCCAGAGCCATAAAGGGATGGTCTCTGAAACCACCCTCATGCTGCATCTGGGAGAAATGATGCAATCAGTAACCAGTGGAAAGAGCCCTAGACAAGTGTACGTCAGATCCGGGCTCTAGACCCAGAACTACAACTTAATACTTGTATGACCCTAGGAAGGTCAGTCCATCTTTGGGGCCCTTAGTTTCCTCACCTAATAAATGGAGACAACACTGACGATCTAGTCCACGACTGTGTCCGTCTCCATACCCAGCACAGTAATGCTCAACAAACGTTGGGTGGATGGACAGGAGGATGCAAGGAAGGGATGTGTCTGATCTGATCTGTCACCTCGTTTTTATCAAGAGTTCTTATCTTAGCTTAAATAAGCCAGAGACAGAGCCAACAGTCACATATAATGTAATACGTTTTGGTCAAACCAGGATAACTGTGAGATCTAAATGGGAAAACCAAAATAAGTATAGCAACTGCTTGGGTCACAGCGAGTACTCAGTTTTCATCTGCTGAATAAAAGATTTGTTTGGGAAGAATATTATCTAAGGGGAGGACCTTACACCTCCATAGGTGTTCTTCTAAGTGACAGGTGTATCCATGTCACAAGAAGATTCTTTTTATCCCACCTGGGTGATATTCAAATAGGAAGCCATGACTTTAGATCTATTAGCGAGTAGATTTTCACTAGTTCCCAGTGGGTAGGGTTTAATTAACATATAAATCAGTACTATACTGGGTCGAATAAAAGAGTGGTTTGTATCATTTAATCATCTTCAGAGATGAAACTCATTGACTATGATCTTCCCCAAACCCAGGAGCTCTTCATGAATTCAGGAAGAAGATTCATGGGTTTAAGGCAAGCCATGTTTTTCCTCCATAGATTATCAGAAACAAACATTTTCCCTGAATCAAAAAAGAGCCACTTTCCTTACAGAAACAGAATTATAACCAACCTAGCCTATTTGTCTGCACCCATCTTTCTCTGTAAGATGATACACCATGCTTCTGGTCCAAATGAAGGCGATACCCACTAGTTGTAGAACTACTACTAGTCTTAACTAAGATAGGTCTTATTGCTTTACAGTGTTTCTAATTCTCATAACAAACTCACAAGGCAGAATTGATTACTACTCCCATTCTCCCATTTTACAGCTAAGTAAAATAGGGTTCAGGTCACTTGATAGAGGGCCTGATACTTGAGTCACTAAACCCTAAAGAACCACACTGATCCATTCACAATGTTTGATTAAGTGAACAAAAGTTCTGGTCCGAGCCGCATCCCACCCCATTTGATAGATGAAGAAATCAAGACCCAGAGAGGGCAGTAGCATCCTAGATCCAAGGCCCAGGCCTCCTCCCTCTGTCTGTGACCCTGGCCTGCCTGAATGTTTGCACTCCCCACAACTGCTGAAGGTACTCCCATTCTGGGGCTGCCCAGTTGGGGTCCTAGTCCCCCATGAGCCTCCTAATCGTTCATATTTCCATGTGCAAAATACAAGCCTGCAGATACATGCACATCTCTCCTTCCAATCCCTAATTCCTTCCTTTTATATTTGTTACCACCAAAAGGAGCCAAGCACCCTTAGTGAGATACAGAAAGAGCCTTGCTATTACGGAGAGGCAGGCCATTGGAGAGAAGAGGGACCCAGGATGCCTATTATTCTAACCTGAAAGGTGAATGAAACTAACATTTACTGAGTCCCTTCCACAAGCAGATGCCATCTCACAAAAGCACTTTCCTAAAGCATCTCACCTGAGCTTTACCACAACCCAGTGATACTATCCCTATTTCACAGATAACAAACAGGGTCAGAAAGGTTATAGAGATTGCCCCAGGCTCCACAGTTCCTGAGCTGCAGAGCAAGATTAGAACCTTGGTCTGTGACTCCAAAGCCTCATGATGCTTCTCTGAAATCCCAGCGATGGACCCACGGGGAAACCAGGGAGTAAATAAAATAACCGCCATCAGTGTGCTGTCCTCTGTTATGTAATAAGATGTTTGGGGAATGCACTTGTCATTCCATGAGTCGGATGGAAATGGGGGAATCAGGGCATTAGAGCCGGGGCTTCCTCCTGAGACTGGGATAATGCCTTTCAGCAGTTTCTCTGCTGGAATTCCAGAGAGTAATCATCTGAAACAGACTTGGCCAGAAATAAGCCAGGAATAAGAGGTCTGTGGGCCCATGTCTGCAAAAAAAAAAAAAAAAACCCACAGAAAAGTGCAATTATCAAGAGTGAGAACCATAAATAGAACAAGCTCTGTTCAGCACATACAGGGAAGCCTCCCTCCCAGCCAGTTCTCAGGATTATGATAAGGTCACTGAAACATGCAGGGTCACTGAGTTCCTGGCATCTGAATGTTGCTGTTATGGACTCTTCCCAAAATTCATCCATCAAAAGGATGATTAGAATCCTGGGAAGAGCACAGAGGCAAAGGTACAATGAAAAAGGAAACCCATGGGCATGGATGGGTCGTCTGGTCCTGCTAACTCTTGATAGATGGTTTCAAACACACCTCCCCTAACCTGTACATCCAGCCTGAGAAATAAATATGATTTCTTCCACTTTGCAGATGTGATAACTGAGTCATAGGGAGAAAAATTCCTTATCATCAGGCGGCTGATAAGTGGCTGGGCTGGACTAGAACCCACATTTTTGACTCTATCTTGTTTTCTCCCACCATTGCCCTTCCCTGACATTATGGAAAGGCTCCAGCTCAGGTGGAAAGGGACCCCTACACCCTAAACCAGATTTCCTGACCAGCTGAGATGCCCCAGAGGCACAGTTTGTTTGAGGTGTTTTCCCACTGTGATTATAATAGTCCTCTGAGGGCAAATTTGGTCAAACAGGGCCTTCTGTGAGCTTCAGGCCTGGAACCCCACTGAGTCCCTCTTTCTTCAGGGTCAAGTTTGTTGACCTGGATTATCTCATGAACTGTTTTCAAGGCCACCGCACTAAGTGACCACCTCTTCTTGGAGAATTTTCTCCACTTCTTTGAAGTCTGATCAAGGACACTGTGCAAATCTCTACTTAGTGTTTAATGATGTAGAAACCACTTCCCTGGGAACTGCCTGGTTTATGATGCACCTTCCCTAGAAATGGCCTCCAAACCCTGACATGGGTGGACCTTCTGATTGGTCCAGAAGCAAATGCATGACCCAAACAGGGACAATAAGAGCATCTCTCTTGGCAATAGTAACATTTCCCCTAGGAAGTGGGAGGGAGGCTGGGAGTGCTTGGTAACGTGGCTGTGTTAATAGCAACGCTCTCGACAAAGTGTCATGAGCCACCTTAGTAGTTCCCTCCTTCCCAAAGCTTTCTTGTTCCATGAAAATATCAACATCCATCCAACATGTCTCCTTTTTGTTCTAGATGGCTGAAGTAGACTTCTTTTATCTGTAACCAAAAGAAATGCTCTATTTTTACTTGCTTGTTTTCTTCTTGGTCTTCTCCACTTGACTCAACTCCTCAAACACCATAACTTTGTCTTAAATGTTTGATCCAGAGAAAGAGTTCAATCAGGGATGGCTGAATCAATGGCTGACTGCCTCCTTTCTCCACATTCTTTCCTTCAGATCATCACTTGTACATCCTGTTTTTCATTTATCCTCCCTCAAGTCATGTCATTAGGGAACCATTCTGTGCTGAGATCTTACTAGAACAATAAGGAATACAAGGAAACATCACACATGTGCCTGCCCTCATCTATCTGCAGTGTATTTGAGTAGCACAGACATCAAACCCAATAAATTGCACAAAAATGCAAGAAAGAACAAAAGAAATGAAAATGATAATATCTACCATGTATTGATTGCCTACGACGTGCTATGCAAAGCACTTTTATATATCAGCTCATTAGAATCTCACAACAGCCTTGGAGAAAGATGTTATTATATCTGCTTGCAGAAAGGAAACCTGAGACTCAGAGCGTTTAAGTGACTTGCCCTGTGTCATACAGGGAGTAAATCATGGGACTGGGATTCAGCCCAAGCTCTGTCTGTTTCCAGAGCCCACAGTATCTCTGCACTGCTCTTTGTAATCCCAATGCTAAAAGGCTTAGCCAGGAGCAATAGATATGAGACCGGGCCAACTGAGAATTTTAACAAAGACTGCAGCCTGGGCAGAAGGTCCCTGGGTCAAGTAGTGGAAGCACTTGACAGAGTTGGAGAGAAGAAGACAGCCATCATCATTAGCTAAAACAGGTGGGGTCAGCATCTTGGGAAAGGAGGCTATCTCTGGGTCCTTGGGGCTATCCACTGGGAAGCCAGCTCTCTGAGGATGAGCCAGGGTGTGGGACCCCAAACATCCCTTACTTCCATTTCTTATCTCCCTTTCTATGTCAAACAGTGATGCAAAGTGACAAATAGAGGGAGGGGGCTCCTTTCCAGGCACAGAGGGTGGGTCCAGATAGCAACATCTCAGAACCAGTACAAAATGCAAAAGTTCTCTTAAGTCTGGTTGGGCTTACCCAAGAGACCAGTGGGAGGCCTTCAGATATATATTTTTATTTGTTCTGAAGCAATCCTATTTCTGTATTAGCTTTCTTTGGACAGAAATCTAACTCAAAGTGCCTTAAACAAAAAAAGGAATGTATTGGCTCAAATAACAGAAAGGCCAGACATAGGGTTATTTTAGGGGATGACTGTTTCCAGATACTCAGTCAATATCTTCAGAAGATCAGCTCTCTCCATTGCTTCATTCTGCTTTCCTCTCCACTGACTTTATTCTACTCCCATAGGGTAGAAAGACAACCCCCCAGCATCTCCAAGTTTGTCTACTAGCTTGAAAATGCCAAGTAAAAAAATAAGTGCCTCTTTCTAAATAGTTCCAGCAACAGTCTTGGATTGGCTTTAATTGGCCAGGCTCACGATGTGTGTTCACTGCAGACCCAATTACTAAGGCATTTTGGGTTCTCATAGACCAGACCCAGGTTGCAAATTCATTTTGGGAGCTATCGCTGTAGATAAACACTTTGGACTGACCCCATGAAGTGACAGTGAGGGAGGGATGTTTTCTGGTTTCTCAGAGAAGTATCAGGATATTGTTACCAAGAGACAGAGGGCTAGCTTATGGTGCAGCAAAACAATGGCTAGACAAAGTAATGTTGTTGAAGCATTTGGGGAAATATTCCTTCACTCATTCCTTTATGATATATATACTGCATAGGAGACATTGTGCTGGGGATGAAAAAAACATGAAACCTATTCTCTGTCATAAGACTAGTAACAAGTGCTTCTGCTGTTCTTTACAGTTTAAGTGGTACTTTCCCCTTCATTACCTTATTTAATCTCTATCTTAACTCTGCATGGTGTCAACAGCCCCACTTTAAAGATGAGAAAACTGATGTTCAAAGAGGTAGAGTCACTAGTCTCAGTGTCCTTGGTGTGGTAGATTGGAATATTGGGCCCAACTCTTCCATTCTTCCCTGTAACATGACTATGGACTCATGTCTTTGTCACGTGACTTTGAAGGACTCTTGGTAAGCTAAGTGACCTATTGATTCTGAGCCAATAGTGTGAGAACAGATGTGATACACAACATCCCAGGTGAGGCTTGAAATGTCCTTGCAAGTTTCACTTGGGCTTGAAAGCAACTCTTTTCCCCTTTCTTGTTTGCCCATTTCTGTTCCCCTCTAATCTTAAAAGAACTTAACGATAGGAATTATATGGTTAACTAAGCAATTAAGTAACTCCTGACTTATGCTCTCCTGAATGCACATTGTGCCTTGTCTAACGTGTTGATTCTTTTCCTGGATAAAAAGAAGTCAGTTTAAAAAAAAAAAAATGACTAGCTCTCTACCCCCAACAGCAATCCTGCAGGTAGATCATTCAGGCAAGATAACATCTGAAGAGAGAGTCAGCCAGTCTGCAGACAACAGAGAAGGATACAGACCCAAACCTCTTGCCTCAATGATTCACTGAGATTTTCCGCCCTGCCCCCCCCCCCCCCGCATTTTTCCCTTTAAAAACTGTCAGAGCTGAGCAGAATCTTCGAAGATGGTCTCTGGACATGAGTCAACCAACTCCCCACAGTTGCCAGCTTTTCTGATTAAAGCACCTTTCCTTCCTACTGACACTTGCCTCTCGAATTATTGGCTTCTGAGAAGGAAGCAGCTGAACCTGGGTTCAATAACATGCTCAAATGGAACAAAAGCATGCCCCAAGTAGCCATTGCTCCTCCAACCTGGGTCCTAAGTTGAGACATATGGAGAAGACCTGAAATCAACTCACTGCTGGGAACCAAATTTAGCTGAGGTCATCAGAACCACAGCCAACACACAGATCTGAGAGCACAAGATAACATGTGTTATTGTGAGTTTCTGAGATTTGAGGAATGCTTGTTATGCAGCAAACACTGATTAACAGACCTAAGAAGTTATGAATCAGGAATTTAGAGGCTAGTCTAATATGACAGTAGAAAGCACAAAGCAAAGGCCTTAAATGCCAACAACCGATTTAGACTTCACCCTGAAAAGAGTTGGAACTGCTGAATGGAATGACCTAATTAGGTGTGTTAGGATGGTGGCTCTAGGATTTTAAGGAGTAAGACTGTGAAGAGGATACTCAGGGAGGAGGCAGGATCTGAGCTCCAGGGAAGAGATAATAAGGGATGAGACTGTGGCAGCACAGATGGGCAGGGAGCTCTCTATCCAGCTGTTACAGCTCCATAATTGTTCAACACCATTAAAAATCATTAAATCATATGACTAGGTTAATCTGTTACAGTATCTGCTGAAATTAAGCCTCTCGAGTCACATATATCACTGGCAATAGCTGATATTTTCCATTTGTTATCTCCTTTCTGATTAGAATTCATTTGATTGTAATTACTGAACATAATTCAGTGCCATGTTTTATCCCATATGGCAAATATTGCTTCCAATTTCTGATGAAGTGCTCACAGTACACAGCCATTCCATTTGTGCTCATTTGTGTGCAACAAAACTGCCTTTCACATTGAGAAGTTCCCATTGGAATCTATACTGTATACCTTTTAAAGATAAATATCCATGCTTTTAAAAAATTCAATGAATTTTAGAACTCATGTTAACTTCTGAAGATAAATGTTTAGGGAGAACCTTTAAATAAGGAGTTTAGATTAAGATGCCACATATTTTGAGCCCCTGCTCTGTATCAACCCTCTATTTTACCTAGTTATTTCTCTTAATACTTGTGACAATCACTCTCATTGTCAGAAGAGGACACTGAGACTTAGAGAGGTAAAGGGACTTAGGGCTAAAAAATAGAAGGATTAAGAAATGTTAATGTATGGGAAGAGCTTCTCGTCCACCAGCAGTGTGCTGCTCTAGTGGAACAGCATTGAGTCTTCATTGCTGCCTGAGGGCTTTCTCTAGTTACGGTGTGGGAAGTAAACCATCTTTCAGTGGAATAAATACTCTAGCCAATGAGGCCGAAATTATGTATATTTCAATAGCCGTGTGGCTGACAAGGTCTTGGTGCTCCAGCGGGTGTCAGACGTGAAACTCTGAGGTGGGAAAGCCGAGTTCAGGACATTAGATCACCAGAGACCTCCAGGCACCTCATAATATCAATCGGCAAGAGCTCTCCCAGAGATCTCTGTCTCAATGCTAAGACCCAGCTCCACTCAATGACCAGCAAGATACAGTGCTGGACACCCCATGTCAAACAACTAGCAAGACAGGAACAAAACCTCACCCATTAGCAGAGAGTCTGCCTAAAATCATAATAAATTCACAGACACACTAAAACACAACACTGGACATGGTCCTGCTCACCAGAAAGACAAGATCCAAACTCATCCACCAGAACACAGGCACTAGTCCCCTCCACCAGGAAACCTACACAACCCACTGAATCAACCTTACCCACTAGGGACAGACACCAAAAACAACGGGGACTATGGACCTGCAGCCTGTGAAAATGAGACACCAAACACAGTAAGTTAAGCAAAATGAAAAAACAGAGAAATACACAGCAGATGAAGGAGCAAGGTAAAAACCCACCAGACCAAATAAATGAAGAGGAAATGGTCAGGCTACCTGAAAAAGACTTCAGAGTAATGATAGTAAAGATGATCCAAAATCTTGGAAATGGAATGGAGAAAATACAAGAAACATTTAAAAAGGATCTAGAAGAACTAAAGATCAAACAATGATGAACAAAACAATAAATGAAATTAAAAACTGTCTGGAAGGAATCAACAGCAGAATAACTGAGGCAGAAGGATAGATAAGTGACCTGGAAGATAAAATCGTGGAAATAATTACTGCAGAGCAGAATAAAGAAAAAAGAATGAAAAGAATTTGAGGACAGTCTCAGAGATCCCGGGACAACATTGAATGCACCAACATTCATATTATATGGGTCCCGGAAGAAGAGAAAAGAAAATGGACTGAGAGAATATTTGAAGAGATTATATTTGAAAACTTCCCTAATATGGGAAAGGAAATAGTCAATCAACTCCAGGAAGCACAGAGTCCCATACAGGATAAATCCAAGGAAAACATGCCAAGACACATATTAATCATACTATCAAAAATTAAATACAAAGAAAAAAATATTAAAAGCAGCTAGGGAAAAGCAACAAATAACATAAAAGGGAATCCCAATAAGATTAACAGCTGATCTTTCAGCAGGAACTCTATAAGCCAGATGAGAGTGGCAAGACATATTTAAAGTGATGAAAGGGAAAAATCTACAACCAAGATTACTCTATCCAGCAAGGATCTCATTCAGATTCAAGGGAGAAATTAAAACCTTTACAGACAAGCAAAAACTAAGAGAATTCAGCACCACCAAACCAGCTTTACAACAAATGCTAAAGGAATTTCTCTAGGCAGGAAACACAAGAGAAAGGAAAGACCTACAAAAACAAACCCAAAACAATTAAGAAAATGGTAATAGGAACATACATATCGATAACTACCTTAATTGTAAATGGATTAAATGCTCCAACCAAAAGACATAGATGGGAGGAATGGATACAATAACAAGACTCATATGTATGCTGTGTACAAGAGACCCATTCCAGACCTAGGGACACATACAGACTGAAAGTGAGGGGATGGGAAAATGGAAACCAAAAGAAAGCTGGAGTAGCAATTCTCATATTAGAAAAAATAGACTTTAAAATAAAGACTATTGCAAGAGACAAAGAAGGGCACTACATAATGATCCAAGAAGAAGATATAACAATTGTAAATATTTATGCACCCAACATAGGAGCACCTCAATACATAAGGCAAAAGCTAACAGCCATAAAAGGGGAAATCGACAGTAACACATTCATAGTAGGGGACTTTAACACCCCACTTTCACCAATGGACAGATCATCCACAATGAAAATAAATAAGGAAACACAAGCTTTAAATTATATATTAAACAAGTTGGACTTAATTGATATTTATAGGACATTCCATCCAAAAACAACAGAATACACATTCTTCTCAAGTGCTCATGGAACATTCTCCAGGATAGATCATATCGTGGGTCACAAATCAAGCCTTGGTAATTTTAAGAAAATTGAAATCATATCAAGTAACTTTGCTGACCACAATGCTACATGACTAGATATCAATTACAGGAAACAATCTGTAAAAAATACAAACCCATGGAGGCTAAACAATACACTACTAAATAACCAAGAGATCACTGAAGAAAGCAAAGAGGAAATTAAAAAATACCTAGAAACAAATGACAATGAAAACACGACGACCTAAAACCTATGGGATGCAGCAACAGCAGTTCTAAGAGTGAAGTTTATAGCAATACAATCCTACCCCAAAAATCAAGAAAAATCTCAAATAAACAACCTAACCTTACACCTAAAGCAATTAGAGAGCGAAGAACAACAACAGAAAGAAACCTCGAAGTTAACAGAGGAAAGAAATCATAAAGATCAAGTCAGAAATAAATGAAAAAGAAATGAAGGGAACAATAGCAAAGATCAATAAAACTAAAAGCTGGTTCTTTGAGAAGATAAACAAAATAGATAAACCACTAGCCAGACTCATCAAGAAAAAAAGGGAGAAGACTCAAGTCAATAGAATTAGAAATGAAAAAGGAGAAGTAACAACTGACACTGCAGAAATAAAAAAAATCATGAGAGATTACTACAAGCAACTCTATGCCAATAAAATGGACAACCTGGAAGAAATGGACAAATTCTTAGAAATGCACAACCTGCCAAGACTGAATCAGGAAGAAATAGAAAATATAAACAGACCAATCACAAGCACTGAAATTAAGACTGTGATAAAAAAATCTTCCAACAAACAAAAGCCCAGGACCAGATGGCTTCACAGGCGAATTCTATCAAATGTTTAGAGAAGAGCTAACACCTATCCTTCTCAAACTCTTCCAAAATATATCAGAGGGAGGAACACTCCCAAACTCATTCTACGAGGCCACCATCACCTTGATACCAAAACCAGAAAAAGATGTCACAAAGAAAGAAAGCTACATGCCAATATCACTGATGAACATAGATGCAAAAATCCTTCACAAAATACTAGCAAACAGAATCCAACAGCACCTTGAAAAGATCATACACCATGATCAAGTGGGGTTTATCCCAGAAATAAAAGGATTCTTCAGTATACGCAAATCAATCAATGTGATACACCATATTAACAAATTGAAGGAGAAAACCATATGATCATCTCAATAGACGCAGAAAAAGCTTTTGACAAAATTCAGCACACATTTATGATAAAAACTCTCCAGAAAGTAGGCATTGAGGGAACTTAATAAAGGCCATATATGACACACCCACAGCCAACATTGTTCTCAATGATGAAAAACTGAAACCATTTCCACTAAGATCAGGAACAAGACAAGTTGTCCACTCTCACCACTATTATTCAACATAGTTTTGGAAGTTTTAGCCATGGCAATCAGAGAAGAAAAAGAAATAAAAGGAATCCAAACTGGAAAAGAAGAAGTAAAACAGTCACTGTTTGCAGATGACATGATACTATACATAGAGAATCCTAAAGATGCTACCAGAAAACTACTAGAGCTAATCAATGAAGGTGGTAAAGTAGCAGGATAAAAAATTAATGCACAGATATCTCTTGTATTCCTATACACTAATGATGAAAAATCTGAAAGAGAAATTAAGGAAACACTCCCATTTACCACTGCAACCAAAAGAATAAAACACCTAGGAATAAACCTACGTAAGGAGACAAAAGTTCTGTATGCAGAAAACTATAAGACACTGATGAAAGAAATTAAAGATGATACAAACAGATGGAGAGATATACCATGTTCTTGGGTTGGAAGAATCAACATTGTGAAAATGACTATACTACCCAAAGCAATCTACAGATCCAGTGCAATCCCTATCAAACTACCAAGGGCATTTTTCTCAGAAGTAGAACAAAAAATTTCACAATTTGTATGGAAACACAAAAGACCCCGAATAGCCAAAGCAATCTTGAGAATGAAAAATGGAGCTGGAGGAATTAGGCTCCTGTACTTCAGACTATACTACAAAGATACAGTAATCAAGACAGTATGGTACTGGCACATAAACAGAAATATAGATCAATGGAATAGGATAGAAAACCCAGAGATAAACCCACACACATATGGTCATCTTATCTTATTTATTTATTTATTTTCTTGTGGTATGTGGGCCTCTCACTATTTTGGCCTCTCTGTTGCGGAGCACAGGCTCCGGATGCACAGGCTCAGCAGCCATGGCTCATGGGCCTAGCCGCTACACAGCATGTGGGATCTTCCCGGACCGGGGCATGAACCCATGTCCCCTGCATCAGCAGGTGGACTGTCAACCACTGTGCCACCAGAGAAGCCCAAGTCACCTTATCTTTTATAAAGGAGGCAAGAATATACAGTGGAGAAAAGACAGCCTCTTCAAAAAGTGGTGCTGGGAAAACTGGACAGCTACATGTAAAAGAATGAAAATAGAACACACCCTAACACCATACAAAAAAATATACTCAAAATGGATTAAAGACCTAAATGTAAGGCCAGACACTATAAAACTATTTGAGGAATACATAGGCAGAACACTCTATGGCATAAATCACAGCAAGATACTTTTTGACCAACCTCTTAGAGAAAAGGAAATAAAAACAAAAATAAACAAATGGGACGTAATGAAACTTAAAAGCTTTTGCACCGCAAAGGAAACCATAAATAAGATGAAAAGACAACCACAACCCTCAGAATGGGAGAAGTTATTTGCAAATGAAGCAACTGACAAAGGATTAATCTCCAAAATATACAAGCAGCTCATGCAGCTCAATATCAAAAACACAAACAACCCAATCCAAAAACGGGCAGAAGACCTAAATAGACATTTCTCCAAAGAAGATATACAGATTGCCAACAAACACATGAAAGAATGCTTATCTTTAGAGAAATTCACTAATCATTTGAGAAGTGCAAATCAAAACTGCAATGAGGTATCTCCTCACACCAGTCAGAATGGCCATCATCAAAAAGTCTACAAACAATAAATGCTGGAGGAGGGTGTGGAGAAAAGGAAACCTCTTGCACTGTTGGTGGGAGTATAAATTGATACAGTCACTATGGAGAACAGTATGGAGATTCCTTAAGAAACTAAAAATAGGACTACCATACGACCCAGTAATCCCACTACTGGGTATATACCCTGAAAAAACCATAATTCAGAAAGAGTCATGTACGATAACATTCAGTGCGGCTCTATTTACAATAGCCAGGACATGGAAGCAACCTAAGTGTCCATCAACAAATGAATGGATAAAGATGATATGGCACACATATACAATGGAATATTACTCAGCCATAAAAGGAAACAGAATTGAGTTATTTGTCATGAGGTGGATGGACCTAGAGTCTGTCATACAGAATGAAGTAAGTCAGAAAGAGAAAAACAAATACCATATGCTAACACATATATATGGAATTAAAAAAAGAAAAGGTTATTAAGAACCATAGGGGCAGGACAGAAATAAAGATGCAGACGTAGAGAATGGACCTGAGGACACGGGGAGGGGGAAGGGTAAACTGGGATGAAGTGAGAGAGTGGCATGGACATATATACCCTACCAAATGTAAAATAGCTAGTGGGAAGCAGCTGCATAGCACAAGGAGATCAGCTAGGTGCTTTGTGACCACCTAGGGGGGTGGGATAGGGAGGGTGGGAGGGAGACACAAGAGGAAGGGATATGGGGATATATGTATACATATAGCTGATCCAACTTGTTATGCAGCAGAAACTAACACACCATTGTAAAGCAATTATACTCCAATAAAGATGTTTTTTTTAAAAAAAAGAAGTGTTAATGTGATAAGCTTCTTGGCAGGGCTGCTTCGACAGCTTCTTTCAAAAAGATTATTTTTTTTAAAGGCTACTTTCTCGGCCTCAGTTGCCTCATTTACCGAAGGGTGTGAAGAGACTAATGTCATGGGATTGCCATAAACATGAAATATATAGTGGACGTTTGCCATTCTCACTGCCTTTCTAGAACCTTGGAAATCTCTTATAAGTTAGAAAGCTCCCTCACAATCTGAATCTTGAAACCCCCCAACTCACTTTACTTTTGAGTAGCTTCCTTGAGATATAATTTATACACCGTAAAATTGTCACATTTTAAGTTAGACTTAGTGATTTTTTAGAAAATTCACAGAGGTATGCAGCCCTCACCACAATCCAGTTTTTAGAAAATTTCCATCATTCCAGAAAGATCACTCATGAGCATTTGTGGTCAAGCACCACTCTTGCCCCCGCCCTAGGTAACCACTGATCTGCTTTCTGTCTCTAGATTTCCCTTCCTGGACATTTCATACAAATGAAATCATACAGTCTGTGGTTCTTTTTGTCTGATGCTTTCATTTGCCATAACGTGTTTGAGGTTTATCCTTGTGCCTTTTATGGCTCGATAGTATTCTGCTTATGAACTATACTGCATTTTATTTACCCATCACCAGCTGATGAACATTTGGATTATTTCAAGGTTTGGGCTATTATGGAAAATGCTGCTGTTAACATTTGCCTACATGTCTTTTTGTGGAGATATGGTTTCATTTCTCTGACTAGATTTTCCATCCTCCCTTGCAGCTAGGGCACACACATAACAAAAGCTCAAACAATCAGAACCCTAGCCATGAGACTGCTGTTAATTCCTATGGCAATTCCATCAGATTGATCCCATTGCTATCTCTAAGGGTAAGTTGCACCAACTTCCAGCAGTCGTGTTGCTTTGATAGTTCGCATTTCTTGAGTACCTGCCGTGTGCCCAGCACTGTCCTGAGCACTCCATATGCATCTTCTCATTTAATCCTCAAAACGATCCTCCAGGGTAGGCACTATTACTATACTCATTTTACAGATGGGCAAACTGAGGCAAAAAGAGGTTAAGTGACTACCACATTGGGAAACATCAGAGCCAAAATTTGAATCCAGGCAGCCTGCCGTCAGAGACTATGCACTTAACTGTCTCTCCACGCTCTGAGAAGTGGCTGAATTTGTATCCTGAGCTCAGTTCTCATTGCACATTTCCGGGTTTAAGAGCCATGGTGTACTCTCCCTCTGATGATAATCAGCGCTGCATTGTTTCATCAATGTGTGAAGTGGAACAATAGCAGAAAGAGCATTCGATGGTCTTAGAATGCTAACATCTGCCATCATCAGACCAATACTCTTCAGGTCCCAGAGTTCACTGGCATCCACGGTCCTATGTAATCATCTAGTCACCCGGCAGAGAGGGAAGGGTCATCAACATCCCACTGACAGATAGAGAAACAGAGACACAGAAAGGGGAGGTCACTCACCCAAGTTTGCACAGAGAGGAATCCCAGAAGCCAGGATCCCATCCTCAGTGGGCCAATAGCCAGTCTGAGCACTCCCCACTCCAACCTCCACCAACTCAAAGGTCCACAGTCATTCCAGGTGATGGTCAAAGAGAGTAAGAGCTTGGTGGTGCCCTGGGTAGCAGTGGATGGTGGTAGGTGGGCTCCAGAACCTAACAAAACCTATTCAGGCTGTTCTATTTGTCACCTGTGCTACTTGGGTAAATTCTTTATTCTGAATGTGTTTCCCCTTTTGTAAAATGGTAAAACAATAGTACACATTCGTGGAGCTGCTGTGAAAGTTGAGGGAAATAAGCATAGTAAAAAACACGTGGCAAACTAGAGCTGGACCTCGATTTGTCTTGCTCGCCAAACAGCACCACTAAACCCAAAAGATGGAGAGAATAGAATCCTAGTGGCATCATTTTAACTCTAGAGACACCTTTACCTAAATCCCTGAATAGTGCTCAACCCAAACTATAGATGTTACCGTGATTCCTCACCTTCCATCTCCCCTCCTAACCCACCAAGATCACAACGTCTGCTGAATCTTTTCACTGCTTCAATCTCTACAACTCCCTTCTTTGGCCCAGAGCAGCTGAGCAACTGTGCCAGTCCCTTAACTGATCCAGCTTCCATGCTTCCTTCCCTTTTCCCACCCAAAATCCATTCTCTCCACAGCAGCTGAAATGATCTTTCCAGTTATCAATCAGACATGTCCCTCTCTCATTCTCAGCTCTCCAATAACCATTTATTGCTCTCTGAATCCAACCAGACCCCTCAGCTCTTATCAATAAACTTATAAATCTGGTTCCAGTGATCCTCATAAGTGTGCCTGGCCGGGCCATAATGATAAAAGCTACCATTTACCAAATGCTTGCTGCTAGCCTTGGGCCTTCCTAACCATGTGTAGATGTTAATTTATCTGATGAGGTCTCCCAACAGGGCCAGCTTCCTGGACATGCCACCTGTGTAGTCACACAGAGTTCTGTGCTTAGAAGGGTTCCATGTTTTGTTTAATGCTCTGTTCTTGAAATTTTAAATACTTTTGACCAAGGGGCCCTGCGTTTTCATTTGCACCAATGATGTAGCTGATTCTGTCTCCAATAGCCATGAGAAATGATGGATGAGTCAGAAGTCTTCTAGTTGCAAGCAACAGAAATACAACTCCAAATGGCTTAAACAGTAAGGGAGAATTTACTGGTTCATAAAGATATATAAGGATAGATCTTACTAATTCAGGCATAGTAAGCTCTAGGGTTAAAATGATGCCACCAGGATTCTGTTCTCTCCATCTCTTACCTCTGCTTTGATTTGTCTAGTTTCAAGGCCTGGTCAAAGAGCTTATTCCTCCTATAATTCCAACAGGTCATAAGATGAGGTCTCACCATACCATCCTGTTCACTTTCCCATCCCTGAACAAAGCACAGAGGCGTCAGGATGTCTACAGCACAGGGAGGGTGTTGTCATCTCTCTTTTCAGATAAGAAAAGAGACTCACTGAAGTGATGAGTGACCAGAACCACACACCGAACTAGAATTTGAATCCAACTGCGAATGACCCCAAAGTTTCTCAGATCCTCTCCTCACCAGGCCCTCCTGCCTTTCACCTTGACAATTGTCCAGATGAAGACTCGCACTTTGTCCAGCTCATGTCCTGTCTCGCATCATGTGGTTTGGGCTTCACCTTGTGCTGTGTCCACCTTAGAATGTGGGCACATCCTCAGCCCCTTTCCCCCTGTTTTTAGGTGCTTGCTTAGCGCGAACAGCTCAGAGAAGCATGGTACTTCTTCAAGGCTGAGCTAGAACAGGTCTCTAGAACCCTTAGGAATAGCATCACCTCTTGGGTTTATTTGGCAAGCCCATCTCAAACAGCTATTTAAATCTTAATTGGGAGTTTGAGGTACACAGCCCTGGAATTTCCTCCGCATGTTAGGTTAAATTCAGCTACTCCTATTATTCCAAAAGAAAACAAATCCAACCCCAAAGCATCAGGATGTAACAGGGAGAGGGAGAGAAAGAGGAGGTGACATTTCTCACCTGCAACAAAACTCCTCAATGTTCACACTCTTCCTATCTCTGTTCGCTTCCCAAAGTCCCTTCCCAGTAAGTAGCTGAAACCAGCTAATGTTTCCTGGGCTTTTGGAAGCCTTACCTCCATTCCTACCCAAGATGGCTCATCAAAATATTCACCATCCCCAGCAACCCCAAAACAAACAAGTTTTCCACTTGCGGAGGAAATTCTGCTGCTTAGAAACACAAGATTTTTGTCTACATCCTTAAATACCCCAGTTGGACTAGATATCCAGAATCTGAGCACTTCTCATCAGCTTCCTGCTCTCACCCCATCTGAGCCCCCATCATCTCTCCCCTGGACGATGGCAGTCGTGCCTTTCTGTTCTCTGCCTTTTACCTTTGCTCTGTTCGGGAGGAGGTCCTATTCTCAATGCAGTACTGATCCAGTTAAAAGCTATGTTGTATCTTTTTACTGCCCCACTTAAAACCTTCCAGTGGTTCCCCTTTCACTCAGCGTCAAAGCCACCCTGCTTATTGTGACCTGAGACCCTACAGGGTGTGGTCTCGACCTCTTTCTGGCCCCATCACCTCCTACTTAGCTCCAATCTCACTAGCGTCCTTGCCATTCTGCCCAGTGATAGATATATTCCTGCCTCAGGGCCTTTGCACTGGCAGTTCCCACTGCCTAGAATCCCCTTCTACTAGGAATCCACAGGGCTCAATCCACCACTTTCTGCAGGTTGACTGCAAAGTCATTCTCTCGGCATCAATGCCCACCCTATCTTTTCCTTTTGTGACAAAAATGTCCTTTATTGTTGCCGTTTTTAAAGAGAAAATAAGGTTTTTTTTCCTAATTATAAAAGTGATGCTCATTTATAAAAGGCACGCTACAAAGACATTATTAAAAAGCACCCAAAATTCCATATCACAGAGGCAGCTGGTGGGTGTGATACTGTGAGACTGAACTCCAGAGATTCTCTGCCATAGTTATTTCATATTCTACCTATCCGTGAGCTGCGAGAATTAGGACAAGTTCCTTCACCTTTTGAAACCTGTTTCTCATCTGTGTGTGGGAATGACTGGTCCACATCTTGGATTGTTGGGAGAGAATGGGGAAAAGTGCTAATCTAGCCTGGCCTACAGTCCATGACAACAACAGATATTATCTTTGTTTTTTTCTGTCACTATCACATCATTAACATTTTGGGTGTTTTTGTTTGTTTGTTTGTTTGTTTTACCTCTTTATTGGAGTATAATTGCTTTACAATGTTGTGCTAGTTTCTGCTTATAACAAAGTGAATCAGTTATACATATACATATGTTCCCATCTGTCTTCCCTCTTGCGTCTCCCTCCCTCCCATCCTCCCTATCCCACCCCTCTAGGGGTCACAAAGCACTGAGCTGATCTCCCTGTGCTATGCAGCTGCTTCCCACTAGCTATCTATTTTACGTTTGGTAGTGTATATATGTCCATCTTTCAGTCTTATTGTCTATAGCTACATAAACATATTGATTTATATTCTCATAGAAATGGGAACAAACTACAATATTACTTTATGATCCAATTTTCTCATGAATTAATAGTGTGACCATTCATGTAGCTTTTCTTACCCAGCATTTTAATGGCACATATTTGCCCACCAACTTGATATCACACAATTTATTAATAGATTCTGTTTTCTCTATTATACAAAAAATTTGCTCCAAAAACCCTTATATTCTCTTCTCATTCATTGTCTCATTACTTCCTTATGCTATGATCTTAGAAGTAGGATTTCTGGATCAAGGTATTTTACAAGGTAACACTTTTGATACCAAGCACTAAGTTGTTTCTAAAAGATTACTCCAAATTATATACCCAACAAGCAACCTATGAAAAGTACCCATTTCTAGCATTTGTTTCTAAGTTGTTGGTATTAGCTCTGGAATTGGAAGGTACTTCCAGATTCTGGAAACTGGGGGAAAAACATCAGAGCTTAATTTATTTCCCCCAAGTTATCATATATACAGAGATGTTTTGCTACAAATTAGTTAGAATTTGTCTGCCTTAAACATTTAACATGAGAAATTTACGGTTTATTTTGACAAGTGCATTTAAGAGAACCCTTATAGCTCTATACATTTAGTCTAACCATTTCAGCTTGTTTGTTTTTCTTCTTGTTTCATATAGATATCACATTCAGCTCCTTGCTACAGACAAAATCGCCACACAATTCTTATGTATATCCCCACTACGGTCCTCCCCCTCCACAGCGGCAGAGAATAAGAAGACATCTCGTAGGAAGATGGGACATTAGAAAGATCAGGGTCACATGGGCTGTACTCCTAGGGACTGGCTTTTTCCACAAAGCTTCACCCCAAGGCCTCTCTGAGTCAGACCCCAGCACTGAGTAGTCTTTGATTCTCCAGATGACTAAGGCAGAACCTTGTTAATTAATCAAGGATCACATCTAGTGGAGGAAGCAGGCTAAGAAACAGAGGTTGACTACAGAATGACACAAGGCTGATGGAGATACGAAGGAGTCCAGAAGATGAAACTACTCATTTCTATAGAAAGCAAAGAGCTTCGAAGGCACCTTGAGTTCAGGCCAGGAAGTGAGAGTAGAGGGCTCCAGGCAAAGGGCACAGCACGTGCAAAAGCAGGAAAGCTTGACAGTTAATGGGAAATTTGAGAAAAGAAAGAGTCCGCAGTGGTCAGAATCCCGTGTGTATGTGGAGTGTTGAAGAGACAGGACAGGTAGGTCAGGGCTAGGTGGATGCACTGACCAAGCTGGAGAGAGTAAAAGGCTGGGCCCAAGTTACACAGAACCACGTATGTCAGGCTCCAGGCACTTGGGGAGCCATTGAAGTTTCTAGCAGGAGAAGGATGTGATATGTTTAGCATTTAGAACAATCATGTAGGTTTCCACAAGGAGGGTGGCTTTGAGCGAATTCTGGTGGCAGGGAGATCACAACTAGGCCGTGGTGGTGGAGATGGAGAGGTGGAGAAGTACTGGGGAGACATGCATGGATGGACGGGATGGTTCTTATTGAGTGACTGAGTGTAGAAGAATAGGGAGAGGGAGAACAAAAGCTATGTCCGGGTTCCTGGTTCTGCTAACCGGATGGAGGGTGGGGCCGTTCACTGAGCCCTCTAGGGTGCCTATGTCCAGACCACAAAATAGAGAGCTGGACTGGAGATAGTGGTTGAGGACATCAGCAGAGCAATCATGACAAAAGCCTTGGAGAAAACGTCACCAGCCAGGCAGAGTGTGTCAGGGAAAGACCACAGGGAGGCTTAAAGTACTGACTAAGGAAAACTCCTTCCCGTGATTGGCATGAGAAGCACTTCAAGGCAAGGACACGGAGGCTGACCATAGCATCATGGGAGCTTCCGTCCTTAAAGAAAATGTATATGAGCTGAAAACAAGTGTCCCTCTCTGCTTCTGTAAGAGCCCACACTGGTCCCTGTTGGCAGGTCTTCCCTGTGGGGCAGAGGGTCGTCACTCTAGGGCAGGGTGTGGAAATGCAGGTCTCACTGGGCTCCCGTTTCCATCACGCTGTGAAAATTTGATCAGCAGTCCACAGCTCAATCCCATCACCATGAGTTTATCTGGCCTGAGAGGGGAATACATTTTTCTTTAGGAGAAAATTAATTTATTATAGCAATACATTAAAACAACAAAATAAGTATTTTTTCTTTTTTTGCTGAAATATAGTTGGTTTATAATGTTGCATTCGTTTCAGGTGTACAGAAAAGTGATTCAGTAATACATATATATATATATATATATATATATATATATATATATATTCTTTAGATTATTTTCCCTTATAGGTTATTACAGGATCCTGAGTGTAGTTCCTCGTGCTCTACAGTAGGTCCTTGTCAGTTATCTATTTTATATTTAGTACTGTGTATATGTTAATTCCAAACTCCTAATTTATTCCTCCCTCCCCCATTTCGAGAGGTGAATTCATTTTTAAATCCATCATATCTGGTTCAGCACTGGCTGTTAGGGTGGAATGCCAGAGGGCTGATAGGGAGGAATGCCCTTCCCTGGTTCCATGGTGTGAGTTCTGAGTTCACCAGGGATGTGTTTAGGAACAGTTAACCCCTTCAGGTTGGCTCCACAGGAGCCCTGAGTATGCTGGGTATCCACAATGAGACAAACATGAAACACAGTCCGGCCTTTGTACAATAAAAGTCATTGCTTCTGGGAGGGAGAATATGGAGAAGTCAGAAGACTTTTCAGTCAGCAGAAACTGGTGGTCAACAGTTGAAGCTCAGTGGTCAACTGCCAGGATTCAGGACCCAATCCTCCCTCTTATCAGCTGTTTGTCCGTAGGAAAGTCTCTGTGCCTCAGTTTACTTATCTGTAAAATGGGAACTAATAATAGTTCCTACATCATAAGGTTGATGAAAGAGTTTAAATATGTATATTTCCTCTGGGAAGATGGAAATATGTATATTTCCTCTGGGAAGATGGAAATGTGTTAAGGGGTTTAGGATAGGCAAATAAAAAAGGAAAAGCCGAGTGGAATTGGTTGAGTCACTTATTCAATAGCAATGCTTGGAATATGAATTTCCAAAGCCAATTATGTTTGAGTAATTAGTTTAATATCAGATTCCAGGCCTTACCTAACTCAAGGGTTTTACCTCTTTAAATAAAGATTTTTCTACCTCAGTGATTTGGGGTTGAGTTCTTTTATTTTCCTACCCAGATTCCTACATTCATTTTTTATTTTAAATTCATAGGCAGTTAGAAAACTGGTGGGAAAAAACAAGGGAGAAATTATATATGGAGAAGCTCGTCATGGTGGGAAAACAGTGAGGGGGTGTTTAGAACTGGGGATCCAGAGACTGTTTCCAGGTCCATCCCTAATTTTGATCAGCCTCGAGTCACTGGACAAGTCCTAGATCCAGCAAAATTAAAGCTGGAAGAAGCTTTAGAGACTACCAGGTCCAACCAGCTCCACTGGGAGAAGGGAAACTGAGGCCCATAAAGGGGAGGTGAATTTCCTTACATTGCCCAGTTAGCAGATAGTTGAGCTAATACTCCATCTCAGGTATTCCAATGCTTTGAGTTCTGAACAGCCCTAATGGAGCTAGTGATATTTAGTTTGTCTAGACCTCAGCGTTGCCACAAGTGTCAAACAATATATTAAACATTCAAGACTCAAGTGCCTTAAATTTGCTCTAAAGACCCACAGACTTGGATTTGAACTTTGGTTGTAACAAGTACCAGCTATGTGACCTTGACCTTAATCTTTCTGAGCCTTTATATTCTCATCTGTAAAATGGGGTAATAATAGGATCTACCTCACAGCATAGTTAAAATGACAGGATGGAATCACACTTGTAAAGCACTTAGCACAGGGCACATTGAGAGAGACCAGAGCTCAATGCTTAGTCTTAAAGTCCTTTGCATTTTTCATCTCAGGAGGTCTAGCAGGTCTTTTTGGGAAGAGCACTCCTGGTGACCATTCAAATGCAACCCTCCAGATATGAGTTTGCCCCAGTGTCTCCCTCTGCCCACTCTTACCCTATCCAAACGTTTCCACTACAACCTACTATAACTTTTCCCCAAGCCTAAAACTTCAAGAACACTGGCTTGACATGATCGGGAAACTTTAAACAATATAAGGAATGTGGTTGCTTGTCTACGATGCTCTGGGTACTTCCCGTGTGCATGGCAGTGCTCGAAGCACTATTCAGACGTTGTCTCTGAATTTGAACTTGAGCCTTGCCCCCAAAACCAGTGCTCTAACTTTATACTGAATTCCAGCTCCCCAAAATGACCAGGAAAGGCAAACTCCAGAATACTGAGACTTCTGTCTTCTTTTCAAAGCTCAAGGGAGCTGAGTTTGGCTTTTGGACAAAGAAACAGAATTTGAGATATCACACAACATGTATTTCTTTTCATCATTAGGGACTGACCCAAAGCAGACACCCATGTTTTGCCACTCTATGCTGGATGGAATTGAGGGTATTGAGTATGAATTGAATTGAATGGGATTGAATCGAAGCTAATCAGGTCAAATTGAAAATGATGAAGGTAGATAATAAATGCTTTGGGTTTGTAGACAATTGTAGTATGAGCAGCAACTGATAGGAGTAAAATCTTGAAGAAAATGGAAAAGATAAGTTTATCTCCTGAATATACACTAGTTGAGCTCTATTAGTGTTTTTCAAAAAAAAACAAAAGACTATTATCCGCAGTAAGAAATGCATATTATATCACAATACAGTATACATAGTCATGTATATAATGTAAAATAGTATATATACTGTATTGTATACTCTATTCTAGTCCAATCTGTTCCATTTTTTATTTTAATCATTTTAGTTCCAAACCCTCTAAAGTGATTTTACTCTCCTCAGAGAGCTTGACCCTGCAGTCTAGAAAGCTCTGCTCTGCTGGGAAGTATTCTGGGTAGGCCTGGAGGTGAATCCCAGTTCTTCATTCACTCTCTCTGTGACTTCACGATCTATTAGAGTCTCAGTTGCCTCATCTGTAAAATGGGTGGGAGGAGTATCACGCCTCTGTCAGGGTCTTAGGGAGGAACAGACGACATCGCATCTGTAAAGCTCCAGCATAATGTCCAACACACAGCAAGTGGCCCTTGACATCACCAGCCCACAGGAGCTGTATTTGACCCATTGTAACAATTCCAGATTCTTTTCAAATCAAGAGAAATAAAAGGTAGAGGAGGCATTCCCACTTCTCACGCCTCTATGTCTTGACTCCCCTTGATCCACAGCAGGCAGGCCCGGCTGAAACATGGCATTTTTAGCACAGGAGCCTTTTCTCATCCAGGTCATGGCTAGAGGTTCCTTGCCTTCAGGCATTCCTCAGGCCGCCCTTCTGCTCTGGGATCATTTCAGAGAGAAACAGTGTCTCGGGGAATTGATCACCGTGAGCCAGGGCCTGTCTGACTCATGCCGGAGAGCAGGCAGCAGTCAGCTAGGGCTTGAGATTGGAATTACTCAGGATTAAAAGTCCTGACCTGCCAGGGAGCAGAAAGATAAGCCAGCTGCACAAGCTGGAAAACGGTGTGATAAAAAGTTGGACATAAAAATGAGCAGTGCCGGGCTTCCCTGGTGGCGCGGTGGTTGAGAGACCGCCTACTGATGCAGGGGACACGGGTTCGTGCCCCGGTCCGGGAGGATCCGACATGTCACGGAGCGGCTGGGCCCGTGAGCCACGGCCGCTGAGCCTGCGGGTCCGGAGCCTGTGCTCCGCAACGGGAGAGGCCACAACAGTGAGAGGCCCGCGTACCCCAAAAAAAAAAAAAAAAAAAAAAAAGAGCAGTGTGGACCCAGAGAGAGAGAGACAAGGCTGCAGACTCTAAAATAATCTTCTTTCTAAGTTTTGTGTTCATTTTCCATTTTTTAACCCACCCATTCATTCATTCATTCAATACACTTCGGTACCCATCCTGCTTTCCAGGCCTGCTCAGGCTCTAGGAGGACCAGATACATAAGACTAGCTCCAGTCTTTGAGGAACTTAGCACATGGGGCCATCGGGAGACGTGAACGGCACAAAAGGTGCCATTCATACAGGGCTTGTGGGCCCAGAGGATGGGGTGACTGACTTGGCCTGGGAGAACAGTGGAAGACAAGGGTACCAGGAGAAAAGAAAGAAAAGGTTGTTCCAGGCAGAAAGAACAGCAGAGACAAAGGCACGGAGGAAGGAAGGTGACCAGAAAGCAGACTGATGGAGCTGGGGTATGAAAGGAGGCAGAGGCAGCAGTGACTCAGGAAGAGGGGCTGGGCAGAAACTGCAGAGTCAGGCCCCCCATGCAGGCAATAGGGAACCATCAAAGGATTTGGAGTGGGAAGGGGTGCCAGTCTCAGCTCTGTGATGTACAAAGAGCTCTCTGGAGCAGTGCAATAGGAGCACTGGATGGAGAACTTGTAGGCAGGGAGATCATTCTGGATGCTGCCCCAACAGTCCAGGAAAGAGATGGTAAGGAACTGAGGAAATTTAAACACCAGCTGGATGTTTGTTAATATTTAGGGATTAGTTTTAACTTTTCAGGTTTGCTATTACTGCATGTGTACATTTTCAAAAGTGAATCTTGGGGCTTCCCTGGTGGCGCAGTGGTTGAGAGTCTGCCTGTCGATGCAGGGGACACGGGTTCGTGCCCCGGTCCGGGAAGATCCCACATGCCGCAGAGCGGCTGGGCCTGTGAGCCACGGCCACCGAGCCTGCGCATCCGGAGTCTGTGCTCCGCAACGGGAGAGGCCACAATGGTGAGAGGCCCATGTACCGCAAAAAAAATAAATAAATAAAAAGTGAATCTTTATCTTTTATAGATGGAATATTTATGAATGACATATGATGTCTGGGGTTTCCTTCAAAATAATCTGGGTATAGGGGTTGCAGGAATTCAGGGGGAGCTAACAGATAAGACAAGACTGGCTCTAAATTGGTCATTGTTGAATCTGGTTGATGGATACATTGAAGTTCACTCTATTATTCTCTCTACTTTTGTTTTTCTTTGAAACCTTGATAAAACATGTTAAAGATAATGAAGCTTTAATAAAAGAAGGAAACAGTAAAAGTAGGAGCTGATGCATATTGAGGGCTTACCATGTTCCACGGGGAGCTTATGCATATTAATTACCTTCACACACACAGCAACGCCTTGACGCAGGTATTATTAATATCCCTCTTTAGCAGATGAAGAAACCGAGGTCAGCATAGTACGCACCATACTTAAGGTGATACAGGCCCCAAGCGTTGGAGTGAAAATTCTAAGCCATCCGGCACCACAGCTCCTCTCTTTCTTATGCTCTAGGTATGGTAGTGACCTTAGGTTACATTGCTTCATCAAGCCCTTTTCCAGGAACAGGAAGTGAATGAAACCCACAAGTCCCCGCCATCCTGATGCTTACATTCTTGCTGAGCATACAGACAATAAACCACATAAAACCAGTGTGTTAGAAGATGATGATAAGGGGAGAAGCAAAGGAGGAAAGAGGCAGAGACAGTGTCATAGCTGGGGATGGACTTGGGGAGGGGGCTGTGTGTGCCATTGAAGGAGAAAAGAGAGAGAGAGAGAGAGAGAGAGAAACCCAAATGGGGAGCTGAGGGGACCACATGTGGGGAAGAAAGAACAGACGGTACAACACTTCTCAGGTGTGAGCCTGCCTGATGTGCTCACTGAGCAGCAGGGAGACCACTGTGGCCTGAACAGAGAGAGGGAGGGGTGAGCAGACTGAGATGAGGCTATAGGGAAGGAACCCGGGGGCTCCACCATGCGGAGACCTTTAGCAATTTTAAGGACCTTGCCTTGTGCTTTGTGTGAGCTGGCGTGTCTTGCAGGGTTTTGAGCTGTGTAGGTAAGAGGGAGCACTGCAGGCCTGCAGCCTCCCTTTGAGGAGCCTGCTTACAAGGTTGGCCATTAGCTGGCCTCTGGGAACTTGGATTTGGGGAGGGTCGCCCCCATCCTCTGATAGGAGTGGCCCACTCTGCCTACAGCGTTTGTACTAGCCTGTGGTTCGTGCTGTTGCCTGCCTTACCTCTGGAAGTCTACAGTCTGGCTTTGTGCCAGACAGAGAGGGGGCTGACGTGATCAGACCCAGTAAACACCGGGTATCTCACGGGCACCCCTGGTGGACAATGTCTTACACATGCTGTCACAGCCTGTTGCTGGGTGGGTTGAGGATGTCCCCTGCCACTCCATTTTGAAAGCTTGCTCCTGGTTTCCCCTGGACTCTGCCCCCAACACCTTTTCCCTTTGTTGATTATATTTTGTATCCTTTTGCTGTAGTAATTCGTAGCCCTGAGAATAACAATACACAGACTCATGAGTCCTAGTGGATTGCCAAAACTGACCGTGGTCTCGGGGGCCCCCAGCCCAGGAATGATTGTTCCAGCATTTTTGAAAGGATCACTCAGGCTGCCTTTCTGACGGTAGCAAGAGCAGAAGCAGGGAGACCCCAGAGGAAGCCATCTCAATAATCCAGGCGAAAAACAGCCTCAGCTCAGACCAGGATGGTACTGCTGGAGATGGTGAGAGTAAGTGGGGTTCTGGGTTTATAGGTGTTGGGACTTAGAGGCAAGCAGGGACAGGCAGTGCCTCTGAGGACCTGGCATGCTAACCAGAAGACAGTTCTCACGCATGAACTTTGCACCATTGGACTGATCCCTTAGTGTGTAGAAAACTTATGACAAATGCCCATTACAACTTCCAGTAGGCTCTCTGACCCATCGTGCAAATACAGTTGTCAAAGACCTCCTTCTTTTGTCCAGCATCTATTTGCAGAGATCAGCCCAGGGATACTTTCTTACTCTGAAAAAACAAGTGTAGCTTCTAAGACATAGCGCCCTTCACAGAAGAGGGCGGTGAATGCAAAATTGTGGGATTCCATGCAAGAAAAGGTGTGTAAACAGCCCATCCCTGCTTCCTGACCTCAGCTTTTCCACAAGTCCAAAGTGGGCAGGAAGATTTAAGAAAAAAAAAAGTTTTCAAGGACCAAAAAAAATGCCCTTTTGATTAAGAACACAGGTACCGTGGGCTGCTTCTGCAGTGGAAGAAAAAGGCGTCTCTTTTTATGACATAGATTACACAAACTTTCTTGAACTCTAAATTTGAAATAGCATATTTCAAGGCAGGTGGGTGGATGGGTGTGGAGGAGGGAAAAAGCAGAAAGACAGTAGGAAGCAGGGCGGGATATTGGGGCTCTTGGGAACTGTTCGCAGAGCCCTCTCTGAGATTTTCAAGTTGAGAAGTGGTTACGTTAATCTATGTCCTAATTGCTGAGCAATAAACAACACCCACTTGCTGTTTCTAAATCTGCTTTGAAACAATGTCACTCACCGTGAAGGGCACAAAGAGGTTGAACACTTGGGCTAGCATACACAATGTTAAGTATATATGATCGAGGGGTATTGGTTCCTGACAGAAACAGCCCTCAGATGCAGTGGAAGTGGGAGGATGGGGCTGGGTTGAGGTGGGACCGTTTGCCAGCTGACAGCTGACATGGGAGCGGTGGCTGTGATGTGTCCACGCTTGTCACTTCTTGCTGAAAGTGTCACAGGGCAGGTGACAGAGTTCAGCTCGGATGACACTAGGAGGTGGGGGACGGCAACATTTCAAACGACAATGAAGGCCGATGAAACAGCTTTGAATACTCCAGTCCAACAAGTCTGTAAAGTTGTCAAGGACGGAAGTTAAAATGATAATAATAAAATAACCAGATGCCCTGTCTGTTCTAATCACAGGCTGTCAAAGACTCGAAGCCTGCTCATGGAGAGTGTGGAAATAGTTTGGGAGCCCAACAGTCTGAAACCCTCTCCTTTTCACTGTGTGTCCTCAGGCAGGTGCTCAACCTCTCTGAGCCTTAGTTTCTTTGTCTCTCATAAACAAAGATAATTATCCCCACCTGTTTGAGGGGACATGAGGATTTATGAACTAACGTGTCTGCATAGGTACCTGAGAGTCTCTTATAAATAACCTAAAGCACATTCCCAGAAGCAGCCTGCACTAGCTGGACACTGCAAAAACTCTGTTATTTCTACTGAAGTGCAGTGAGTTACCTTGGCTCCCCAGAAGTTACACATGTACCTCCACTAATCCCCAAGGATCTGCCTGGACTATCTGTGTTGATTGGGCAGAGAGCCCAGGGAATGTCTGGAAACTGATGGCTCTCTAAGATGCTCACATCAAATATCTAAACTGAGGGAGTGATTCTGCCAAGCAATGCCTGCTTTGGGTTTCAAGCTCCTCCTTGCCTCAGGTAGGGGTGGGTGAACAGTGAAGCTGGTGGTAAAGAGCATGGATTTTGGGCATTCCCATTGCATCGAGGTCTGTTACTTTCCGTAATGAATAGAGCATAGATGTTGGCATGAGACCTGACTATAGCTCCAGGCCTTACCCTGTCTCGCTGGGTGGCCTTAGATAAGTCACATAACCTCTCTGAGCCTAGGTCATCTGGATAAAAACAGCAGAGGGAGACATAGCTATGTGACTCTTTGTGTTATTCAATGCACCACTACTCCCAATTTTGAAAACAAAGCCATGTGGATTTAGTTGCAAAAAGAACTTTGTTTTTAAATTTTCTCTAAGACAGAAGGTATTGGTAAAATCTGGCATCATTGGAGCCCAAGTTTAGATTTTGAAGTTTGTTTTCTTTCTACTTTTACACCATAGTTTATTGTTGTTTTTGCATACTATTGATGCAAGTAAAATACGATGCTCTTCAGTAGTTGAGACCCTGAGGAGGGAGGTTTAAAGATGGAAAATAAATAGAATGCATTTCTCCAACTAGCAGGGCTTTCCCGAAATAACCCAAAGTTTCGTTCTTCTCAGAATCGTGTGTGTGTGTGTGTGTGTGTGTGGCTGTGTGTGTGTGTGTGTATGAAGACATTATTTTTATGTGGCTGTACACTTATGTGAGACCATGAAAATAAAGTTCTTCCCTAGGGATTGCTTTTTTGTGTGTAATCCAAGGTGTTGGTTGGAAACAGTTGAGTTTAACCTGCACATCACCCAGCTCTTGTGGGTGGAACCTGAGGAGGCATCGGTGTGATCTGACACTCCCTGGAAAAGTTCATCCATGCCCTGCATGTCCTAGGGATGGTGTGACAGCCCTAGAGTAAGACACAGGCCACTCCCACTCTATGCAAGGTAGTGACAAGTCTCGGGCTTCCCTGGTGGGGCAGTGGTTGGGAATCTGCCTGCCAATGCAGGGGACATGGGTTCAAGCCCTGGTCTGGGAAGATCCCACATGCCGCGGAGCAACTAAGCCTGTGTGCCACAACTACTGAGCTTGCACTCTGGAGCCCACGAACCACAATTGCTGAAGCCTGCACGCCTGGAGCCCGCGCTCCGCAACAGGAGAGGCCACCACGGTGAGAGGCCTGTGCACCGCAACAAAGAGCGGCCCCCACTCGCTGCAACTGGAGAGAGCCCGTGCGCAGCAACAAAGACCCAACTCAGCCAAAAATAAATAAATAATAAATTTATACTTTTTAAAAAAAGATAGTGACAAGCCTCTCCGTCTCTGCTCACACAGGACAGTGTAGAGCACTTTGGAGAGAGAGAAGAAACATTCTGAGCTATCAAGAAGGCCTCAGGGGCTTCCCTGGTGGCACAGTGGTTGAGAGTCCACCTGCCGATGCAGGGGACACGGGTTCGTGCCCCGGTCCGGGAAGATCCCACATGTCGCAGAGCGGCTGGGCCCATGAGCCATGGCCACTGAGCCTGCGCGTCCGGAGTCTGTGCTCCGCAACGTGAGAGGCCACAACAGTGAGAGGCCCACGTACCGCCAAAAAAAACCTAAACAAACAAACAAAAAGAAGGCCTCAGGAAACTTTCAAATCTCTTACATCAAACAAGAATGCTTTCATTTGCAGCTAAGAGAATTACTGGCCAACAGATGCTTTAAAAAAAAAAAAAAAAAGTCAATTATCTAACCTAAAAAATGTCTGAAATTAGATAGCTCCAAGTTTGGGTCAAGGACTTAATGACTGAGACACATTTTATTCTTTCTATTTCACCATCCTCAGCATGTTGACTTGTTGCCTCATGTTCACAGGATGGCTGCTGTTACTCTAGGCATCATGTCCTTGCATAAGCAGCCAAAGTAGAAGGGAAGATGGGGCAAAGGCTTTCTCCTGGGAGACTTTTTTATTTACACTTTATTTCAAATCCAAATTGTTTGATTTCAGAGACCATTTTCTTAATCACTACAATAGAGGATTACTGTGAGACTTAATTATATGATGCATGGGAAAAAACTTGGCCCATGGTAGGCATTCAGTAAGTGTTAGTTACTTTCTTTGAAGGAAGTCCAGCAAAATCCCAGGCTCTATTGTGTCGTTACCTGGTTGAGACCATGAGAGAGCTACTTCCCTCTCTGTGCCTCAGTTTGTCAGCCACGAAAAGGGATGATGATAGTCAAGCAGTAAACACTCTATAAACATTCATTGTTCTCATTATATTTTTTTTTCCCCTAGCCTGTGTATCCACAGGCTCAGCCTGAGTGTGAAGATTCACTTTTCAGGCCCAAGTACTAGTCAATTAACACATTCAGTTTGATTTTTAGCAACACTGCTTTTAGAAATAATGTTTAGTGAGGATTTCTGCAATGTGTCAGCAGTTCTTCAATCTTGGAGATGCTAGGGAATGCCAGCAATAATTATCACCTAGCTGAGCTCCTGTGAGAGCAAAAGGATACTTAGAAAATGGGCAGTTAGTATGTAAATAGATGATTATTCATCACCAGGAAAAATGTTGCTTTATTTGCTCATACCTGGTCTGCTGCTCAAGAAAGAGTTCCTTTGCACTGGGTTAGTACACATTATTTATTTTTTAAATTTAACAAATATAATTAGATGAGAAAAACATGCAGAAAACGAGTCGGTACTGTCAGCTTTAATTTTTTGTGCCACTAACTTGATCTAAATTTTCAATATTTTATCATCAGAGTACGGGACCGCTGCTGGACAGTGTTCAATACTAAGTGACTATGCATATATCCAACTATCGTTTATTAACAGCTGCCCTGTGGCCAACCCTGGGCCAGGCACTAGGGACACAGAGATGGCAAAACCTGCATCTTGACCTGGAGGAGCTCCCAGCCTGGAGGACAGACGTCTATGCAAGTAACTTACAAGCTCCTAAGGGTGGTCATAGGAGTGTGTGCTCAGAGCAGCTCTGAGGAGGGAATGATTGCCCCTGTCAAAGCTGGGGAGTGCAGTGGGGTCACAAAGGCTTCCCAGAGGAGCTGACCTGTGAGCTAGGAAAAGGATTTCCAGGGAGAAGAAATAGCACATGCAAAGGTCCAGAGGCTGGAAACAGCTTTTTTTTTTTTTTTTTAAAACATCTTTATTGGGGTATAATTGCTTTACAATGGTGTGTTAGTTTCTGCTTTATAACAAAGTGAATCAGCTATACATATACATATGTTCTCATATGTCTTCCCTCTTGCGTCTCCCTCCCTCCCACTCTCCCCATCCCACCCCTCCAGGCTGTCACAAAGCACCGAGCTAATATCCCTGTGCCTTGCGGCTGCTTCCCCCCAGCTATCTACTTTACTACGTTTGTTAGTGTGTATATGTCCATGACTCTCTCTCGCCCTGTCAAAACTCACCCTTCCCCCTCCCCATATCCTCAAGTCCGTTCTCCAGTAGGTCTGCGTCTTTATTCCTGTCTTACCCCTAGGTTCTTCATGACATTTTTTTCCCTTAAATTCCATATATATGTGTTAGCATACGGTATTTGTCTTTTTCTTTCTGACTTATTTCACTCTGTATGACAGACTCTAGGTCTATCCATCTCATTACAAATAACTCAATTTCATTTCTTTTTAAGGCTGAGTAATATTCCATTGTGTATATGTGCCACATCTTCTTTATCCATTCGTCCGATGATGGGCGCTTAGGTTCTTTCCATCTCTGGGCTATTGTAAATAGAGCTGCAATGAACATTTTGGTACATGACTCTTTTTGAATTTTGGTTTTCTCAGGGTATATGCCCAGTAGTGGGATTGCTGGGTCATATGGTAATTCTATTTGTAGTTTTTTAAGGAACCTCCATACTGTTCTCCATAGTGGCTGAACCAATTCATATTCCCACCAGCAGTGCAAGAGTGTCCCCTTTTCTCCACACCCTCTCCAGCATTTATTGTTTCTAGATTTTTTGATGATGGCCATTCTGACTGGTGTGAGATGATATCTCATTGTAGTTTTGATTTGCATTTCTCTAATGATTAATGATGTTGAGCATTCTTTCATGTGTTTGTTGGCATTCTGTATATCTTCTTTGGAGAAATGTCTATTTAGGTCTTCTGCCCATTTTTGGATGGGGTTGTTTGTTTTTTTGTTATTGAGCTACATGAGCTGCTTGTAAATTTTGGAGATTAATCCTTTGTCAGTTGCTTCATTTGCAAATGTTTTCTCCCATTCTGGAAACAGCTTTTTTTTTAACATCTTTATTGGAGTATAATTGCTTTACAATGGTGTATTAGTTTCTGCTTTATAACAAAGTGAATCAGCTATACATATGCATATATCCCCATATCTCCTCCCTCTTGTGTCTCCCTCCCACCCTCCCTATCCCACCCCTCTAGGTGGTCACAAAGCACGAGTTGATCTCCCTGTGCTATGCGGCTGCTTCCCACTAGCTATCTCTTTTACATTTGGTAGTGTATATACATCCATGCCACTCTCTCTCTTTGTCCCAGCTTACCCTTCCCCCTCCCCATGTCCTCAAGTCCATTCTCTAGTAGGTCTGCGTCTTTATTCCTGTCTTACCCCTAGGTTCTTCATGACATTTTTTTTCCCTTAAATTCCATATATATGTGTTAGCATACGGTATGTGTCTTTCTCTTTCTGACTTACTTCACTCTGTATGACAGACTCTGGATCTATCCACCTCATTACAAATAGCTCAATTTCGTTTCTCTTTATGGCTGAGTAACATTCCATTGTATATAGGTGCCACATCTTCTTTATGCATTCATCCGATGATAGACACTTAGGTTGTTTCCATATCCTGGCTATTGTAACTAGAGCTGCAATGAACATTTTGCTACATGACTCATTTTGAATTATGGTTTTCTCAGGGTATATGCCCGGTAGTGGGATTGCTGGGTCATATGGTAGTTCTATTTGTAGTTTTTAAAGGAACCTCCGTACTGTTCTCCATAGTGGCTGTACCAATTCACATTCCCACCAGCAGTGCAAGAGGGTTCCTTTTTCTCCACACCCTCTCCAGCATTTATTGTTTGTAGATATTTTGATGATGGCCATTCTGACTGGTGTGAGATGATATCTCATTGTAGTTTTGATTTGCATTTCTCTAATGAATAATGATGTTGAGCATTATTTCATGTGTGGAAACAGCTTTGTGAATAGAGGAAACTGTAGGCTGTTGGGGAAAACAAAGTGGGAAGGGGATGTGGCAAAGACCAGGGCTGATGTAGCACGGCCACATGGCCAAGAGGTTTGCTCTGTGTGGGAAGGAGTTGAAGCCCTCTTCTGAGGCCAGTGGGGGCCTGAGAACATTTTTCCTTCCTCCTTCCTCCCTCCTTCCCTCCTTCCTTTCTTTTTTGTTGGGATTTTAGGCTTTAGAAGGCTAATCTGGCTGCACTATAGGGCTTGTAACACTAACAGGTTAGCTCCAAGCTACACGGAAGGAGGTAGATGGTCGGGAAAAGGTCAAGGTTTGAATCTTGACTCTGTTGCTAACTAACCCGCTGTCCAAACGCAGGCTACTTCAACGTGGTGGCCTCACTCTCCTCATGTATAAAATGGAGCATGTGGGCCAGATGATCGCTAAGGTCCCTCAAAAGGCAAAAACCTTGAGCTCTATAACTCTGAATTCCCTGGCTACAATAGCAACAAATGTGGGAAACATTTTCATTTGTAAGCACTGTTTACCCATGTGACCCCAAGGTGACTGGGTCCCCTGGTCAGCATCAGCCCTCATCCACGTTGCCTGGTAGATACTCAGCATGGTGTTGGCTCCCCAGTCACAGAGGGCCAACTCCGTAACCCAGTGTTGAGCATGGGAGATTTCCCTGAGCATCTTCCAGGGAGACAAGGGAGGGGATTTGCACAGACACCTCACAGCAACACTGGAGAAGGTAGAGGAAAATGTAGGCTTATTTGGATGGCTTAGGAGAAGAAAGGCCATTCCTCAGGGTTAAAGAAACACGGTGTCCTTTCTAGCTTTCAGAGGGAAAAATCAGTCTCCAGATACTAAGCAGATAAGACAACTAGAGAAAAACTGGCACAAACTTTCCACAAGTCATTTAAAAGTAAAAACTATCGCACATCCTCAGAAAGCATTGACCATTCCCAGTGAGGAATCTGAAGCCAGCTAAGGTGCTTTCATTATTTAGAGTTGATGTCATCGCATTTCTCCCTACCTCTTAAAAAACAGAGAGAAAAAGAATGCTTGTTAGTATCATCCTTCTCTCGCCTAGAAATTTGGTGGGGAATTGGATTTTCGTACTTCCAAGGACTTGGAACAACCAGTGTAACTGCACACACAGAGTTAAACATGGGCAAGGACTGGGAAACACCAGATGCTTTTCCTTCCATGACCACCACGGAGCAGAGGGAACAGCCCAGGGGAGACCGCTATCTGTCACCATGGCCCTGAAAGTCCCATTTTCTCTCTTCTCATCCCAGATATGGGAGAAATAGCCAAGCCTGAAAAATGTGAGGAAATGAGACTGAGAAAAAAAGTCTGTTGGCAGCTAGGCTTTCAAAATAAGTCTGGAGCTCCATGCGTTTGTCGAATTATTCAAGATTTCAAAGAACAAGTTAGACTCTATTTTAGTCAGCAGATTGGTTCTTTTATTTTCTTGCTCCCCAGGTTGGTGACACTGAGTAAAAAATTCTAGACAAATTTCATGCTAAACTCAGGGTGTTTCTTGACACTGGACACTGGATATAAATCTTACCTCGACTTTGACAGCAGAAGGGCCCTTGTGATGCTTCTTGATAGAGAAAAGGCATCGCCGGATGGAAGGAAGACAGGCATTGAAAGCAACACAACTGACTTGAATCTGGCTTTAGGATTTGTTAGCCTTGGGTCTTGGGTCTAATTATTTAATTTTATGGAGCCTCATTTCTTCATATGTAAAACAGCGTTTAATAAACCTGTTCCCAAATGCCCAGTGCTCATTTTTTCTCAGGAGGCAACCAGGAGGTTGTTGTGTGAAGAGCATGGGTTTTATAGTGATGCAGACCTGTGCCCACTTTACAGATGAGAAAACTGAGGCTGCATTTGTAATCAAGACCCCAGTGGACAACCACTCCCCTGGGGCTTGGCCTGATGTCACCCTCATTTCCCTGTCCCCTTTCCACCTTCCCTCCTTCCTTCCTTCTACCTTCAGCAATCAGGGTCTCAGCTCCTTTCCTTATGTGGACTCAGGTGACCAGAGGACAGGGAGCTTTCATCCATCTGACTCCCAAGGTAGAGGATCCCAGTTGTGTTTTTTTTGTTTTGTTTTTTGCTTTTATAATTATTTCTTTGTGCATTATCTTTTTTCCACATTCCTGTGGCTTCCTTGACTGTGATTATTTCAAGTCAAAAGCAGTTGGAGAGAGTGAAAGAAATCAGACAGAGAAAGACAAATACTGTATGATAACACTTATGTGTGGAACCTAGAAAATATTACAAACCAGTGAATGTAACAAAAAAGAAGCATACTCACAGATATAGAGGCAAAGTAGTGGTTACCAGTGGAGAGAGGGGAGGGGCAATATAGGGGTAGGGGAGGAAGAGGTAAAAACTATTAGGTATAAAATAAGCTACAAGGACATATTGTATTGATACAACATGGGGAATATAGCCAATATTTCATAATAACTATAAACATGAGTATAACCTTTACAAATTGTATAAAATTTTTGAGTTAAAAAAATTAAGTAAAAATAAAGTGCATATATTTTAATTAAAGAAAAGAGCAGTTGGAGATACCAGTCTAATAACACAGCAAGTTTCCTCGGGTTTGAAATCTCACCACTGCAAATGTGTGTGTGTGTGTTCACGTGTGCTGTGTTTCACCTGACCTGCAGAATGATAGGCTGACAATGACGTGCTGAGAACAGTGGCTTCAGAGCCAGGTCAGCACAGCAAAAGGCAATTCTGTATAATTGTGAAGAATATGAATTTTCTCAAAGGACCTGGGTTCAAATCCCTATTCTACCATGCACTAGTGGGTAAGTGGTATCACCTCTCTGAGCATCAGCTCTTACACTTATCAAATAAGGATGATGATATTGCCTCCATCATTGGCTTGTTATAAAAGTTAATCAGAGCTGTAGGCAGACAGTTTCTGGCACATAGTAGCATGACTAGAATATTCATCATCTTGCACCTCTACCCTGCTGCTTCCAGCCCCATGTGATGTGTTGTCTTTGGACGGAGTAGGGGGTGTCTGTGAATCATTGAAGATTAGGGTCCTGCTTGTGAGGGTGGAAATGTCTGGGTGGATTTGGGTCTGACACTGTGTGACTGAGTGACGGAGCACCAGGATAATGAGATACTGAAATTAGAGCCAAAACAACCACCCACATCTGTGGGGAAAGAGAAAGCCCTAGATGCTGCTGGTGAGTCAGAATGAGAAGGCAATGCAGCAGTTCGAGTACAGAGGAAACCTGGGGGGCTGTGCCAGGAAGTTTCTGCAGCCGTGACTCCAGAGCAGCTTTGCTCAACTTTCTGAAGCAGCATCCCACCTGAGCTGGCCAGCCCTCTGGGGTTAGGCAGTGTGCTTTTTTAACAATTCTTGAAAAGTCTAAGAACTTAGATGACTTGGGGAACAGGAGAAGAAGGATGCTAATGTGATGGGATCATCCTTTATTCTGTAATTTCTTCAACAAGCCCTGAGAAGAAGGTATCAATATCCCTGTTTGCAGATGAGAAAACCAAGGTTTAGCGAGTCAAAGCCACCTGTCTGATGTCACACAGCTTTGCCTACAAAGCCCTGCTTTTTCCCCCTTGACTATACCGCATTCCACCAATACTGCGTCAGGCTAGCCATATTCGAATGCTCTCGTGTTTTGCTTGGGGAGTGAACAAGTATCGTTGGAAAACAGTCCTTTACAGCCAGGGTATTTGGGGCATAAGCACAAGTTCTCGAGCTTGATCATAGGTCTTTCGCAATCCTCAGCAGGCTGTAAGCACTCACGAAATTTTGACTAGATAAAGACAATGTTTGCCAATATTAGTTGAGAGTTTACTTTATACACATTTTCTGCCCCAACCCATTGAAATCTCACAACAACATGTAATGTCAGGTACTGTTATTTGCACCATGTTACAGATGGAGAAACAGGCACAGGGAGGTGAAATAACTTGCCCAAGACAATACAGCTAAGAAGTGGCAGAACTGGGATTTGAACCCAGGGAGCGGTCCTGGTTGTGGAGGGTATGTTGAGGGAGGTATGTGGAGGTGCACACCTTCAATCCTGCTGTCATGGAGGCCTCTCCTAACTGAGGGATGATGATGGACAGATGAACAAATGTCAGGAAGAGGTGAGAAGGAAACCTCATTTATTGAGTGTCTGGTCCTCCACAGGTCCTGTCCGGGCTCTTTGCCTGTTATACTGCATATAACACAAGTCTATGGGGTTAACGACATCTCCAATTTAGACACGAGGAAACTGGGCTTAGAAAGTTGAGATGACTTGGGAGAGTCACAGAGCGGCAGAGCTGCAATTTGAAGCCAACTTGTCTCCCGTCAAAGCCCAAAGTCTTTCCAATCCTGCAGGGTACCCTTTAGGGGTCAAGAGGAAGAACATGGAGTGTGAAAAGGCCGCGGCGCTGGGCATTTTGCTGGTTTCAAGAAGCTCGTTTCCGGACCCAGCGCCCCCATGACACACCGACGATTGGCAGCTTTCTTTTGTGTGAACCGTGCTCATTATAGGTTTTCATTTTCTGTGATGCTCCTGACAGCTTTTGTGGGATGATTGCAGGGTAGAAGACGGCAATCTTTAAAGGTTTGGTAAAAACTCTGCAAGTAGGAGGTTTGTCGTCTTCCCAGGGCGTGTTGTCAGCTCTGCTTAGAAATGTTTCTTTACAAACCTGGGTGCCTGAGCTCAGACAAAAGCTAGGATGCGGAAGGAAAGAAGGAAGGAAGGAAGCCAGGAGAACTTATGCCATGACCTGGCAGGACTTGGGCTCTGTGGGATGTCAGGGTGGAGGAGAGGGAATATCCAGGTTTGGGGTTTAGTGTAGGGGGGCAACCAAATGGGTGGGAGACACTTGAAGGGTCTTGGATGCAAGGAGGGACCATTTAGGGAAGGGAGAAACAGGAAGATAGATCTCCATCAATACTGAAGACCTCTAAAGGAAGAGGCACAACTACAGTCCCAGTGGCTGTGGCCAAGCCTGGAGAGAAGCCAGAACCCTGGCCATATGAGTGTCCTTTTGGTCCCTGGGAACCTAATTCTGGGTCCTGACTTGTCTTCCGGCTCTTTGCCTCTGTCTCCCTTTTCTCTGTTCTCAGGGGACTTAGTCACATCAAGCTGAAACTTGCCAGCCGGGCTCCTGTCTCTACCATTTCCCCTCCACTCTTACTTCTGAGTCTGGTGCACACCTTCAGAGAGGCAAGCCCTGGGGATGCAGAGACACACCAGACGCCATCCCTGCCTTAAGATCCTCATAGCCCAGAGAGACATCTACAGGTGCAGGTGGCTCCCGGCACAGGAGAAGGACTGAAGAGATCAGAGGGAAGCAGGGAAGGGAGTGTCCACCCTGCCAGAGTGGAGGCTGTGTGAAGGCCAGGCCTTGGAAGCTGAGCACACGCTTTCCAGGCAACAAGCAAGGGGAAGGGCATTCTAGGCAGAGGGCCACCATGCACCGAGACAGGGAAGAAAGCCCAGTGTTTGAGGACAGGCAAAGGATTCCTAGCAACTGGAGTAAAAGGTGAAGGGGGATGCGTGGAAAGGAAAGTGGTTTAGAGATTTTACAGGGCCTTAAACGTCGTTCAGAAAAGTTCTGGCAATTCCAAGAGTCGATATTTCCCTATTCGTGGTCTGAAGAAGACTTATCAAAATCAACTTGCAAAACTTATAAAAACGCAGGTTCTGGTTCCAGCTCCCGGGACGAGAGGATTAAAACATTCAGAGAATTAAGCGTTCAGAGGATGCTCAGGAATTACCATTTTAAAAACACTCACATAAGCATTGTGCACTCCTTTAGACATTGGGGAGCCATGGAAGGTTTTGTTTTTTTTAAAACATCTTTATTGGAGTATAATTGCTTTACAATGGTGTGTTAGTTTCTGCTTTATAACAAAGTGAATCAATTATACATATACATATGTCCCCATATCTCTTCCCTCTTGCGTCTTCCTCCCTCCCACCCTCCCTATCCCACCCCTCCAGGCGGTCATAAAGCACCGAGCTGATCCCCCTGTGCTATGCGGCTGCTTCCCACTAGCGATTTATTTTACGTTTCTTAGTGTATATATGTTCATGCCGCTCTCTCACTTTGTCCCAGCTTACCCTTCCCCCTCCCCATATCCTCAAGTCCATTCTCTAGTAGGTTTGTGTCTTTATTCCTGTCTTACCCTAGGTTCTTCATGTCCTTCTTTTTTTTTCCCCCTTAGATTCCATATATATGTGTTAGCATACAGTATTTGTTTTTCTCTTTCTGACTTACTTCACTCTGTATGATAGACTCTAGGTCCATCCACCTCACTACAAATAACTCAATTTCATTTCTTTTTATGGCTGAGTAACATTCCATTGTATACATGTGCCACATCTTCTTTATCCATTCACCTGTCAGTGGACACTTAGGTTGCTTCCATCTCCTGGCTATTGTGACTAGAGCTGCAATGAACATTGTGGTACATGACTCTTTTTGAATTATGGCTTTCTCAGGGTATATGCCCAGTAGTGGGATTGCTGGGTCGTATGGTAGTTCTATCTGTAGTTTTTTAAGGAACCTCCATACTGTTCTCCATAGTGGCTGTATCAATTTACATTCCCACCAACAGTGTAGGAGGGCTCCCTTTTCTCCACACCCTCACCAGCATTTGTTATGTGTAGACTTTTTAATGGTGGCCATTCTGACCAATGTGAGGTGGTACCTCATTGTAGTTTTGATTAGCATTTTTTAATGATTAGTGATGTTGAGCATCCTTTCATGTGTTTGTTGGCCATCTGTATGTCTTCTTTGGAGAAATGTCTATTTAGGTCTTCTGCCTATTTTTGGACTGGGTTGTTTGCTTTTTTGATATTGAGCTGCATGTGCTGCTTGTAAATTATGGAGATTAATCCTTTGTCAGTTGCTTCATTTGCAAATATTTTCTCCCATTCTGAGGGTTGCCTTTTCATCTTGTTTATGGTTTCCTTTGCTGTGCAAAAGCTTTTAACTTTCATTAGGTCCCATTTGATTATTTTTGTTTTTATTTCCATTTCTCCAGGAGGTGGATCAAAAAGGATCTTGCTGTGATTTATGTCATAGAGTGTTCTGCCTATGTTTTCCTCTAAGAGTTTGATAGTGTCTGGCCTTACATTAAGGTCTTTAATCCATTTTGAGTTTATTTTTGTGTATGGTGTTAGGGAGTGTTCTAATTTCATTCTTTTACATGTACCTGTCCAGTTTTCCCAGCACCATTTATTGAAGAGGCTGTCTTTTCTCCACTGTATATTCTTGTCTCCTTTATCAAAGATAAGGTGACCACATGTGCGTGGGTTTATCTCTGGGCTTTCTATCCTGTTCCATTGATCTATATTTCTGTTCAGGCCATGGAAGGTTTTAAGCTGCAGAGTGATGAGAGTAGCTATGGATTTTAGATGCATCCCTCCACGAGGGGCAGTGAGTGATGTGATGGGAGGTTATCACTAAATGAGTTCCCTGTGCACGAAAGAGGGACAGCAGCCAACTGCTCAGGCAGAGGGAGCTTCTCTATCCACTTCCCCAGACCAAACGTGGCTGAGAATGTCCCAGAAGACCAGGGCTTCAGCACAATTGAACCTTGTGGGCCATAAACCCAGACCATACAGCCAGGACTGCCACAATGCACAATCCCAGCCCCGCAAGAGTTGTGCTTTTCCTGCAGCCTGGAATGGGCATGGTGCCCCTGCAGTGGCGCACTCCTCATTCTGTGTACAGACACCCTGAAATGAACTCTGAAGGGAAAGCTTCCACCTGGTGAAGGTGCCTCATTCCCCCACAGAGAAGAAGCTGGCGCAGCCCCTGGGACTCTGAGACAGAGAAGTCGCCTGCAGAGATGTCCAGCTCACCCTTCTTTTGTAGCTGTTTCTACATGTTGTCAGTGTTTTTTTAAAATGTAGAGTTTAGAATAAAGAAGGAAAAGCCTCTCTTGCCCCTCACCTCTCCTTTTTATATTCCAGAGGTAACCACTGTTAAGAGTATGTTCACCCAGAAATGTGCTTTATATTTATAAGCATAAGAGAATTCTTCTCAACACAAATCAGCTCATACTCTAAAGAAAATACTTGAACTTGTGTGTACTGTGTTGCATTTAAATATATACTGGGCACTGTTTCATATGAGCTCACAGAGACGGGTCTCATTCATTTCCATGGCATGGATGTACTATCATTTTGTTTTTAACCAGCCCCTGTGGATGGATCTTTAGACGGTTCCCAGTTTTTACCTTTAACCATGTGACTTTCTCCTTCTTTGCATCCCATACTTGGTTGTTTTTTTTTTTTTTTTTTCCTTATTTGTTGCTATGCCAGTCTGTTCCAACGTGGTCACTTCTTTGTATCAGAGGTAAAGAGTTAAAAAGTGTCAGATGCCCAGCCAGTGTGCTAGACACACTGGCTGTGCATTTGTTGGTACATCCCCTGAGATTTTGGGGAAAAATAAGTTGAGGAGCTGAAAATGAATTTCCCCCCGTCCCAGCAGGTGTCATCTCTGCTAAAGCCAAATCCATTCTTTCTGACCTTTAGGAACTCATTCAACTGTGAATGTCCATTGGCTTCCTACTTGAAGAGGCAGCAGTGTACATTGCTAGCCACTTAGCGTCCAGACCAGAACCCTCACACACTGCTGGTGAGGATACATAGCATGCAACCGCTTTGCAAAGCGATCTGACAGTTTCGTATAAAACTAAACATAAATCTACCTTTGACCCATCAGTTGCACCCCTAAGTTGTAACCCCCAAAATGAAAGCCTACGGTCTACAGAAAGACTAGTACATGAATGTTCATAGCATCCCTGTTCAATGTAGCCCCAAAAGGGGAGCGGGGAAAGCCAGGTGTCCATAAATAAACAATGAATAAATCAAGTGTGGTATATTCGTACAGTGGGATATCACTTAGTGATATATATACAAGCTATAAATATAAAAACAAGCTACTGATACCTCGACAATATGGAGGAATCTGGAAAACATTATGGCAAGGGAAGGAAGCCAGCCATAAAGGAATCCACGCTGTGTGATTCCATTTATATAAAGTTCTGAAAAAGGAAAAATATACCTATGATGAAAAATGTCAGAATAGTGGTTTCCTGGGCGCAAGTGGGGTGGATAATTGATTAGGAAGGGATGTGAAGGAAATTTCTGGAGTGATGGGAATGTTCTATATCTTGACGAGGTTTGAGTAACACAGGTGGACACATTTGTTGAATTTCACTGAATGGTGCAATTAAGGTTTGTGCGTTTCTATGTAAATTTTATCTCAAAAAACCCATAAATCAATGTTGAACTCTAGGTAATGATATCCATGCTGAAGTGTTTAGGGGTAAGGTGTACAGATGTCTGCAACTTACTTTGAAATGCATCAAAAATAAGATGGGTTGATGGATGGGTAGATGGACAGATAGGTGGAAAAATAAATGGAGTAAATGCTAACAACTGCAGAATCTAGGGGATATGCGTGCAGTGTTCTTTCAAGTTTTCTGTGTGTTTGAATTTTTTTTCCTAACAAAATAGAGAAAGCAGCCAGAACTTTACTGTCTGGGTTTGAATCTTAGCTTTAACCCCTTCTTACCCTTGACCCTAGATAAGTCCCTTAGTCTCCCTGTGCTGTGCCCAAGTTCCCTTGTCTGTAAAATTGGGATAAGAACACTGGGCTGTTCTGAGGATTAAATGATTTATGCACTTGGAACCATTTCTAGCTCACAGTAAGCACTCACTAAATACTTTCTTTGGCTAGCCAGTACACTGAGATGTTGATTGTATGCCTCTGTCTTCAAGGAAGTGTATCTATATAATACCTGCCCCCGCTCGATTTACCCCAAGAGGCAGTGTTGCAGAGAAGTGTGTATTGAACCTTGGAGTCCAAAGGCCCAGGGGTCTCAAACAAGTGGTTATTCTTGAACCCCAACTTCCTCAACTCAAAAACGGGAATAATAAGAAAACTGCTCTGGGCTTTTTAGAGGATTAAATAAAACGGCTTAAATAAAGGCAACAGGAGCTAGGTTCAATAAACGTTCATTGAATGCCTCTTTCCTAAATGGAACCTCTCCTCTGCTGACATAATTAGAAGGAATTGATTGAGTTATGCCCTAATGCAGCCCCTCTTGAGTACATGCTTAGTAGCAAGATTCCAGTTGTGCAGCCCTGGACCCTCCAACAGGTTGGGGTGGTTGTCAGAGAGGCGGCAAGAGGAGGGAGCATCTTCACCCCAAAGCGCTTGGGGCAACTCCTTTGCAGTCTCCCTCAGGGATGCTGCCTCAACCTCTGGAACCCTGCTGGCTGTCTATTTAGCCAGGAGGCTGGAGTAAACAAGATTGATCTTGGAATAGCCATGTCAGTGTTATGCAGACCTATGTAGGACACCAATTACGTAGCAGCTCCATCCCAAGGATGGCAGCTCTTCGGGTGAGAACATGCCCTGGTAAATAAATAGACCAGAAGAGGCTGTTCATAATGTCAGCAGCCATTGTTCGCGCCATTTTATTATAACACGATGAGAGAGTGCGGACTTTGATTTAAGTTACAAGGCCTGTCTTGGCGAAACTTTGGAGTAGCCAAGAGGTCATCCGCTGCTAGGATTTCATAAAAACAGAGCGATTTAAACAAAAAGGTCCAACTGATTTGCAAAACTTTCTAAAGCCTGTTATTTCATGATTTCCTGATTTTTAAAAAAACTTTTCTAATGGATATTTCGACTTCCTATAGAAATGGTCCCCCTTAGCCCCCTTCCCCCACCCATGGTCTGACTTCACTGGCTTTTGGGGAAGCAATTTCTCACCCTCAATCTTAAAAACCATCTGGATTTCAAGAGGATTTTAATTCATGCATTGCTGATTCGCTTATTTCTGACAAAAATGCTATTTTGTAAGAGAAATTTGCAAACCCCCCAGTCTCTTTAGAGATCTTTTTAAAGTGCTTTGATGCTGTAGGATTTGAAGGGTGGCTCAATGCTCTGTGTGTGTGTATTTTTTTTCTAACCTTCCTCTTGGCAACACTTAAATGGAATTCAAATCCCAAATGTCATGAGTTTTCTACTGAGCTTAAACTAGTTAGAAAAAGCTTCTCTAAGGGAGCAAACCATGTGCAAGCCCCTTGTTAATGAAGAGACTTAATGGCGCGTTAGATGGTACAATGGGATTGAATGGTGCCCTTTCCACCCCTGTTTGGCTCCATTCCTATAACCCAGGTGGCTGCCGACTCCCACATCTTCACAGGCTGGCTCACCCCCCAACCAATTCCAGCACAAACTCAGCTGCATCACCACCTTCCCCACAAAACACTATCGTACCAAACATATTAATATTTCTATTGTCACTTTTAACTTATGATTTCTGGCATCCTGGGGCAGGATAATATTTCATTTCATGTAATATCTGCATTTTCACAAGACTGCGTTGGACACGACCTTCCCAAATCCCCTCTTGACCACTAGCCACCAAGACACTCCCTTCCCTACTGTCGTTCCTCATCAAGATGGGGTCAAAGGCAGTTGGCACAGTGGTTGAACCTCTGATTTTGGAGTCAAGAGTGTGGGTTCAAAATCCAGCTTCACGACTCTCTGACTGGCCTTAAACCAGTGATTTCACCTTTCTGCACCTGTTTCCTCCTCTGTAAAATGGAGATGATGGTGCTTACCTTAGAGTTGTGGTGAAGATTAAATGGGATAGTTCATGTGAGCCATTTACAACAGTGTTTTCCATGCAGGATACATTCAGTAAATGAATAAATTAATGGACCCACCCACCTTAGAGGACAACTTTGCGGGCACTGTTTCTAGAGAATGTTCTTTAAAGTGTTTCTCTCCTAAGTGGAGCATTGGTAAATACAGCTTTCTCCATCTCATTTCGTATGGAGAGCCAGAGGTGTACATGTGCATGGACCTAGCTTGGTTCATTTCTGAACTCTCCCTACCCCACTGCATTATGGGGTGCAGGGAGCAGTATTGCCCGTATTACCTTTCTCTGGGACCCCACACACAGGGTATTCAGTCAAGCTGCCAGACAGTGGTCGGTCCCTAAGGCAGCCCCTGGAAAGGTGAACCTGAGAAGTGACTCTGGGATCCTTCGGGACGTGAAGTGCTATTCAAATGCCATTTGGATGGGAAATCTAACCTCCAGGGTCAAGCCAGAGACCTAGAAAATCCATCACTTAGCAACAGTTGACCCTGATCAAAAAGAGACGTGAGACTGCTATTGTGACCTTGGGGACACAGAGCTGGAAAACCACCAATAACAACCACTGAAAAGGACCCTGAAGGCAGAGGTGTCTGTAAATAGCAATTGGTTTGTAATGATGTGAGGACACAGGGTGGGAGCAAGAACCAGGCTCTGGCATTAAGATCCCAGCTGAGCCACAGACACGCTGCGTGACCTGGAGCAAGGGCTGACCTCTCTAAATATCAGTGTCCTGTGACGCAGACCCCAAATCTCACTCTTCAATGTTATTGCAAAGATTAAATGGATGATATATCTAAAGCTTAACACAGTGCCAGGACAGAGTAAACACCGAATGACCGGTTATTGTTAATATTGATTACATTCGTGACCCCAAAATCCATTTTGAATACCTGGAACTGTGTATCTAACATTCTAAATAATACCCCAAATTTTCCTACACAAAGGTGAACCTGTTAGGACTCACCCTGGGTAGGCAATGATATATTCTATTGCAAATCTCATTTAGTCAACTTGCCTGTCCATCTATTATACATACAAGTACACATGTGGACATGTGTGCATGTGGACATTTACATATGTAAATACATTTACATATGTAAATACATTTACATATGTGAGCTTGTAAACATACAAGGCATGTGTATATATGTAAATATCTACATATACAAAGTGCTTAGTGGTTCACACAGATGCATAGGTATATGTGTCATTAATACAAATAGTAATGATAAAAATAATAATCATTCATTAAGGTCTTATAGGAAGGTGACAACTCACTTTTGGACCACCTGTTAGAGAATGATATAGCAGGAGATGAGACATGATTCACCAAAGGTGGGCATATTGGCTCCAGAAGTGAAAGGTGCTCCACAGATAAAATGAATAAATACACATTACAGGTTCTTTCAATCATAGGGCTACTGTAAGCATCGAATTAGATAATGAATGTGAACGTGTCATGCAAAGGTCACTACTGTGTTAATGTGCTATTAATATCTTGCTAATTAAAGTATTAATGAAATAATAGAAAATTACCAAAATTAGAGGCAGGTACACTTCTCACAGAGTATCTGGAAAAATTCATATCACCTATTAAAGGACACAACCAGCATTTGTTGGTATTTCAAGAAGCTGCTGTCTACCCCACCATGACACATGGAGACGTGTCCCAGAGCACCTTTGAAAGAGAGAATCTAAACTGTTGTCCATTCATTCGACTAATACTTACTGAACATCGAGACGGTTCCAAGCTCCATGCTATATCGAGAGGCAGAGATAATCTAACGATCATCTCCCCCAAGAAGCCCAAAGGCTAGAGGGGAGAAAGATATGTGAAAAAATTGCCCTTGTTCTGTGTGACACACCCTTTGAAAAAGGAATCTCCAGGGCATTGTGGCAGCATACACGGGACCAGCCCAGTGGTTCGTTCATTCAGGTAAGTAATATTGGGTGGAACCAACAAAGAAGGCTTGGGGACATTGCGTGATTGCCCCCTATGTAGGGTGACTATGCATTTGCGTTTACTAGGTACAGTCTTAATTGTCACTTGTTGACCTAACTTAACCATTAATAGCCCCCCCTCCGCAAATCTCTCAGAACAGACCCAGATTAGATGATAGATCTCCCTATCTCTGTGGCTAGCAACCTCTAATTGGGCTAGTTGTGTTTCAGACATTCCAAACACAGTGAAGAAAGTGCAGGCTTGGAAGTCAGGTAGACTTCCAGAGTTCAAATCCCAGCTCTGCCATTTATATGCCATGTGGCCTTAGAAAAGTAACGTCAACTCCTGAGCCTAAAATTCCTTACCGGTGAAACGCAGATCCTTATTATGCATGGAGGAGCATCTTACACATGAGAGGTGCCTGATATATTGTAAATCCCCGCCCAAATAATAATTGCACATCCCAATAAATGGCAGTACCATTGACCCTATGGCTCACTCAGGTCAAAACCCTACCACACATCTTAGACTCTATCTTTTGCTTACCCTCCCACATTCAGTCCGTATCAGTTATATAAGTTACAACTTACAGCTACAAGTTACAGCAATTCTATCTCCGGCATTTATCCTGATGATGTCAGTACTTTGGGCTCAAAGAAGAAAGGCTGTCACAAACCATGTTAGGTCCTCGTTTGAAAGCTACGAGTAGCCTTTGATCTCATTGTCTGAGCAGTTCAGGCAAAAACCATGGACTGACCGTGACCAGAAAGGTGATCATCTTTCCCACTGAAGCTAGGAATAAGTTCAGGGTTCCCTACTCAAGTGTCCTTCCCAGACTTGAAATAACTTAGGGCAAATTGTTCCCTTGGTAGAGTGGTAGAGCTTGAGATCCTTTGGGAGGATCTCAAAATGTTTCAGGATCAATTTCTTTTTCTACCATTATCACAGATGAACTTTCAATGGTATTCCATGTTCCTACTAAGGTCATTTTAACTTGTCATTTTTACCTCAGTGTCCATTTTCCCTTTGAATCCAGAGAAGTTTCTAAACATCTTCTCACTCTCCAAAACTACCCAAGGAAGGAGGAGAAGCTCAAAAAGGGGATGTTGGGCTTCCCTGGTGGCGTAGTGGTTGAGAGACCGCCTGCCGGTTCGTGCCCCGGTCCGGGAAGATCCCACATGCCGCGGAGCGGCTGGGCCCGTGAGCCGTGGCCGCTGAGCCTGCGCGTCCAGAGCCTGTGCTCCGCGACGGGAGAGACCACAACAGTGAGAGGCCCGCATATCGCAAAAAAAAAAAAAAAAAAAAAAAGGTGGGGGGGATGTTGTTACCACAGCAAGGTGGAATAGCCCTGGACCAGTTGTCAGGAATCCCGAGATCCAGGCTGATTCTATGTGGGCTTGTTTATATGAACTTGGACTGAACTGAACTTCCAGTTTCCCATCTGTAAATAGAGCAGGATTAAATCATCTCTAATGACCTTCTGGCTCTGAGTTTTACAGTCAGTGACCTTGATGAATTGAGCTATGGCTAGAAGAACTCCAGATTTCCCCCAAAGAAAATGCTCTGGCTGCTTCTTCAGCATTCAACGAAACTCTAGAGTTCACTATGCTGTATTGTCAGTATCTTCCTACTTGTGTAATGGATTTGAACTTCAGCCTCAAACTCAGGCAGGCAAAACTAAGACATTTTTCTCTATGATCTAACTTAGATCTCTGAGCACTCATTTTCTTCTGGGAAGTAGGAAACTTAACCATGCAAATTCAAGGTAAACTCAATCACTCAAGAATGTTCACACTCTTGTGTCCATTTAGATTCCTTTCTCTTTTTTCTCCTTTCCTTCTCCCAGGATAATCTAAATTTGGGAAACACATGCCACCCTGGCCTCCGGGGAGAGGCGCTGGTTTTCAGCGTTGTTCCATGCAGGCTTCTATTGACAGGTAGAGTACTCACCTATACTTGGTTTGTTAGCTTTATTTATTCTTGATGGTCCTGCACTTCAAGAGTCCACATCTATGTCCTCGTCCCTGTCAGCTTTCCCTGTGTCAGGGTCACACCAGTCCCCCTGCACCTTCCTTTTCCTGACCACAGGCATGGCGACGGAGCCTCTGACCTGCCCACACCTGTCCTGCCATAACCACTGTTCTTCTGTCTCCAAGCTAGCTCTCAGTCTTTGCCAGGCTGTTCCTTTGCCAAGGTTTCAGATGCAAAGTAAATCATGGGAGCCCTGTGATTTTGGTCCCCGCATGCAAACCTGAGATGTCTACTGTTCCCATCCTGGGACTCATGCTGAGAGGTGTGCCTTGAGGATCTCCTAGAGGCATTCCCCTATGCTTCACTCTCTTCTCTCCTCTACTGCTTCTCCACCTCCTGTAACCTACACGACATTTACCAAGTCTAAGATGGAAACTGTTCTTCCTCAGCCTGTGTACATGAAAGCAATCATTTACACTAGGTCGTCCAGCACAGCAGCTTTTGATTTACAAAGCCAAATTTTTAAATTAAAACAAAAAACAAGATAAAGCATTTCTGTCTCAAAATTCCAAACTCTTGCAATTACAAGACTTAGTTTTAAAGAAATTTACTCTGTTACGTGTTTCAAGAGCCTGTTTTGGAATCTTCTACCAATAATTTTTCTTGGCTATAAATGTTCTCCTCCTGAGTGCAGGGTATGTGCTCCCTGAATGTGGCAGATGTGAAATGGGTACAAAGAAATGGAGTGGGCGTGAATTAGGAGACAGCTTTGGCTAATGTCTCAGAATACTGTCCTGCTGTAATTGGCTGTCTCACCAATGGTCCCTGAGTCCATGGAAAAACAAAAGTGTAATCATATTCGTTCGACTCTGAAACTCCAGGTTTGCTCCAAATTCTCAGAGTGCGCATAATAAAATTCTTAGACCATCTCACTCATAGAACTTTGTGTCCCCTTTTCGAATTATCTTCAACCTGAAAACGTCTAATTACATTTTCATTTCTCTAAGGTACAAAGGAAAGAACAGGGAAAGTAATCCTTTTCCTTTTTTTTTTTTTTTTCCAGAATACTATGACAAAGGAGTAATGCACCTGCCTTTATTCCGTGGTAGCATATACTGTTCATCATATCTACCTGCCCTCTTGTGGATACCGTCTCTGAACCATTAGCAGAGAAACATCACTTGTGAGGAATGTTTTCTATCCAGAATTATACATGTTGAATCAGTCAGCACAGAGGATAAGTGTTAGGGGAAATTTAGATTGCTGAGCACTTAAAATAAATAGTGTCATTTGCAAGGATAATAGAGATAATACGGTACCCAGGGAGGTGTAGCCAAGGAGATGTAGCAAAAGACAGAAGTGAAGGAGATGTGAAGGAGGAGGAGTTGGACTGCCCCAGCCAGAAAATGATTGTGTCATCTTAGCTGTATGGGCAAGCAGGGATTCTGGTTCTAAAAGCCAAATCGCATCCCTTTGGGATCCAGAGCCTAGTCTAGCTAACATCAAAATTGAAAAATTTTTTTGCCCCAGGTAAGGACCAAGAAAGTACTGATTTTTTTTTTGTATCAGCACTTCCGCTCCGTGAAGGGAAGAAGAGGTGCCCCTTCTTTCCCCAGCCAGAACCCCTGGAGTCTCACCACTCTCCCTGAACTCCTCCCCTGTTTCTCTAGCCACCGTCCTGCCTCTGACTTCATTGCTTCCAACCTCCAAATGTGCTCTCTTTTCCTTCCCAGCCAAGTTCAGAAAGGGGCCTACAATTACACTCTGCCCACTGCCTCTCCTCCCAGCTCCTCTTCAACCCACTGCTTATCTGCTTCTGGTCCCAGAGGCTCGGGGCCACAGACTGGGAGCCCCATGGGATAATTGGCATGTTTCTCTTGTCTTCTCTGACTCCAGTACTGGTACCGAGCAGGAAACGTCTGATAGATGACAGGTACCTAGGCAAGGGGATGACTAGCTGGCTGAACTACTGAGAAATTCATTCAAGGTAAATCTCTCAGGAAGACTCATTGACTGAGATTTTTTAAAAAACTCGTAACAGAAGAGGAGTAAAGCTAAGTTACATCAAACTGTCTTAAAAAAATATATCATTAGGGCTCCCCTGGTGGCGCAGTGGTTGAGAGTCCGCCTGCCGATGGAGGGGACACGGGTTCGTGCCCCGGTCGGGGGAGATCCCACATGCCGCGGAGTGGCTGGGCCCGTGAGCCATGGCCGCTGAGCCTGCGCGTCCGGAGCCTGTGCTCCGCAACGGGAGAGGCCACAACAGTGAGAGGCCCGCGTACCACACACACACACACACACACACACACAAAATCCGAATATCCAAGTGGCACCTGTCATGCACTGCAACAAGGACAAAGGTCTTGAGACAAGGTGGGATTGTTCCCTTGCCTCAGGCAGGCATGTTGCTCTGAGCAGAAATTCAGGATGTGGAAGAGGAGCTGGGATGAGGCAGCATCTCTGCAACCCCAAGCACCAGCAGCGACCAGCAATTGGTGAGTGACGGGGAAGGAGGTGGTGGATTCGAGGCATCGCGTGCCTCCTCTGCTGGTCTCCCTTTGCATTAGCCCATCCAAGGTGATAGGGAGCTTCGTGCTTCTTGCTGATATGCAGCGCTGGGGAAAGCCGGGAGAAGGATGCTTGGGGGACTCAGTGAGGAGGGCCCACTCCGCCCACCTGCAGCAGTTGCAGTATTGGAGGAGCATGGACCTCCCCAACCACACAATCCTGGGTTGCCATCCTGGCTCTCACCTACTGTTGGCAATCTTGCCAAGAGATTAACATAGAAAATCATCCCCACTGAACAGGACAATGGTGAAGGTAAAATGGGACCAGCATCTGGGAACCTGGTGGATGCCTGCTCCCTTCCCACCTCCAGGAATCCAACAGCCTGGGAACGTGCACCGTAGAGTGGCATCTTAGAGCTGGATTCTGCTTGCCAGCCAGAGGTGTGAATCCTGCTAGGTTTTCACCTACAGCATTTGGGAAATGAGAATTCCAACTTTTTTTCCAGTTTTGCATTATGATGGGAAACTTGATTCTACCTCTCCCCTAAACAGGAGGCTCCACAAGGCCTGGGACTGAGTCTGCCCGTCCCCCACTGGGTGTAGGACACATGGCAGAAAATTAAGCCCCAATAAGTATGGTTTTGATGATACTCAAGGAACGGCAGCCACAATACCCATTGTTTGTTATTGCTTTATAGTTCACGAAATGTTTCTGCTAGATAATCTTATTATGTGCTTATTGCTAATGAAAGAAATGGGCCTTAAGTGTAGTCATTTGGGGTACAAAACCTGGAGTCAGATAAACTGGGTTCAAATCCTAGAACTTACAAGGTATATGGCTTTGGGCCAATTACTGTTCCTTTCTCAGCCTCAAGTTTCCCACTTATAACATGGGGATCATATAAGAATCTTCTACCTAGGGTTTGTGGTGAAGATTGTAAAGGTATAGATGTAGAGGACTCAGTGTGGTGTCCGGTACATAATATATATCCCATATAGGTAAATCTAATTCTCAGAGAGGTGAGGCCAATTGCCCATGGTCACACAGCAAGTCAGTGTCAGAACCGGGACTGGAATCTAAGATGTTTGACTCCAAATGAGCTTCTCTTTCCATTCTATGATTGTAACACCTACCATTTGTTGAGTGGATTTCCCCAAGTGCCTGGCAATGTGCTGAACGCTCTTCATGTATTATCTCTTTTCATGCTCGAGACAATCCTGAGATGGGTTCTATAATTGTCTCCATTTTACAGATGAGAAAACTGAGACTGTGAGCCATTAAAGTGACATGGCCAAACATGAAGAGATGCTCAGAGTCGCTAATCATCAGGGAAATGCAAATCAAAACCACAATGAAGTATCACCTCACACTTGTCAGAATGGCTATCATCAAAAAGAACACAAATAACAAATGTTGGTAAGGATGTGGAGAAAAGGGAACCCTCGTACACTGTTGGTGGGAATGTAATTGGTGCAGCCACTGTGGAAAACAGAATAGAGATTGCTCAAGAAACTAAAAATAGAACTACCATATGACCCAGCAATTCCACTCATGGGTATATATCTGAAAAAAACAAAAATGCTAATTCGAAAAGACATATACACCCCAATGTTCATAGCAGCATTATTTACAGTTGCCAAGATATGGAAGCAACCTAAGTGTCCATCAACAGATGAATGGATAAAGAAGAAGTGGTATATATGTATATTACAATATATATATATATGTATATATACTCAGCCATAAAAAGAATGAAATTTTGCCATTTGCAGCAATATGGAAAGACTTGGAAGATATTATGCTAAGTGAAATAAGTCAAAGACAACTACTATAAGTTATCATTTGTATGTGAAATCTAAAAAATACAACAGATTAGTGAATATGACAAAAAAGCAGACTCACAGATATAGAGAACAAACTAGTGGTTACCAGTGGGGAGAGGGAAGGTGGAGGGGTGACATGGGGGTAGGAGATTAAGGGGTACAAACTATTATGCATAAAATAAACTATAAGGATATATTTTACAACACAGGGAATATAGCCAAAATTTTATAATTATAAATGGAGTATAACCTGTAAAAATTGGCATCACTATACTGTATACCTCTAACTTACATGATATCATACATCAACAGAGTCCTTACATGGAAAAACTGGGACACACACCCAGGCAGTGAGTGCAGAGCTCACACTGCTAACTACCTGTGTCCTATTCTATCTTCACTGGTGTGTACCAGAGCCAGCCAACCTGTGACAGCCTGTAGATAAAGATTAAGGAATTTTACTGCCTAGTTATTAAACCATTGGAAGCCTGAAATTGGTCATGGATCGTGGGAGTATTTACACCACAGGAATCAGCACGCACTGCAAATCAGAATAGTTTTTGTTTTGTTTTGTTTTATTTTTAACCTGATAGCCAGTTCACCAGCCCACAATCTTTTTAAACTCCACTGCCCAACTTATACTTGGAAGATGTTTCTTCTCAATTGTTGTTCTTTGGGAAAATTGTTGTTCTTTGGGAAAATTGTTGTTCTTTGTCTTTGACTTATTTCACTTAGCATATCTTCCAAGTCTGTCCATATTGCTGCAAATGGCAACAATTCCCAATTGTTGTTCTTTGAGAAAACTTAGGGGGAAAAAACAGACAGTGATGAGAGTGTGTCTCATCCTGGCACAGTTGTCCTCTCTCGTTGGGGCTGAAAGTGTGTGGTCTGATAATGCCATTTAAGACTTAATTGGTCCCTTGCCTATGGATGGCTGCTGTGCTCCTGGTGAGGGAGCATTTGTGTTTGTGCTAATGGGAGGTGTGTCCACATTTGACAGGTACCCTCCTGCTTTTCAGCCTGAGAAGATATAAACTGGTTGTTACAGAACATGTTAACACACATCCAACTGGTGCTCCACAGAGAAATTGACAGAGTCATCCTGTGTTTATTCACTCAATTAACAAGCTTCCACCCAGTGCTTATTCTTATCAGGCTCTGAACTAGACACTGGAGACTCAGAGATGAGTCAGGTTCAAGGTCTTGCAGAAGAGACAGACAAGGTAGGAAGCAATTTGGAAATTCTGTAGTAAGTGTTGGAATCTATGCACACAGTACAAAAGTCACACCAAGGAGAATGGAGGATTTGCATTTGAATCAAGAAATCAAAGAAATCATCACTTGTGTAGGAATATTTGGAAATCCAAGAATTGTTGGATGGTTTCACAAAGAATAAAGAGAAAAGAGCATTCCAGACAAAGAAAATAAGATATACAAAGGCTGGGAGGAGGTACAACAGTGTGTTTGATATCTATCTGGATTTCACAATGTGTGTTGGATTAGGGAGTATGATGAGAATGGAGAGATGGCCAGAGGTGAAGTTACAAAGGTCTGAAAAGTAAGGTGTGTTAGTTAACTATTGCTGTGTAAAAAAATATCCCAGAACTTAATGGCTTAAAACAACATATCACTTATCATGCCTCAGAGTTCCTGTGATTCCAAAACTCAGGAGTGGCTTAGCTGTGTATTTCTGGCTCAGGGTTTCTCATGCGACTGCATCAGATGTCAACGTGGGGTACAGTCCTCTGAAGGATTGACTGGGCGGGAGGATCCACCATCAAGGTGGCTCACTCACCAATCAAGTGGTTGCCAAGTTGATGCTGGCTCTTGGCTGGGGGTCTCAGTTCTGCACGGGGGCCTCTCCACAGAGCTGCTTGGGTGTCCTCATAGCATGGAGGCTGGCTTACTTTTGAGTGAATGACTGAAGGGAGCAAAATGGAAGGTACAATGCTTTTTATGACCTCGTCTCGGCTGTCACACACCACCACTTCCATGGTATTCTATTTGTCCTACAGACCAACCCTGATTCAATGTGGGCGGAGACTATCCTAGGGCACATACCATGAGGCGAGGATCATTGAGGGTCATCTCGGAGGCTGACTATCACATCAGAGCTAAGGATTTTGTCTTGTAGTTGATGGAAGATGTTGGAAAAGGAAGCAGGAGTGTGTGCCCTTCTTGAGCATCAAAATCTTGACAATGAGTGAGAGGAGTAATGCAGTATATTAACACTGAGGGAGCGTTGTATTCTAATTCTTGGAAATTCTCTTGAAATTCTCAAATAAATTCCTCCACTAGTTACCTATGTGACCTTGGACAAGTCTCTTCCCTTCACCTCCCTGTCCTGTAAAATAGGGTTTACTTTATCTGTCTCACAGGATTACTGAAAGAAACATAATGCATTCAAAAGGTTTATCACAGTGCCAGGAACTCACTATGTGTTAAAGGAGTATGTGTTAAACTCAGTATGTGTTAAGGAATAGCTGTTACGATGGTCAGCATGATGGAGACCAACACTTTGAGTCGTACAGCGAAGACTGGATATCCATCCATTCCCTAGAGGGGGACCAAGAGTTCCTTTGGCCAGGACTTCAGCTTTTTGCAAAAGATGGCCAGATGCCCTATCATTTCACTGACTAGGAGGGTGAATTTGAAGTGCGAGCCTGTTGGTAATATTCAGTAACTTGTACTATTTTTGAATTTTTGTTTTCTTTTTTGGGCTCAATGCTGAAGCAAAAAGATAGAGCTTTGGTGTCAAAAGGGAAGTTTAATCCTGCTGAGAAGAGGCCATCCACGGAAGGCTCTAAGCGAAGCCCAGCGCCTTTGGGAGTGGGTACTGCTGTGTTTGAAAGGCCTAGTAGTGTTAATGGGGACAAGGGTATGATATGAGCTCTGAACCCAGGAATGCTCTCGATATGCTTGGTGGGGTTTTTCAGGACCATTCCTCCTGGTGCAGGAGGCCAAGGACCTTGTTTTTATTTCCACGAGCCTTGTCTCCAAATCATATGGCTCTTAGCCTTCCAAAGACTGGTCCCCTTGAGGACACTCAGGCCATAAGTTCTCATTTACGGCAACAAGAAAGTTCATGGCCTGTGCCTTGGTCTTGGAGCTCAGCTCCTGAAGGAAGGCTGGGAAGCTGCCCTACCCTCAGCCAGCCTCTGTTCCCTACCTTTGACGCATGTCAGCCACCCCTTCCCTGACTCCTTGGCAGAATTCCCTTCCTCTCTATTTGCCTCACCTGTCGGTGTTTGGAAATTTGTTATAGCTGGGGAAATTTTTAGATGTATTCCTCATTACCTTTTCCCTTTTCCCCCCAGTTTTATTGAGGTGTAATTGACATACAGCACTGTGTAAGTTTAAGGTGTGCAGCATAATTTGACTTATGTACATCAAGAAGTGATGACCACAGAAAGTTCAGTGAACATCCTTCATCTCATATACGTACAAAATTAAAGAAATAGAAAACATACGTAATTTGCCTTGTGAAGAGAACTCTTAGGATTTACTCTGTGAACAACTTTCATATATAACATGCAGCAGTGTTAACTGTATTTATCACGCTGTACATCACATCCCTAGTACTTATTCATCTTATAATTGGAAGTTGGTACCTTTTGACTGCCTTCATCCAATTCCCCCTCCCCTCTCCACCTCTGGTGACCATAAATCTGATCTCTTTTTCTATGAGTTTGGTTTCTTTGGTTGTTTTTGAGGTATAATTGATCTACAACACTATGTTAGCTCCCGTTATGGATTTGATATTTCTATGCATTTCAAAATGATCACCACAAATAAGTCTAGTTATAATGTGTCACCATACAAAGAAATTACCTAGCTATTCACTATATTCCCCACACTGTACATTTCATACATATTATTCACTTATTCTGCAAGTGGAAGTTGGCACCTCTTAATCTCCCTCAGCTATTTCTCTCCTCCCCCCACCTGTCTCCCCTCTGGCAACCACCTGTTTGTTCTCTGTATCTATAACTCTATTTCTGTGGGTTTTTTTTTTAACATCTTTATTGGAGTGTAATTTCTTTACATTGTTGTTAGTTGCTGCTGTACAACAAAGTGAATCAGCTCTACATATACATATATCCTCATATCCCCTCCCTCTTGCGTCTCCCTCCCACCCTCCCTATCCCACCCCTCTAGGTGGTCACAAAGCACCGAGCTGACCTCCCTGTGCTATGTGGCTGCTTCCTACTAGCTATCTATTTTACCTTTGGTAGTGTATATATGTCCATGCCACTCTCTCACTTCTTCCCAGCTTACCCTTCCCCCTCCCATGCCCTCAAGTCCATTCTCTACGTCTGCATCTTTATTCCTATCCTGCCACTAGGTTCTTCAGAGCCTTTTTTTTTTTTTTTTAGATTCTATATATAAGTGTTAGCATACGGTATTTGTTTTTCTGACTTACTTCACTCTGTATGACAGACTCTCTATTTCTGTTTTGTTATGTTTATTCATTTGATTTGTTTTTTAGATTCCTGCATGTAAGTGAAATCATACAGTATTTGTCTTTCTCTGTCCGACTTATTTCACTTATCCTCTAGGTCTGTCCATGTTGTAGTAAATGGCAAGATTTCATTCTTTTTTATGGCTGAATAATATTCCAATGTGTTTGTGTATACCATAGCTTCTTTATCCATTCATCTATTGGTGAGCATTTCTTCATATCTTGGTTATTATAAATCTTTTCCCCTTTTTTGTGTGTTTTGATGTTACAGGAATAATAGCACAAACACAAGACTATCTGTGGCAGCATTTTTATAACAACCAGAGAGGGACAGACAGGGACAGAGACAAAGAGAGACAGAGAGAGAGAGAGAGAAAGGAAAAGAAACAAAGTTAATGTCCCCAAAAATAAAAGTTTAAGTACTTTATGGTGCATTTAGACAATTGAAACAGATCCTACAATAAAAATAATTCACCCAAGAGAAAGGAAAATATACATCCACACAAAGACTTGCCCAAGAATGTTCTTAGCGTTATTCATAATAGCCAAAACAATACAAATGCCCATCAGCTGGTGAATGGAGGTCAGTATGGTACGTCCATGCAACAGAATGCTGCTCAGTCATAAAAGGACCAAAACATGAGTACGACATGAATGAACCTCAAAAACACTGTGCCAAGTTAAAGAAGCTTGATGCAAAAGACCAGATATTGTATGATTCCATTTATATGAAATGTCCAGAATAAGCAAATTCCCAGACAGTGAATTGCTGCCTAGGGGTGGGGGTGAGAATAGAGAGTGACTGCAAATGAGCACAAGGTTCCTTTAAGGGGTGATGGAAATGTTCCAGAATTGGACTGTGGTGATGGCTGTGCAACCCTGTGAATTTACTACAGACAGTTGAGTGGTACACTTAAAATGAATGAATTGTATGGTACGTAATTTGTACTTCAATAAAGCTGCTTCAAAAAAGGAATGCTGCAGATCTTTGTGTATTGACCTAGACAGATATCTAGGATAAGTGGTGACACTAAAAATAGCAAACTGTACATTAATATAGAGAGCAGCATTGCATTCTTTACAAAATTTTAAAATGTTTATGTGTACATGCATTTACATTTGCAATAACACTGGGAAATTTCAGAAAGGACATGCACCAAACAGCTCACAGTGTTTACCGCCCAGGAGGGAGAGAATGAGGTACAGGGCTGGACCTTCACCTTTTATTTTACACATTGTTTTCAGTGATGTAATCAAGAGTCAATTTTACTTTACTTTTTACTTACACACATACACATGCACACACATGCAATAGACACTTCTATATATACACTTATACATATACATACATAGACAAATATACATACACACACACATATATATATATAGTATTATATATACATTTATATGTAATATTTTAAGCTATTTTCTCCAGAGTTGCAAATTGGCCCTCTGCTCTCCCTTGCTCTATGCTTCCTTCCTGAACAATATCATTCCTTCCCGTAACTTCAGCTCTGCCCAGGTCTGGGCGGATGACCTCTGACTCCACTTGCCCATCTTCACCCCTCTCTGCACTTCTACAGTACCCTTTACAGTCCTCCATTACAGAGATCAGCACACTGGCCTCTGACTAAGTATTTGGGTGACTGTCTCCCTCAGTAGACAATGAGCTCAGTGAGGACAGAGACCGCTCCAGAGATGAGCACAAATTCGGGGGGCGGGGGGGAACTGCCAATAAGTGGCTGTTGACTGGGTGGTTGAATGATCACCCTGACCCACATCCAGCTCCCTGAAATTTGCCCTTCTCCATTGCCTTTGCACGTATTATCCCCCTTTGCCTCGAATGTCCTTCCTGCCTTAGTAGCCTGCGAAAGTGCATGAGCTCAGTGGAAATGCTCTAAGAAATGCCCCGAACTTGAGAGGCTTAGCCCAAGTTTCTCTCTGACATCCCTTTCCAGTGTAGGTTGGTGGAGGACTGCTGGGAATCCGGCTGCAGGCAGTCATTTGGGGATCTAGGCTCCTTCTAGTTTCGGGTCTGCTTTCCTCTAGGTGGAGGGGAAAGAGTGAGGACCACTCCCACCACATTCACCCACATTTCACTGGCCAGAACTCAGTCTGCTGCCCCCACAGAACTGCGGGAAGTCTGGGAAATTGTGTCTAGCTGAGTACCCAGGAAGATGAGGAATTGATGGATATTGGCAAACAGAAGCCATCTCTATCACAGAAACTCCTGCTCACTTCTCATAACTCAGCTGTGCCACCTCCTGCAGGAAGCCCTCCTTAAATCTCTCTCTATAAAAGAGGGACACTTGTGTCCTCTCACCTCTCCAATCCCTGTGCCCATGTTTTTCCTATTTCCCGATATTGCCTTGTAATCCTATCTGCCACCCATACTGGATTGTTAGTGGAGTTACAAGTATCTGACAAGTAGTGGGGGCTAAATGTACTTTTTGTAGTCCTGGGCAGCCAAGAGTCAGCCTGCAGAGTTCAGAGAGTCAAAAGGCCTCAGATCTAAGAAACTATGAGTGTAACTACTGATGTCCTTCACTTTGCTGAATACAAACATGACCTGAAAAATGGTTTACTAGGGGGGCCCTTCCTGAGTTAGGTAAAGCCTGCTGAATACTGAATATAGCTGTGGAGGGGAACATGGCAGCATGGAAATTGGATCTGACCCACACGTTTATTCTACTCCTTCGGTGAAGGTTTTATTAATTATATATGACAGCAAAGGAAAAAAATGGCCCTTACCCCAGAAGCAATTTGTGCTTTCAATTACAGAGAAGCAAGATGTTGGTACATCTTTCAAGTTATTATAATGGCATGCAAAAGATCATCTTTGAGTGGAAGTTTATAAAAGATTTTGATCAGAGGGTTCTTCACCTTGAGCCTGCATCAGAACCACCAGGGCCCTACCCCAGAGACTCTGATTCAGTAGGTCTGGGGTGAGGCCTAATGAGCTGCATTTCTAACAAGTTCCCAGATGATCCTGTTGCCGCTGCTCTGGGTACGATACTTTGAGAACTGCTACTCTAGATACATCAGAAGAGTGTGGTTAAGTGTCAGAAAGACCAGAGTTCCAGCCCCAGCTGCGCCATCAAGTCACATGACCTTGGGCAAGTCACTTCAGTCTCTGAGCCCCAGTTTCTTTGTCTGTAAAACAGAGATGTTGCTATGGGCATTAATTCACACGTGCTCAGTGCTTGACCCCTTACCACGAACGCTTGTTCCCTTCAGAGGTCTCTTGTGGAGCACAATGCTTATGTACCTAATTAGTGGTTCTGGTAACAAAAGCAGCAATCAGAACACAGCTGAGGAGTCCAACGGATCTGAAAGTAAATCCCAGTTCTATGACTTCCTATGAGGACTCGGGCAAGTTAATTAACATCTCTACACTACCTCTTCCTGTTTTATAAAATGAGGATGAACATAAGGTCAGCATCTACCTTAGAGAGCTTGGGGACTGTTATTATGTGTCTGGCACAAAATAAGCATGGAGTAAAGTAAAATTTTACTGCTGGTGATTTCTTTTGGTTCCCAGAACCTCTGCTTTTGACATAAGTATAAGCCCAAAGGATGGAAAGTGTGCACAAAGAGCCAGACATTGAGGGACATGAATAAATATTCAAAAAGCTTAAATTCTGAATTTCCAAGCCAAAATTTCAGGAGGAAAGGTTAAAGATGTGATACATTTGTTTGGAAACTAATTCATACCCAACGGATTAAGATGGGATAAAAGTTGTGCTAAGAATTCATATTCTTTAAAGTTAGAAAAGCAGTGGGTGAAATTAGTCTAAGGGCTAGAATCCATTCCCGACTTTCCTGTGGTCATTTGCAAAGATGGACATCTTGTTAATCAGTCCATGATTTCTCTCGGTAGTCATGGTGTTGGCCTCACTCCTGGACATAAAGAAATTAGAAGCTAGAAGGACTCAGTGAGTTGAAACAAGGAAGGGAGGAGCCAACATTTCCAGTCAGATGTCCCTCAGCCATCTGCCAGCCTGGCGCCAAAATACATACTCATTTGAATGCTTCATAGTTTGCTTGATTCCCTTAACCAGAAGAGTGGTGATCAAAAATCTAAACATTTTTTAAAAATCTAAACATTTTATGCCATTCTTCTGATGACTGCATGAGGTAGAGATGGAGAAGGACAACAAGAAGAAGACATGGTAGGTGAAAGTGGGTGTGACCCTCCACTGTCTGGTCTTTGAGTAGCAGCCTCAGTGTTGCCTGAAAGATATATGGACCCACACAGGAGAAAATAGTTTTTTGGTGGAGTTGTAAACATACCTTCCACCGAAACAACAGAATTATGCAGGTGGTTTAAAAAAGACTTTTAATAAATCCAGCACTGTTCGGGTGTATTATATCCTGAAGGTGCTAGCTCTGACATAGAAACTTGATTTCAGGTTCAACATATTTATTCCCTAATTAACCAATACAACTTCTTGATTGGCTGGTTGAGTCTCGAGTACCCAGTAAAGATCTGTTGGACAATGGTTACCTTAACGGCCACGTGGTTGTGTCCTCATAAGTCTTACACAGTGGAGGTGGAGAGGGTAGTACTGGAGGATAGTGGATCTGGGTTGAGTCCCAGCTTTACGACACTGAGCAGGTCACATTTTTTCTATGATTCTCAGTTGCCTCATCTGTAAAATGGGCCGAGTCCCTACCTCTTAAGTTTATAGGGCTTAAATAAGATGACATTTGTGAAATGTGTAACACAGAGTAAATTGACAATAAGTGTAAGCTGTTGTTATTGTCATCATGAAGCTGGACATAAACCCAATGGCACAATGAACAGGCCATTCCTTGGAAATGATGCTTCTCCCACTGAACACTGAGTTAGCGAAATGCAGCAATTACAGACCTGCTCGGTTTTTTTAAGTCATTGCTATTGGAGGCAAATAAGTATTTGGAGTCCATAAGCCCAGTTTGCAAAATGGCTTGGCATATTTAAGAATAGAGGCATGAATTTTATTCTAGCAAGTGTAGGGGAGGAAAAAAGGAGAAGAGAAGGAGGAAAACATTTATTGAGCACCTAGCACGTGCCAGCCACTGTTCTCGACTTCGCATGTACGAACATTGAATCTGAGCTGCTTTAAAAAAAGGCAAATCCAGGATCTGAACTCAAGACTGTTAGAGCCCCAAACTTTTGCTCTATTCAATTCTCTAAAGCCAACATCCCAGCCCTTCAGCTATGACCAATCTCCAACCCACCTGGCAAGTTTGTCCCACACTCAAAAGATTAGCAAGATGAAAACCTATTAACAGTCAACTCAAAGAGCCAAATTTCCCACCATGAGTGACAAGTCCCAGAGAGAACTTGATCATGGAATGTATTATACTCAAGTATGGACAGGGCATGATACTAAAGTGCTGGTATTAAGGCAGTCAATGTGGAGATCAGTAAAGTGCTCAATTCTTTTTGAAAGGGATTAGATCAATCTGTAGTCCTTTCCACCTACCCAAGGTCAAGTGACGTGGAGGAACTCAGACCCAGAGACTGACCTATGGGGAAGAAAACATTACACACTGAGCCTCAGATTCAAAAGAGGGTGCTTGAGAAAGCACAGACTTTACGGAACAAATCAAGATTCCACTGTCCCGGTAGTTTGTATTAGGCTCTCTAAAATGCAGCTTAAGAAAAGGTGTTTTCCGACTATGTTTGGATTACAACCCAAGATTCTGAGCACAGTCTGAGAGTGACTTCACACCCTCAACCTTTAATCATGCCAACTTTGTATTCCCAACCTCACGCTCACCTCCTTCCAACCACAATGAAGTTCTTTTGCGTTGGGCACACACCAAGCTCACTTGCTCTCATGGGGTTCGCACACCCTATTCTCTCTAGAATGATCTTCAGCTGGATCTCACAAGACAAAGTCCCTCCAGCCATTGGAATCACCCATTGGAGCCATTGGAATGCTCCAATGCCCCATTCTCAGGACCTTCCATAAACACTGTTGAATATTGCTGTCTTTCTCCCTTCACTTTCTACCACATGTCTTGTTTTCTTTATGGCACATTTATTTATTTGAAATAGTCCTTTTCAGTCACTGGTTTGGGGATTTGTTGATGCTTTCCTGCTCCAGAGTGGAAATTCTGTGAATGTTGGGACCTTACCTGTCTTCTTCACTACTGACACTGCCTAGAATGGAGTTTTGCATTTTGTAAGCATTTAATAAACATGTTTGAATAAAAAAAAAAAAAGTAATTTCTATCAGTTTGGGAGGCTGTGAAAAGACCCGTGAAGTTTTATACCTCTCTTTTGTTTTCTCTGCCTGGAATGTCCCCTAGTCAAGTCCTTGTCATGTTCAAAGTCCAACTCAGGAGTCAACTTCTCCATAGTCTTCCCAGCCACTCACCCATCAGAGGTAACCACTGGCTTTTGTGCACAATCTTTCTATCTTTCACCTACCACAATCTTTACCCATCTCACACTCCATTATGTTTATTTATGTATATGTCCAGCTTCCTCACTTTCATCTGAGTTTTCTGAGGACAGAAAAACCACACTGATCTTGCATTTCACACTTGGGACAATGCCTGGCATATAAGAGGTGCTTGGTGAATGTCTGGGAAATAGGTTGACTTGAAATTAATTAAATAGCATTTGTGAAAACAATTTTTCAAAGTCCACAAGCTGTGAAATATATCCACCTGGTTTAGTTCAATTTAACAACTATTTATTCAACATACTTCAGCAAATAATAAGACTGCCCTGGAACTGTAGCTCTGTCTGAGTAAAGAAAATTAAGTCTCTGTCTTTAATTGCAGTAGTTCATAAACTCAGGATCATGCGTTTCTAATGAACAGTTGCAGTACTTAACTAAAAGTGTAGAAACGGCCGTACATGCATGGAACACCTCTTCTTGATTAAGTTTTACATTCTATCCTGGGAATTCAGGAAGGTGGTTGCTCTCAGTGGGGCACATACCAAATATTGTGGGAGCAGAGGAAGGAGGAAAAATGATTGATCTCCATGTGATCTGGAAAGACCTTATGGAGAAGAGGTTTAGTAGGGTCTTTGAAAATGAGCACACTTCATCCAGAAGAAAAGAGGAGGAGTTCTGGACATGTCACTGTAGACAGATGTGAGAGGGAGAACATACGTGGAGACACCAGGAGTAAGCGTTGTGAGAGAGGAGAGGCAGAACCAAGTGATGAGGGAGACCTCAGTGGCCTGGACCACTCAGAGATCTACTGCAAAAGGCTACCCCATCCTTCCCCCCGCTATTTCCCACCGGGTGGGAGATACTGGTGCGGGACAATGGTGGCCTGCTAGGATGTTTTAGGAATTCAGCGTCCTCATCTTTGTGTGATGCTCAGGCCTACCCTAGCAGGTTGACTGCCTGGCCAGAGGGCTTCCCGAGTCTAAGTTCTGTCTGTGAAGTGCCCACCCCACTCTCTCATACAAGAAGGCTCTGTCCACCCTAGGGAAAAGGACATCTTTAAAGACCTCAGAGCTGCCTTGGGGATGGACTGGAAAGTGTACAGAGATCCCAAGAGCAGGCCTTTTGGTCAAACATGAAATCTGACCAGAAAGGTCAGGGTGAGTAAAATCCAAAATGTAACCCTTCTTCAGTCTGTGGTACTGAGTGGATCATCGTCTCTCCAATATCCTCAACATCCTCCTCTGTAAAATGGGATTATAGCATCTGCCAGCCAGGATTGTCCTAGGTCAAATGTGATAATGCAGCATTTCTCAATACAGGGGCTATGGAACATTCACAGAAGAGGGATGGTTTTGGATTGCACCAAAGGTGGTATTAAGAGATATTCTGACTGCTTCAAGGAGAAGGTCTTAATATGTGCTAATATCTTTAATACCTCACCCCAACATTCTCTTTTCTCAAGAATAAGAACAATAGCCTTTGTGCTCAGAGCCAAGCAAACAATCATACACAGAGTGACCACGTAGACCTCATGTGTGCCCCAGAGACACCTGTATGCTTTCCTTCACTCTCTGCATACTTTATATTTAATCCAAGTTTCTCCTAGACATTTATTCCATGCTGGTTATTGCAAGTAATTCAATGAAGATCCAGAGAGCTGTTTATTGTTTGTTTGTTTGTTTGTTTTTTGCAGTACGCAGGCCTCTCACTGTTGTGGCCTCTCCTGTTGCGGAGCACAGGCTCCGGACGCGCAGGCTCAGCGGCCATGGCTCACGGGCCCAGCCGCTGCACGGCATGTGGGATCCTCCTAGACCAGGGCACGAACCCGTGTCCCCTGCATCGGCAGGCGGACTCTCAACCACTGCACCACCAGGGAAGCCCCAGAGAGCTGTTTTTTAATTCTCCAAATCCTGTTAGGTGGAATCTCATATGTAGAGACTTCATGGCCAGTCTTTGTCTAGAATTCGCTAACATTCTTCTGTTTCCACTATATTTATTTTTATAAGTAATTTCTGCTTATAGCCAGTGATGCTGTGTTTTTATTTCAGGTGATGATATATCTTTTCTTTTTTTAAAAATAGCATGTTTTGGGCTTCCCTGGTGGCGCAGTGGTTGAGAGTCCGCCTGCCAATGCAGGGGACACGGGTTCGTGCCCCGGTCCGGGAAGATCCCACATGCCGCGGAGCGGCTGGGCCCGTGAGCCATGGCTGCTGAGCCTGCGCGTCCGGAGCCTGTGCTCCGCAACGGGAGAGGCCACAACAGTGAGAGGCCCGCGTACCGCAAAAAAAAAAAAAAAAAAAAAAAAAAAAAAAAAATAGCATGTTTTTCCAAGTAACTGAATCATATTGGTGGGACAAAGCTATGACTTGGTGTTCAGAGCTATAACCAGGTGTAGGGATGGTAGGTGTGGAGCTGGTAGTATACAAATGACTGGACTTTGCTAAATGATGGAATAAATTATAGGACAGTGATTTATAAACAGTAAAGTACACATGAGCCACTGTCAAATGGCAGATCCCATGTGTATTCTGTGGCATCAAGTCATTAATTCATCCATAATGAGAATGTTCTGGGTTTCATAATTAAATAAGCAGGGCGCAACACAGTCCAGAGTGACCCAGGGACAACCTGGGTGGTGTGCTTTCCAGTTCTGCATGTCAGTGGCCCACCCGAGGGAGAATAAGCAAAGGTTGGGGCATCTCTGTGCAATGACTGATGCCTTAAACTTGGCAAAGGGAGGGTTGACTCAAATTTCCTGAAACAAATTTCCTGGTAATTGGGTGGACTTTGCACAGACTTCATTTGTCTGGTGAGGACAACCAAAAAGCAACTGGGGTGAGCAAGGGATAATGAGAGGAAGGCAGTTACAGTGCCCCTGATGAAAGGAACCCTGGGGCTGTCATGCTAACCAGTCTCTATCAGAGCCTTCGTTGGCCCTGATGTGAGATGAAAGTCCAATGATCTCCCCAGAGGTGATTAGCTCAGAAGAACTTTGAAGAGGAACAAGGAGGTACAAATTACTCTGATAAGCTACAGAAACACTAAGTTTCTTCAACTCTGCTTGGAATCAACATAGCAAGTGGAAGTCCTAGCTTGAGCGCTAGTGTGAGATTTGTACAAGATGATCTGGCAAAGAGATGCTGTAGCCATGGGGCTGACAGATACTATAGCCCTAATTGTAGGGGAAGTAGGGAGTCTCCTAGAAAATAACTCAAGCCACGTCCATGGATAGAATGGGTACACACCTGGGCAGGTCTCACACAGAGTTTGCAAGAAAACCATGAAACACCCTATGAAAGAACTCACCTGGGGCTGACCCAGGACAAAGCTTTCGTTGTCAGGGAAGTATTCTTAAGGACAACTAAGTACCTACCACATAGTGAATGCTCAATGTATATGTGTGGAATAAACAATAATGAATAAATTCATCTCTGGCTCAGGCAATGAAGCCCACCCCCCCATTATGCAACACCCTCCATTGAAAACCCCTCTAGGTTGGAGCATGTAATTTACTAACTTGTCCCCTACTGTGAAAAATAGCACTGACAAATAATGACAGGTCTCGGCTGTTCCTAAGTCAGTCACAATACAACCCACATTCCTCTCTCTCAGAAGATGAGCCAACTGAAGCAAGGAAAACATATAATAGCTTTAGTTTCCCTTATTCAAAGACCCTTGATTTTGCAGGCTGGATGGCTTGCTTTCCCTTAGAAAATAGAAAGGGACTTATTCTTCTGTATCTCAAAAGTGATCTTTTGATGACGTCATTGACCCACCACTTTTACTCTAGGAGAGCTAACAAATGGCAACAGAAGACTTTCCTCTTCCCAAACAGCCAATGTTTTACGTCCATCAAGATTGGCTATGGATTGTGGGCAAACACTCTTGTGTCCGTTCTTTTGCCCAAGTGAGTGTTGCCATCTCAGGGCTTTTGCTCTAAGTCCAAGTGTATTAGGGTTCCCCAAAGAAACAAAACCAATAGGATATGTATATAGATAGATAGATAGATAGATAGATAGATAGATAGATAGATAGAAAGATTTATTAAAGGGATTGGCTTAGGCACCTATGGAGGCCAAGAAGTCCCTCAATCTGTTGTCTGCAAGCTGGAGAACCAAGAAGCCTGGTGGTATAATTCAGTCGGAGTCCAAAAGTCTGAGAACCAAAGGAGTCAGTGGTGGAATTCCCTGTCTAAGGTCAAAGGCCTGGGAACCAGGAGCCACCAGTGTAAGTCTCAGAGTCCAAAGGCCCAAGAACCAGGGACTTCTATGTCCAAGGACAGGAGAAAATGGAGGTCCCAGTTAAATAGAAAGGGAGAAAATGTGTTCTTCCTTCACCTTTCTGTTCCATTCAGGCCCCCAAGAGATCTTCTGATGCCCACCCACATTGGTGAGGATGGGTGTTTTCCCTCAGTCTACTAAATCAAATGGTAATCTCTTCCAAAAACACCTTCACAGACACACCCAGAAATAATGTTTCACCAGCTATCTAGACATCATTTATCCCAATCAAGTTGACACATAAAACTAACCATCTTTAACAGAGAGCTGGAAGTAGGGTAAGCCGATTAAGAATGGTTTGGGTGAACAGAGTTCTGAAATTCCATGCCATTGCAATTAAAATAATTCCAAAATGAGGTGGAAACCAGAGAAGTGGTCCCTTCTAATTTGGCTGAGTTCCTAAAACACCTTTTGTGTCCCTATGGATCATTGGTTACCACCCCTAAGAAATGCTGTGCCTGGTGGCAGTGAGTACCCCCAAAGAATGCAGCCTGGCATGTCTGGCAAGAGCTGTGCTAACTGACAAAGCAGGTGTGGAGGGCCAACAGAAGCAGGCTTGTGTGTGTCTCTGCAAGACACTCTGAGAGCTTCAAGAAACCTCTTGGGGTGAAGGACAATTTCTCTATAAGAAACTCTTAGCAGATGGGGGCAGCTTGCCCCTGGAGTCCTATCATTAGGGTTTCTATGACCTCTTTCATATCCACAGCTGATAGGATGTAGCAAAATTCAAGCTACCTCCATCAAGCAGTTTGGAACTGAAATGCTGCAGGGTAAGCTTCAGCTCTGGCAGAAGAATCCCACTACCACTCACTAGCATGATATCTGGGAAGTTATGAATCCTTTTGGATTTCTTCCTCTCTATTTTGGGAGTCATCCTCCATTGTTATGGGAATCATCATGTCTTTTGTGTAAATATGTGGAGGACTAGAGAAAATAGATGTAACCTCACACCAGGCAGCTGCTATTTTCACCCTGGAATAACCTTGATGTAGGACTGGACTCTGCTGTGCATTTGCCCATGGCTCCAGAGCAATAATGAACAATGTACTTTTTACTGAAGTCCGTAGAGGAAGGCAAGCATTGGCTTTACATCACACATTGCACAGTAGATGACCTCAAACTGTTCCACTCAATGTTTCCCACTCTCCCCGAGCCTTTCCTGCTCATGCTGTCAACAGAGTCTTCTGCGGGACAGCTTCCTTTCCCAACTTTCTTATCTCTTTCCACATCCATCTGGTCCAAGCTTGTTTCTATCCCAGTGAGCTTACCAAAACCTCTTTTACAAAGCCAGTTTAACCAGGCCTGATGATAAACCAAATACCATGTGGTACTGAAGCCCAAGGCATGTAGTAGATGCTCAATAAATGAGATCTTCTTCCCCTTCTCCCTTGATCTCTTTGGATGTGAAATCAGGAAGGCATGAGCATCTGAAGTAATGTGACAATATAGGAAATGCTGCTGAGTTACCTTCACCATTTTGGGAGGAGCAAAGTCAGCTCCAAAAAGCTACAAATTTGTCTACTCAGAGGCATTGAGGCAGCAGAGAAAACAGTAGGACTGTAACCAGACCTGGCTCTGTCACTTTCAGCTGGGTGACCTTGCAAGACTGTGTTTACAACCCAGGGCATCAATTTTCTCATCTGATATTGAGCAAGATTAAGGGGTAAAGGTAAAGTACACCAACTTATTTTGATGTTGTGAAGCTTAAAAGTGGTGGTGGGTGGGAAAGCATACAGGAAACTGGATGCAAATTGAGGTTGGCTTCATTAAGAATTAGAATGCCAAATTTAATAGTTAAAGCCTTCTGAAGAGATCTAAATTTAATAGCTGGTTCTGCCAATTATGAATCACACAACTTTAGATAAATGACCTTATCTCTCTGAGCCTTAGTGTCTTTATGAGTAAAATGATGGTGGGGAGGATGGAATGGGGGTTGGTGAGCACAATGGGTATATAATTATTACTCTGTCTAAGCATGTTGTAAGAATTGAATGAAATAAGGAGATAAATGTAAAGATTAAGCACAGGTCCTCTTCCTTTCAGGCAGAATGGATTCAATTTAATATACTTGGCTGAGGTGCTGCCATATTTATACTTTACCAACCTAAAAGGACATTTCACTTTGTAAGCTTGTTTTAAACTTCAAGAATTTGGTTAATTCTCTCTCTCTCTCTCTCTCCCTCTCCCTCCCAATTAGATTTAAATTTTACTCTATTGTTATAAAATAATGAGAGTTCATTTTGGAAAATTTGAAAAAAAAAATCATCCATTATTCTCTAATTCAACAGTTTATTCAATTAACATTTCTCAGTTGTCTTCTGTGAATCCAGCTCCCACGCACCATAGCAGTACAAAAGACAGACAGGCCCCTGTTCTCTGGAGCTGACTCTCAAGTATGGGGAGATAGCGAATCAACAGATAGATAAACAACAGAATATTGAGCAGTGATGTGTTGTGATGAAAATAAAATAGAGCAATGTGAGAGTCCCAAGTGCCAGAGACCCAGCTACTCCAGATGAAGTAGTCGGGAAAGGCCTTCATGGAGGGGTGATATTTGAACTGAGACCTGACGGAAAAGAAGAAAATAGTGCAAAAATCTGGGAAAAGAATGTTTGAGGCAGAGGATGCAGCAAGGACCAACATCCTGAAAGGGAAAGAGTGTGATGCGTATGAGAAACAAAAGAAGGTCCATGGGTCTGGACTGTATTGAGCACAGGGACAATGATGTGGGAAGAAGTTGGAGACAGAGGTAGGGATTAGATTAGAGCAAGCGTTGTGGGCTTCAGTAAGAGACTTGGGTTTGATTCAGGTGCAAACTATGGCCACTGGAAGGTTCACACATGTATAAGATCCCACCATGGAGGCAAAACCGTAAGGAGGCAAGAGTGGAAGAAGGAAACCCAGCAGAAAAACTACTGCAATAGTCCGAGCAGAGGATAGATGTGACCTGGTTGATGGTGGAACAGGAAGAGAAGGCGAGACGTAGGCAGGCTGGGATGTGTCTGGGAGGAAGAGTCAGCAATGGTTAATGGATTGGATGTGGGTGTTCAGGGAACACGGGGAATCAGCTATGACTCCCAGGTCTAACCTAAGCAACTGGCCAGTGGGGAAGACGGGAAGAGGTATAGGTGTAAGGAGTGAGAAGACAGAAGGGAGCTGGGAGAAAGAATCAGAGGGTTTAATCTGACAATGCTACATTTGAGATGCCCATCAGACACCCAAGTGGAGATTACAGAGATGCAATTGGTATTTGAGTATCCAGCTCAAGGATGCGTGGAGACCAGAGATATGAAATTGGGAGTTACTGTCATGTGACTGACTGAGGGAGAGAGTGCATATGAAGAAAAGAGGCCCCAAAAGAGGGTCTTCCAGCCTGGAGAAATGGAGAAGGAGAGAAGGAAGGAGCTGAAAAGAAGACTGAAAATGAGTTACCTGTGAATTGGGAGGGAAATCCAGGAGCGTGCGTGGTCACAGAAGCCAGAAGGAGAAAGAGGGAGGCAGGGACTGAATTGGATGCTTCAAGAGACTAAGGTAAACACAAGGGACTGACCACTGCCTTGGGCAACATGGACATCACTAGTGTCCTGGGCAGCTGTGCACTCCCCGTTCCATCAGAGACAAGCATTTGAGATCACAAGACAGCTCATAAACACAGGCTGTGACTGCCATCCCAGGGCACCCAGCCCTTTTCCTGCCAAACCACTGGAGAGAGAAGTGAACTCAGGAAAGCCCCCTGGGCTCTCATGGTCACATGAGCTGCCATCTGTCACAGGGTCCTTCTGCCATCCTTTCTCTCCACATGAACCCCACCCTGGGGGACTTCTTGGAATTTTCCCAGCCTGTGGGGCAGAAGCAGGCTGAATCAGAAGAAGGTGATTACTTATTTCTGGGTGAAGTTCTATTTTATATTAAATTCCAAAAGACTTTCTTTAATGCTGTCCATTTACCTAAAAAATCAACGTACTATGAGTATTTCCCTAAAGATCAAGAACTCGGGCACCCTGTTTCTACTTGGGATCTGCCAATGACTTCAAACAATTTCTCAAAGCTTAGAGGTTAAAAAGCACTTGGAGGTTGATTTGGGAAAACATTAGAACTGAACTTCCTGGAAACATTGAATATATAAATGCTGATATGGAAGCTTGATTTTGTGATCATGACAGAGTGTATTTCTGTTAATCATATGAAATTGAGATATCTGGAGCCCATCAAAGTTATCTGCATTAACTAAAATGACTAATATCATATATTGGACCATGAATACTTTCTGTCTGGGAAAAAATAAAGTTCCCAAAACTTAGGAAAAGAGGATTTTTCTGTAGCCATGGTAACAAGTGGCCATGGGAGCAGATTTTAAGGCTGTTCAATTGATTAATGACAACTTGCCTCACTGAATCTGCTTCTGCAACCAGTCAGTCAACCCTTGCTTCTGAAAGTCAGCCAAACTGGGACAAACTCATGCCAGAAAACGATGTCTGTGAGTGAAACCTGTCAACAACAGTCAACCTCAAGTAACTACACTTCTATAAACAATATCAATCTACATGGGCTTCTAAAAGTCAGCCAATCCTCTTTTTCTTTTTTTTTCTTTTTGAAGTTTTTAAAGAAATATCCATACTGTTTTCCACAGTGGCTGCACCAGTTTACAATCCCACCAACAATGTACAAGGGTTCCCTTTTTTCCACATCCTCCCCAACATTTGTAATTTGTGTTCTTTTTGATGATACCCATTCTGACAGGTGTGAGGTGATAGCTCATTGTGGTTTATACCCAAAGAAGCCAAAAACACTAATACAGAAAGAAATATGCACTCCAATGTTCACAGCAGCACTACCTATTTACAATAGCCAGGATATGGAAGCCAACTAAGTGTCCATCAACTGATGAATGGATAAAGAAGATGTGGTATATAAGCAACTAAATACTACTCAACCATAAAAAAGAATGAGGGGGGACCTTGAAGATGGCGGAAGAGTAAGACGCGGAGATCGCCTTCCTCCCCACGGATACACCAGAAATACATCCACACGTGGAACAACTCCTACAGAACTCCTACTGAAGGCTGGCAGAAGACCTCAGACCTCCCAAAAGGCAAGAAACTCCCCACGTAACTGGGTAGGGCAAAAGAAAAAACAGAGACAAAAGAATAAGGACGGCACCTGCACCAGTGGGAGGGAGCTGTGAAGGAGGAAAAGTTTCCACACACTAGGAAGCCCCTCCGCGGGCGGAGACTGCGGGAGGCAGAGGGGGGAGTTTCGGGACCGCGGAGTAGTGCACAGCGACGGGTGCGGAGGGCAAAGCGGGGAGATTCCTGCACAGACGATCGGTGCCAACCGGCACTCACCAACCCGAGAGGCTTGCTGCTCACCCACCGGGGCGGGCGGGGCTGCGAGCTGAGGCTCGGGTTTTGGTTTTGGACGGAGCTCAGGGAGAGGACTGGGGTTGGCGGCTTGAACACAGCCTGAAGGGGTTAGTGCACCACGACTAGCCGGGAGGGAGTTCGGGGAAAAGCCTGCACCGGCCGAAGAGGCAAGAGACTTTTTCTTCCCTCTTTGTTTCCTGGTGCGCGAGGAGAGGGGTTTAAGAGCGCTGCTTAAAGGAACTCCAGAGACGGGCGCAAGCCGCGGCTAAAACCGCGGACCCCAGAGACGGGCGGGAGACGCTAAGGCTGCTGCTGCCGCCACCGAGGGGCCTGTGTGCGAGCACAGGTCACTCTCCACACCCCTCTTCCGCGGAGCCTGTGCAGCCCGCCACTGCCAGGTTCCCGGGATCCAGGGACAACTTCCCCGGGAGTACGCACGGCGGGTCTCAGGCTGGTGCAACATCACGCCGGCCTCTGCCGCAACGTCACACCGCCTCTGCCGCCGCAGGCCCGCCCCGCACGCAGGGCCCCTCCTTCCCCCATCCCCCAACCCCCGGCCTGAGTGAGCCGGAGGCCCCGAATCAGCTGCTCCTTTAACCCCGTCCTGTCTGAGCGAAAAAACAGACGCCCTCCAGCGACCTACACGCAGAGGCAGGGCCAAATCCAAAGCTGAGCTCCTGTGAGCTGTGAGAACAAAGAAGAGAAAGGGAAATCTCTCCCAGCAGCCACAGAAGCAGCGGATTAAAGCTCCACAATCAACTTGATATACCCTGCATCTGTGGAATACCTGAATAGACAAGGAATGATCCCAAATTGAAGAGGTGGAATTTAGGAGCGAGATCTATGATTTTTTTCCCTTTTCCTCTTTTTGTGAATGTGTACGTGTATGCTTCTGTGTGAGATCCTGTCTGTATACTCTTGCTCCCACCATTTGTCCTAGGGCTCTATCCGTCCATGACTTTTTTTTTAAAAATTCTTTTTCTTAATAATTAAGTTTAATTGTAATAACTTTATTATACTTTACCTTCGTTCTTTCTTTCTTTCCTTCCTTCCTTCCCTCCTTTAGACAACGAATCACCCCAAATTGAGGAGGTGGTCTCAGGGAGCAGGATTTATGATTTTTCCCCCTTTACCTCTTTTTGTGAAGGTGTATGTGTATGCTTCTGTGTAAGATTTTCTCTGTATAGCTTTGCTTCCAACATTTGTCCTAAGGTTCTATCCGTCCCTTTTTTTTTTTTTTCTAAATATTTTTTAATTCAATAACTATATTATACTTTATTTTATTTTTACTGTATCATCTTTCTTTCTGTCTTTTTTCCTTCTTTCCCTCCTTCCTTCCTTCCTCCCTCCCTCCCTCCCTCCCTCCTTTCTTTCCTTCTTTGCTTCTTTCTTCCTTCCTTCCTTTCCTCCTTTCCTTCTTTCTTTACTCATACTTCTACTAATTCTCCCTACTTTTTCTCCCTTTTATTCTGAGCTGTGTGGATGAAAGGCTCTTGGTGCTCCAGCCAGGAGTCAGGGCTCTGCCTCTGAGGTAGGAGAGCCAACTTCAGGACACTGGTCAACAAGAGACCTCCCAGCTCCACATAATATTAAACGGTGGAAATATCCCAGAGACCTCCATCTTAACACCAGCACCCAGCTTCACTCAACGACCAGCAAGCCACAGTGCTGGACAACCTATGCCAAACAACTAGCAAAACAGGAACACAACCCCACCCATTAGCAGAGAGGCTGCCTAAAATCATAATAAGGCCACAGACACCCCAAAACACACCACCAGACGTGAACCTGCCCACTAGAGAGACAAGATCCAGCCTCATCCAGCACAACACAGGCACTAGTCCCCTCCACCAGGAAGCCTACACAACCCGCTGAAACAACCTTAGCCACTGGAGACAGACATCAAAAACAACGGGAACTACGAAAGTGCAGCCTGCAAAAAGGAGACCCCAAACACAGTAAGATAAGCAAAATGAGAAGACAGAAAAACACACAGCAGATAAAGGAGCAAGATAAAAACCCACCAGACCTAACAAATGAAGAGGAAATAGGCAATCTACCTGAAAAAGAATTCAGAATAATGATAGTAAGGATGCTCCGAAATCTTGGAAGTAGAATGGACAAAATGCAAGAAACAGTTAACAAGGACCTACAAGAACTAAAGATGAAACAAGCAACGATGAACAATGCAATAAATGAAATTAAAATCACTCTAGATAGGATCAATAGCAGAATAACTGAGGCAGAAGAACGGATAAGTGACCTGGAAGATAAAGTAGTGGAAATAACTACTGCAGAGCAGAATAAAGAAAAAAGAATGAAAAGAACTGAGGACAGTCTCAGAGACCTCTGGGACAACATGAAACGCACCAACATTCGAATTATAGGGGTTCCAGAAGAAGAAGAAAGAAAGAAAGGGACTGAGAAAATATTTGAAGAGATTATAGTTGAAAACTTCCCTAATATGGGAAAGGAAATAGTTAATCAAGTCCAGGAAGCACAGAGGGTCCCATACAGGATAAATACAAGGAGAAACACGCCAAGACACATATTAATCAAACTGTCAAAAATTAAATACAAAGAAAGCATATTAAAAGCAGCAAGGGAAAAACAACAAATAACACACAAGGGAATCCCCATAAGGTTAACAGCTGATCTCTCAGCAGAAACCCTACAAGCCAGAAGGGAGTGGCAGGACATACTGAAAGTGCTGAAGGAGAATAGCCTGCAACCAAGACTACTCTACCCAGCAAGGATCTCATTCACATTTGATGGAGAAATTAAAACCTTTACAGACAAGCAAAAGCTGAGAGAGTTCAGCACCACCAAACCAACTTTACAACAAATGCTAAAGGAACTTCTCTAGACACGAAACACAAGAGAAGGAAATGACCTATAGTAGCGAACCCAAAACAATATATAAAATGGAAATAGGAACATACATATCGATAATTACCTTAAATGTAAATGGACTAAATGCTCCCACCAAAAGACACAGATTGGCTGAATGGATACAAAAACAAGACCCTTATATATGCTGTCTACAAGAGACCCACTTCAGAACTAGAGACACATACAGACTGAAAGTAAGGGGATGGAAAAAGATATTCCATGCACATGGAAACCAAAAGAAAGCTGGAGTAGCAATTCTCATATCAGACAAAATAGACTTTAAAATAAGGACTATTAAAAGGGACAAAGAAGGACACTACATAATGATCAAGGGATCGATCCAAGAAGAAGATATAACAATTGTAAATATTTATGCACCCAACATAGGAGCACCTCAATACATAAGGCAAATACTAACAACCATAAAAGGGGAGATCAACAGTAACACATTCATAGTAGGGGACTTTAACACCCCACTTTCACCCATGGACAGATCATCCAAAATGAAAATAAATAAGGAAACACAAGCTTTAAATGATACATTAAACAAGATGGACTTAATTGATATTTATAGGACACTCCATCCAAAAACAACAGAATACACATTTTTCTCAAGTGCTCATGGAACATTCTCCAGGATAGATCATATCTTGGGTCACAAATCAAGCCTTGGTAAATTTAAGAAAACTGAAATTGTATCAAGTATCTTTTCCGACCACAACGCCATGAGACTAGATATCAATTACAGGAAAAGATCTGTAAAAAATACAAACACATGGAGGCTAAACAATACACTACTTAATAATGAAGTGATCACTGAAGAAATCAAAGAGGAAATAAAAAAATACCTAGAAACAAATGACAATGGAGACACAACGACCCAAAACCTATGGGATGCAGCAAAAGCAGTTCTAAGGGGGAAGTTTATAGCAATACAAGCCCACCTTAAGAAGCAGGAAACATCTCGAATAAACAACCTAACCTTGCACCTCAAGCAATTAGAGAAAGAAGAACAAAAAAACCCCAAAGCTAGCAGAAGGAAAGAAATCATAAAAATCAGATCAGAAATAAATGAAAAAGAAATGAAGGAAACGATAGCAAAGATCAATAAAACTAAAAGCTGGTTCTTTGAGAAGATAAACAAAATAGATAAACCACTAGCCAGACTCATCAAGAAATAAAGGGAGAAGACTCAAATCAATAGAATTAGAAATGAGAAAGGAGAAATAACAACTGACACTGCAGAAATAAAAAAAATCATGAGAGATTACTACAAGGAACTCTATGCCAATGAAATGGACAATCTGGAAGAAATGGACAAATTCTTAGAAATGCACAACCTGCCAAGACTGAATCAGGAAGAAATAGAAAATATGAACAGACCAATCACAAGCACTGACATTGAAACTGTGATTAAAAACCTTCCAACAAACAAAAGCCCAGGACCAGATGGCTTCACAGGTGAATTCTATCAAACGTTTAGAGAAGAGCTAACACCTATCCTTCTCAAACTCTTCCAAAATATAGCAGAGGGAGGAACACTCCCAAATTCCTTCTACGAAGCCACCATCACCTTGATACCAAAACCAGACAAGGATGTCACAAAGAAAGAAAACTACAGGCCAATATCACTGATGAACATAGATGCAAAAATCCTCAACAAAATACTAGCAAACAGAATCCAACAGCACATTAAAAGGATCATACACCATGATCAAGTGGGGTTTATTCCAGGAATGCAAGGATTCTTCAATATACGCAAATCTATCAATGTGATAAACCATATTAACAAATTGAAGGAGAAAAACCATATGATCATCTCAATAGATGCAGAGAAAGCTTTCGACAAAATTCAACACCCATTTATGATAAAAACCCTCCAGAAAGTAGGCATAGAGGGAACTTTCCTAAACATAATAAAAGCCATATATGACAAGCCCACAGCAAACATCATCCTCAATGGTGAAAAACTGAAAGCATTTCCACTAAGATCAGGAACAAGACAAGGTTGCCCACTCTCACCACTCTTATTCAACATAGTTTTGGAAGTTTTAGCCACAGCAATCAGAGAAGAAAAGGAAATAAAAGGAATCCAAATCGGAAAAGAAGAAGTAAAGCTGTCACTGTTTGCAGATGACATGATACTATACATAGAGAATCCTAAAGATGCTACCAGAAAACTACTAGAGCTAATCAATGAATTTGGTAAAGTAGCAGGATACAAAATTAATGCACAGAAATCTCTGGCATTCCTATATACTAATGATGAAAAATCTGAAAGTGAAATCAAGAAAACACTCCCATTTACCATTGCAACAAAAAGAATAAAATATCTAGGAATAAACCTACCTAAGGATACGAAAGACCTGTATGCAGAAAATTATAAGACACTGATGAAAGAAATTAAAGATGATACAAATAGATGGAGAGATATACCATGTTCTTGGATGGGAAGAATCAACATTGTGAAAATGACTCTACTACCCAAAGCAATCTACAGATTCAATGCAATCCCTATCAAACTACCACTGGCATTTTTCACAGAACTAGAACAAAAAATTTTGCAATTTGTATGGAAACACAAAAGACCCCGAATAGCCAAAGCAATCTTGAGAACGAAAAAAGGAGCTGGAGGAATAAGGCTCCCTGACTTTAAACTATATTACAAAGCAACAGTAATCAAGACAGTATGGTACTGGCACAAAAACAGAAAGATAGATCAGTGGAACAGGATAGAAAGCCCAGAGATAAACCCACGCACATATGGACACCTTATCTTTGATAAAGGAGGCAGGAATGTACAGTGGAGAAAGGACAGCCTCTTCAATAAATGGTGCTGGGAAAACTGGACAGGTACATGTAAAAGTATGAGATTAGATCACTCCCTAACACCATACACAAAAATAAGCTCAAAATGGATTAAAGACCTAAATGTAAGGCCAGAAACTATCAAACTCTTAGAAGAAAACATAGGAAGAACACTCTATGACATAAATCACAGCAAGATCCTTTCTGACCCACCTCCTAGAGTAATGGAAATAAAAACAAAAATAAACAAATGGGACCTAATGAAACTTCGAAGCTTTTGCACAGCAAAGGAAACCATAACCAAGACCAAAAGACAACCCTCAGAATGGGAGAAAACATTTGCAAATGAAGCAACTGACAAAGGATTAATCTCCAAAATTTACAAGCAGCTCATGCAGCTCAATAACAAAAAAACAAACAACCCAATCCAAAAATGGGCAGAAGACCTAAATAGACATTTCTCCAAAGAAGATATACAGAATGCCAACAAACACATGAAAGAATGCTCAACATCATTAATCATTAGAGAAATGCAAATCAAAACTACAATGAGATATCATCTCACACCAGTCAGAATGGCCATCATCAAAAAATCTAGAAACAATAAATGCTGGAGAGGGTGTGGAGAAAAGGGGACACTCTTGCACTGCTGGTGGGAATGTGAATTGGTTCAGCCACTGTGGAGAACAGTATGGAGGTTCCTTAAAAAACTACAAATAGAATTACCATATGACCCAGCAATCCCACTACTTGGCATATACCCTGAGAAAACCAAAATTCAAAAAGAGTCATGTACCAAAATGTTCATTGCAGCTCTATTTACAATAGCCAGGACATGGAAACAACCTAAGCGCCCATCATCGGATGAATGGATAAAGAAGATGTGGCACATATACACAATGGAATATTACTCAGCCTTAAAAAGAAATGAAATTGAGCTATTTGTAATGAGATGGATAGACCTAGAGTCTGTCATACAGAGTGAAGTAAGTCAGAAAGAAAAAGACAAATACCGTATGCTAACACATATATATGGAATTTAAGGGGAAAAAAATGTCATGAAGAACCTAGGGGTAAGATAGGAATAAAGACGCAGACCTACTGGAGAACGGACTTGAGGGTATGGGGAGGGGGAGGGGTGAGTTTTGACAGGGCGAGAGAGAGTCATGGACATATACACACTAACAAACGTAGTAAGGTAGATAGCTGGGGGGAAGCAGCCGCAAGGCACAGGGATATTAGCTCGGTGCTTTGTGACAGCCTGGAAGGGTGGGATGGGGAGAGTGGGAGGGAGGGAGACGCAAGAGGGAAGACATATGGGAACATATGTATATGTATAGCTGATTCACTTTGTTATAAAGCAGAAACTAACACACCATTGTAAAGCAATTATACCCCAATAAAGATGTTTAAAAAAAAAAAAAAAAAGAATGAAATTTTGCCATTTGCAGCAATGTGAACAAACTCGGAAGGTGTTACGCTAAGTAAAATGTCAGACAGAGAAAGGCAAATACTGTATGATATCACTTACATGTAGAATCTAAAAATACAACAAACTAGTGAATAGAACAAAGCAGAAGTAGACTCATAGATACGGAGAAAAAACTAGTGGTTACCAGTGGGGAGAGGGGAGTGGGGGAGGACAATATAAGGGTAGAGGATTAAGAGGCGCAAACTATTATGGATAAAATAAGCTACAAGGAGATATTGTACAGCACATGGAATATAGCCAATAACTCTAAATGGAATATAACCAGTGAAAATTGTGAATCATTATATTGTACACCTGTAACTTATGAAATATCGTGCATCAACTATGCTTCAAAATTTTTAAAAGTCAGCCAGTCCTCGCAATCCACGCTTCCCCAAAGCCCCGTGCAAAATCAGCCGTCTGCTCTGCTCAGAGAAACTACCTGAGCAGCACGGCTGTCCCTTACTCAATACGCAATAAATTCGGCTTTGTCTTTCCATTTCAGGTATTGAATGATAATCTCATCAGTGTATGAATTCCCTGGGTTTCATGTTTAAATGTTGGGAGGATCAATTCATTTATTTGTTCATTAAACCTTCCTTTACTGCCTTTTAGGTGCCTGAACTGTGCTTGGTGCTTGGGAACACACAGGAAAACACTATACAATTCCTTTCACAGAGGAACTCTCAGACCGGGAAACACGTGGCTAGAATTCAGTATAATAACGACGGTACCAGAAGATCAAACAAGGGCTACAGAAGCCAAGAGGAGGAAGTAATAAACTCTACTTAGGAGAGGAAGACCAGAGAAGCATTCCAAAGATGATGCTCGGGTTGAGGTTTCAACAACACATATGAGTTTTCCAGATTAAGAAAGGGAGAAGGTGTCCCAGGCAGAGAGAACAGCATGGGCAGAATCCTGGAGACAGGAGAAGGAGCGCGCCAGACCGAAATGGGGAGAAGTACGGTACATGTGAGCATTCTTGGGAAAGAGGGATGAGCAGGGAGGGGATGGGTCTGTATGCTATATCTGGGAACTTGGATTAACCTCCTTCAGCTCAATCTTCTTATCGATAAAGTAGAATTAATAGTATAACCTTCCATGTCCTGGCTATTGCAAATAGTACTGCAATGAACATGTATCTTTTCAAATTCTGGTTTTCTCTGAATATAAGCACGGGAGTGGGATTGCTGGATCATATGTCCATCAACAGAGGGATGGATAAAGAAGATGTGGTACACGTGCACCACGGAATATTGTTCAGCCATAAAAAAATGAATGAAATAATGTCATTTGCAACAACATGGATGGACTTAGAGATTGTCACACTGAGTGAAGTAAGTCAGACGGAGAAAGACAAATATGTGATATCACTTATATGTGGAACTAAAAAATAAGGGTACAAATGAACTTATCTACAAAACAGAAATAGAGTTACAGATGTAGAAAAGAAACTTATGGTTACCGGGAGGTAAGGGGGAGGGATAAATTGGGAGATCGGGATGGACATAGACACACTACTACATATAAAATACATAACTAATAAGGACCTATTGTATAGCCCAGGGAACTCTACTCAATACTCTGTAATGGCCTATATGGGAAAAGAATCTAAAAAAGGGTGGCTATATGTATACGTATAAATGATTCACTTTGCTGTACACCTGAAACTAACACAACATTGTAAAACAACTATACTCCGATAAAAATTTTAAAAAATTGTATAACCTACCTCTCGGGATTTCCATGAGGATTAAATAAAATGAGGTGTATGAATATGTGTTTGGGATACCTTATACACCCAGGCAAGAATATATATAATTTTTATGAGACTTTTTCCTGAAGGACACAAGGGAATGAATTGATGCCAAGATTACATTTGCGTTTTAGAAAGAGCTCTCAGAGGCATTGTGGGGAAGCTGAAGAAACTGTAAACAATTTCCTTTTGAAAAATTCAGGAAATAATTAATAATAATAATAACGTTCAGAGCAGCTAAATAGTTCCTGAGCCCTTACTGAGTACCAGGCATGTCTACTTCTGTAAGATGCATTACTTGCATTGACTGGTTCATTACAACAGCCCTGCGGGGGTCGGTGCTTATATCATCCCCATTCAAGGGACCGATTCTTCTCAAGGAAAAGTGGAGCGATCCAAGGGAGCTCCACACCAATACAATAACCTGAGACTGGAGATAGTCTGTGTTTTCCTAGCTTATGCTAATAAGTGCACCAGTTTCATTCTGCACACCGTTTAGTTCAGCTGGCATTTTCTCCATAGCAAGCCTTTCTCAATGAAGGCAGTATTACCATGATTGACATGCTAGTACAAACTCCTTATCTAGCCACAGGGCAACACTGTGAGTAGCAGCAGATGAAACAGATCAGGGCCAATGAAGCACTCATTTACTCATTTGTTCATTGAACACACACTACTGAGCACTGTAGTTGCACGCTGGTGAATGTCATTCCTGCTCTTACAGAGCTTCTAACAATAACAGCTAACACATACAGAGCACTAGCTATCTGCCGGATACTGTTCTAAGCACTCCGTTTCCAATGATTCATTTAATTCTCCTGACAAATGTACGAGGAAGGTAATATTATTATACCCATTCCACAGAGCAGAAACTGAAGCAGATGGAGATTAAATAGTCTAGCCATGGTCACGTGGTAAATCGCAAAGCTGGGATTTGAACCCAGGGAGTGTAGCTCCAGGGTTGCTATTCTCCAACAACAGCGGCGCCAGATCGTGGTCTAGGGCAGCAGTACCCAAAACGCTGTCTGAAGTCCCTGGTTCCTCCATTCCACCCACTGTAGCTTGTGCTAGGAAGTGCACCAGCTTAATCATGCAAGCCGTTTAGTCCAGAGGACACGTTCTCCATAGCAAGACTTTCTCAACAAAAGAAGTATTGCTGTGATTGACATTCTGGTACAAATTCTTTACCTGATCACGGGTCAGTGCTGTGAGTAGCAGTGGATGAAAGACTTTACACAAATGATCACACTGATAAATTTGTAATTGTTATTAGCGTCAGTCTTAGGAGAGAAACAGGCAGGGAGCTGGGAGAGAGTGCAACAGGGTAGCAGGAAGCCCTATCCTCCTTGGAACAGAGGAGCAGGGTCATGGAAGCATCCCAGAGACCCATGGGATAAGGAGGACTTCTGTAGGTTGAAGCATGGTGATGGAGGGGTGATACAGAAGGGACACTGCAGGCAGAGGGGAGAGCACTTGTGAGGCCATAAGAGGAAAGATCCTGGCATGTTTGAGAACCAGAGGAAAAAAAATGTGAGTATAAGGAAGGAGTCTCCTGGGAGGTGGGCAAGTGGATTCCACCATGAACAACTCATGCTAAAAGAGAAGAACACTTCAAGGAATGCCAGAAGTGTTTGCTGTATAGAACTTCACTCAGCTGACCCTTCTAAGGCTGGAAACTGGGGAGAGAAAAGAAGGAAGGCAGTGGGAGGGGCAAAGTTTGCACTTGTCTGGTTCCAATCTGGCCCTGAGTCCCTTCGTGTTTTTTAATGACTTCTTTGGAGGCACCCATGGCAGGTCATCTCTCACCTATGATGCCCTTGATTCAGCAGATGCAGTTTTTCTTGCTGTTCACTGTATCTCATTCCTCATTCCCAGGCACGGTCCACACCCAGCTGCCCTGACTGAGCTCACCTCACCCTTCCTGGTGAACTTCTAGGGCAGAGTCTGGGGCAACTGCATATCTTGTTCCTGCTGAGGGGGGAGTACAGACCCCCCTCTCCCACTGTCCCCAGGCACTTCAGCCAGGCTCTCACTCTTTCAATCACTCAGGCATGAGCCAGAACCTAGTTTAGCTCCTAAATTTGTTCTACCTTCGATGAGAGGCGAACGTTAATAGAAGCAGAAGTGGGCTTCGATCTCCTCCTTTGCTAGTGCTACAGCGTGGTTTTCCACCTCACTCTGGAATATGACATCGCTCGTCTTGAGGCCTTGGAAGAATATGTCCATTCTAAAAGAAAGTTACAAAAATAAAAAGGAAAAAATTTTAAATAAAAGAAAGTTACATAAAACACCATGAGAATTTGCTGGGACAGGAGATTGGAATCGGAGATGGCTTTCTAGAGAAGGTGATGCTGGATATAGCTCTTGAAGGAGAAATATATATGAGCTTACCAAGTGGAGAATGAGAGAAAGCCTATTCCTGATGGCAGAAAATTCATGTGCAAAGGCACAGGGGATGTGAGGAGAGCTTGACATTTGAGCAGAGTGTAGCAGAATAAGGAGAAACTGAGGCCAACCTAACTTAATTCAACTGGCTCTCTCCCCTCACTAGTTGGATAACCTTGGGTAAATAGCTCAATGTGGGCTCCTCAACCGGGCTGCCCATTCCTGAAGCCAATGGCTGTCCAGCTTTAGAAAACATAACAATCCCCCAAGAGCTTCTTAAAAATGCAGATCCTCAGGCCTCCCAGCAGAAACTCTGACAGAGGGGATTTGGGGTTGGACCCAGGATCCTGGTGCAGGTGGTCTGTGGGCCTCGTGTCCCATGCCCAGCACAGGGTCTAGCATACAGCTGATGCTCAGTAAGCATTTTGAGTAATGAATGAAGGAATCCAATTAATCCACCTCAATGAAGCTTGCCCTGCAAAAATGCTCCCAGAAGTAACACATGGCTGCCTAAAATATCTCTACCCATTCCACAGCACAGAGGTGACGCCCGCCTCACAGAGGGTTTTGCACAGAAGTAAAGGGCTCAGATGCATCCACGCAACCTGGGAACATTAGTCAGACCTGATGACGGTGGTGCAGGCAGGAAGCCTACCCAAGGACAAATCCTATGGTTATTTTAAGCTTCTCTGTGTTGTCATTGTGGCGTTCAGAGGAGCTGGGAAAAGCTGAAGGAAAACTACTTGTGACTCTTTGCAAACAGCAATATTGTACAAGGATCTGAGACCAAGCTGGAAAAAGAACACAGGGTTTTGGGGTCAGATATCCCTGGATATTAGTCCTGGCAAGTCTCCGAGCCCACTTTCTTCAACTGTAAAACGGACATAACATTCCTGGGAAGATTGCTGTGTGAATCCATTAAGAGGCAGGGGTTACAACTGTTGAGGAACGTGCAGCCAGCAGAGGGAGAGGCAGAGCATGCTACAGCAAGGGGGTCAGCCGTGATCACCTGACTTGGGCAGAGACTCAAAGGCAGGCAGGGGAGTGGAGAAAAGGAAAGGCTTCAGACCACCTGTGATTGGAGGCTGTTCGCGTGGGGAAGCTGAAGGTAGGCTAACTAGAAATGGGGCCCCTGACCTGATGGTTGAGAGAACACACATGGCTTTCCCTTGTTGGTCCTAAGTCGGAAGCAGGTTCTAAACATAGGGAAGCTGAAAGTCATTGATCAAATCCCGATTGTTCAGGGAAGATTGCTACAGAGGTAGTTTGGTTTGGCTTCTCAGAAGGGCTGCTGCAGAGACTGTGGGTCTGAGTTGTATTGTCACCTGTGGTCTGGCTGTCGTCTGTCTGTATATTTAGACTCACTGAGCACTTACTCAACAGATATTGACTGAGGGCCTCCTCCATGCTCTAGGCACTGAGGACACAGGTATGAACAGGACAGTCCAGACTTCTGGACCTCCTGGGGGTGCTCAGAGGCCACCTGGCATTGAGCTGAGTGGGTTTTACCTCCATGGCTCTAGAGACCCACCGTCTGTGTCCAAGCACTACTTGGTCCTTCACGGTGTGGTTGCTGCTGCAGTGGGGGGTTCTATTTATTCAAATTTCCTATTTCTTGAGATTCTGAGTATTCTTCCAGTGGTCACAGGCCCCATGTTAGTCCAATGGCCGGGCTTCTGCCAAGAGCAGGCTCTCTCCTCCCTACTTAACATCAGCCCACCAGGGATGTCCAAATTCCCACTGCCGAGCCCGTCATGCAATGCAGACCTTTCCTATTCCATTGCCCCAGCTGTCACTTGCCTTGTCCCCCTCTGGTTCCAGTGCCCTGGGCAAGGACTCTTATTGTGGCTACAACCAGGAGACGCCTGCTGTTCCCGCAGGCCCGTGGAGGCCCTTGACACCCATACCTGAACTGAGTTAGCCCCTAGGAAAACAGTCAGTAGGCTCAGTGCCATTTTTATGAAGCATAGCCTCCTTCCTTCCAGCGAACCTAATGCCTCCACTGGCTGCTTCTCTCGGCTAAACCCCGGACATATTCCTCCTTCCCCTCTTCTCTCTTTCCTGCTCTCTCTTTTCTGTCTTCCCTCTTTCCTCCAGTTCCTCTTAGTGATAGCAGTAGTGACAGGAGCTATTCTGCCCCAAGCAACTTTCACATGCAGCTGGGGAATCAGTTCCTCCCTCCTCAGATCCACGGGAACAGACCTTTATCACGATAACTACAGACCTCATCACAATCTTTTATTTACAGAGCTGGTTTTGGTTCATGTGCCACAGGCACAGGACTCTTATCTCTAGTGTCAGGGCAAATAAATCCTGATTGGCTGGCTGAGGAAATGACTTGACCATCAGTTTTACATGTTAAGAATATATTTTGGCCCTCATTAGAGGACTCTGGGAGCTATATCATTATTGCCAAGAAAGATGAAGTGGTTTATCTATGTCACGCAGCCTCTTAGAGACGGTCTTCCAACTCTAAAGTTTTAAACCCAGGTTTTATGACTCCAGACCTTTTAGCAAAACCGTTAATACCAGTCTTATTCTCTGGTATAGATATTGTGACAAGCTCTCTGTTTTCTAATCTGTGAGAGATTTATTTGAATAGCACTATTTGCCTTTCAAGGGGTTGTAGGAGAAATAATTAGTACTTATCCATTGTCTGGAAATGGCAGGTTATAAAATGCAGCAATCTAACTCAGTTTTCATTTTTATATCTTTTATAGAACATGAAACTCTACTCTGCAATCATAGTAGAAAGGCTTTTCTTTGTCTGTTTATGTAAAAGTTTATTTTGAGCCTTTGATTTTGCAATCTAAAGAGTCATATTCTTTTGCGTCTCCTTGAGTGTAAGTAAATCTGGATAGAGAATTTTGGCAGCCCAGCGTCTCCATGCAAAACTATCTCTGACCTTCTCTCAGTCTGCGTCCCACACTGAGAAGAAAGAAAAGGGAAGAGAGAATATTTGAAGGAACATGGCTAAAAACTTACCAAATTTGATGAAATACATGAATATAAACATGCAGGGAGCTCAAAAAATGCCAAGTAGGATGAATTCAAGAGATACACATTGAGACATACTACAATCAAATGGCAGAAAGACAAAGACAAAGAGAAAATCTTAAAAGCAGCAAGAAAAGTGACTTGTCAGGTACAAGTCATCGTCAATAAGATTATCAGCAAATTTCTTAGCAGAAACTTTTTTTTTACAGTCAAAGTGATTATTTTAATCTGTTGAGAGGTTTTTTTTTTACATCTTTATTGGAGTATAATTCCTTTACAATGGTGTGTTAGTTTCTGCTTTATAACAAAGTGAATTTGTTATACATATACATATGTCCCCATATCTCTTCCCTCTTGTGTCTCCCTCCCTCCCACCCTCCCTATCCCACCCCTCTAGGTGGTCACAAAGCACCGAGCTGATCTCCCTGTGCTACGGCTGCTTCCCACTAGTTATCTATTTTACGTTTGGTAGTGTATATACGTCCATGCCACTCTCTCGCTTTGTCCCAGCTTACCCTTCCCCCTCCCCATATCCTCAAGTCCATTCTCTAGTAGGTCTGTGTCTTTATTCCTCTCTTACCCCTAGGTTCTTCATGACATATTTTTTTCTTAAATTCCATATATATATGTTAGCATACGGTATTTGTCTTTCTCTTTCTGACTTACTTCACTCTGTATGACAGACTCTAGGTCCATCCACCTCATTACAAATAGCTCAATTTTATATCTTTTTATGGCTGAGTAATATTCCATTGTATATATGTGCCACATCTTCTTTATCCATTCATCTGATGATGGACACTTAGGTTGTTTCCATCTCTGGGCTATTGTAAATAGAGCTGCAATGAACATTTTGGTACATGACTCTTTTTGAATTATGGTTTTCTCAGGGTATATGCCCAGTAGTGGGATTGTTGGGTCATATGGTAGTTCTATTTGTAGTATTTTAAGGAACCTCCATACTGTTCTCCATAGTGGCTGTACCAATTCACATTCCCACCAGCAGTGCAAGAGTGTTCCCTTTTCTCCACACCCTCTCCAGCATTTATTGTTTCTAGAACTTTTTATGATGGCTATTCTGACTGGTGTGAGATGATATCTCATTGTAGTTTTGATTTGTATTTCTCTAATGATTAATGATGTTGGGCATTCTTTCATGTGTTTGTTGGCAGTCTGTATATCTTCTTTGGAGAAATGTCTATTTAGGTCTTCTAGCAGAAACTTTGAAGTATATCAGAAGGCAGTAGCTGATATACTCAAAGTGCTGAAAGGATAAACTGTCAACCAAGAATCCTATATATGGGAAAATGGTCCTTCCAAAGTGAGGGGAAAATTAAGACATTCTTGGATAAACAAAAACTGAGAGAGCTCATTGCCACTAAACCTCCCTGCATGAAATCCTAAAGGGAGTCCTGCAAGTTGAAATGAAAAAAAGACAGTAGCTCAAAACTGTTTGAAGAAATAAAGATCTCAGTAAAAGTAAATAAAGGAACAATTATGAAAGCTAGTACTATTGTAACTCCACATTTTGTTTTCTCCATTATTTAAGAGATTAATGCATTTCTAAAAAATTATTAATGTATGTTCTTGAAAACACTGTACAAAATGTACATCAAAATTGAAAAGGGGTAAGTATAGAGCTGTAAATGAGCAGGCTTTTTGTATGTTATTGAAGTTAATCTAGTATAAATTCAGTTAGAGTGATATAATTTTATGATGTTAAATGTAATCCCTGTGGGAACCACAAAAAATAGTTACAGAATGTATACAAAAGGAAATGAGAAGGGAAGCAAAACATTTCACTACAATAAATCAACTAAACACAAAGGAAGACAGTAAGGGAGGAAATGAGGGACAAAAATGCTACAAGATAAAAAGAAAACAATTAACAAAATAGCAATAGCAAGTCCCTCCCTATCAGTAATTACTTTAAATGTAAATGGATTAAACTCCCCAATCAAAAGACATAGATTGGCTGAATGCATTAAAAAACAAACAAACAAACCAGGATCCAACTATATGTTTTCTATAAGAAACTTGCCTTAGATCTAAGGACAAATCCAGACAAGCTAAAGGTGAAAAAACAGAAATAATATTTCATGCAAATAGTAACCAAAAGAGAGGAGAGGGACTAAACTAAACTAGTATCAGACAAAATGATGTTAAATCAAAAGACAAGTGACAAGGAAGGACATTATATATTAATAAAATGTTCAATACAGCAAGAAGATACAACAATTATAAACTCTTACACACCTAATAACAGACTATCAAAATATGTGAAGCAAAAATTGACAGAATTAAAGTGAGAAATAGGTATTTCTACAATAATAGAGAATTCAACTATTGTTTAATGGGCATAGAATTTCAGTTTGCAAGATGAAAATAGTTCTGGAGATGGACAATGGTGATGGTTACACAACTATATAAATGTGATTAATACCACTGAAGTACACAGTTAAAAATGGTGAAATGGTAACTTTTATGTTATATGTATTTTTCCACTTTTAAAATATTGAAAAAACAAAAGGATGGACAGGGAGGGGGGAGCAGGCTACCAGAATGGCCAGGGAAGATACCAGGAAGAGGAGTGGTCAAGAACTACTTCTTAGATGACGTGCTGTTACCATTTCCTAGGTCAATGGGAAATCTCCAGAGGACTTTAAGCACAAGAGGGATGAGATCAGACTTGAAAAGGAGGAGACTAGGACCTTTCCAGCCCTTCAGCCATTATTCTAGGAAAACCCCACCCAGACTTGCAATAGATATAATTCTCCATAGGGCATGCTTCTCCTCTGTACACTTCCAGAGTCTGCAGTGAGACCTTGGGAAGGACATATGCTCCCTCAGCCACTGACCAGGGAATTTGCTCTTCCCTGGAGATAAAGCCTCCTGTGAATATCGTCAGCCAACCTCATGGCTTCAGAGAAGATGATCTGGGCAACTGTCTACCCAAAGAGAATGCTGGTGTGTGTGTGTGTGTGTGTTCCCTCTTGCAAATTTTTCTCATGTGCTTTTTCTAGAATGCAACTCAAATTTATAGCAAACTAATGGTTAAAATACCAAATAGCTCCAAAATGTCAATGAAGAAAAACAACTCTATAATAAGTCTTTTCAAATGTAACATGTCTAAAACTAAATTCTTGATTTTTCTCCCCAGAAATACTGTACTCTTGGTCTTTCCCACCTCAATTACAATTCCAAAAACCTTGCAGTAATCCTCTACACCTCTTTTCCCCTCAGACCTGACATGTGATCCACTAGAAAGTGCCATCAGCTACCTATACCTTCCAAATATGTACAGAACCTGTCCTATTTCCTCCACCTCGTCTGCTACCATTGAGGTAGCAAGCCACTCTCATTTCTTCCTTGAAAAATGTTCTACCCCTATCCAGCTGGTCTCCTTGAATCTGCTCTAGTTCTTCTACAGCCCATTCTGCACACAGCAGCCTAAGAGACTGTTGAAAAATATAAAGCAGATGAGTTACTATGCCAGTTTCTTCTACTCATAGGAAATAAAATCCCAATACCGTAAAGCATACAAGCCCTAAGGGATATGGTCCCCAGCTACCTCTCCAAATTAATCTCTTTCATGCTTCCTTGTTCTTACAGTCAGCCATGCTGGCCTTCTTGCTCTTCCTCAAATATGCTGCACTCACCACCATCTCAGGTCTATGCTCCTCTATCGGGAAGGTTTTCATCCAGGTCTTCCTTGGGTTCATTCCTTCAGGTTCAAGTGCTACCTTCTCAAAGAGAAGTCTTTCCTGACCACCATATTAAAAATGACATACACTGTGCTCCATCATTGTTTCCTTATTCTGTTTCTTCATTGTACTTATCACTATCTGAAATTATCTACTTGTCCCCTTGCTTGTCTGTTTTCTACACTAGAAGGTAAAACCTGTAACGGCAGAGATTCTGACTCTCCTGGTCATTGATGACTCTCCTGTGTCTAGTACATTGCTGTGAGCATGGTAAGTAAATACATATTTTTGAATGAATAAATGGATGCTTCACGTCCCTCCCTAATTCCCAGTCCTACTCCCCAGAGGCAACAACTTTTAATTATTTTAGCTATTTCTTTTGGTAGTTGTCTCCATATTCCAGTCTTCTATGTCTTCAATTATTTGTTAAAAAAATTATTTGCCACCTATTAAGCTAGATGAAGATTAGCTCATTACCACTTTCACCCTTACCTCTTCCTCCCCCATCACCCAAACATACTTATGTCACTATCTTTTGATGAATAAATAATATTATTATGACTGCATTAAATCTGCTTGCTTCAGAGCCAAGTAGTATACTGGGATTATATTTTTTGTATAGCTTTACATTGTCCTTATATTTCCTAATTATTATTTTCTGCTTGTAATTTTTTATAAGCAGTAAGTCTAAACTTTTTTAAAGTTTTATCACATTACATATTCTAATGAGCCCCCTTTTTCAAGGAATCCATATTTCTAGGGTCAACTTCTTCCTTCTCCTCTCTAGACTGTTCCTTTTCTAGCCCTGTACACAGATGACACTTCAGGATTTCCCATAATTTCTTTCTTGGGTTGGACCCATTATTTTCTAAATACCATGTTTTCTTCATTCGGGGTTCATTCCCTTTGGTTCTGAATCCCATAGAAAGTATAGAGGTTCCTACTATTTTCCTGAATCTTATGGCAAATTTAAGTGTGTAAGGAACTTATATTAATTACAATAATAACTTTCACTTAGAACTAATTCAAGACAACTTTATAAAATATATTTTATCCCCATTTTATAGAGAAGTAAACGGAGGTTAAAACAGTTAAGTAACTTGTCCCAAGTCTCACATCTAGGAAGTAGCAGAGGTGGGATTTGACCCCAGGACTTTCTAGCCCCAAAGTCTGATGAGCTACTTTCTACTGAGGTCTTACCACACATCAGACATTGTGTTGAGCTCTGTGTATTATCATCATTACATATCACCCTTACCACATCCATCCAGACAATGTTGAAGTGAAAGTTGTTGTCAAATATTCAAGGATTGTCACAATGAATAAAGAATTAAACTTACTAAAATAAAATAACTGCAGAGAGCATAACTTGGATGAGTGAGAAAAAGTTACAAGGAGACGGATGTTGTCTCAAAATAAGGAAAGAATTTCTAACCCTGTGAGCTGTCCCAGACTAAGTCACTTTGTAAGATAGTGAGCTCTCCATCCCTGGAGATAAACAAGAAAAATCTATTTTCTCTAAGTGATTGTAAAATCAGCTTCTTTGTTTTGTAAGCTGATGACCTAGGGAGGAGAAAGGAACTATCAGGCTGAACTCCAGCTATGGCCAGGCACAGTGCTTTGCATACAGGATCTTATAAAAAATATCATGTACATATTATTTATTTGATGAGTAAGGTAACTAAGCTCAGAAAAATCAAATTGTTAACCCAGGGTCACACAGTTCCTGTGTAATTTTGAATCCAAATCTCTCTGACTCTAAACCGTATAAGGTACCTCGCACTAGATACGTGATTCATAATCTTTTAATCCTTTCAGCACCAATATTCCTTTGAGACTCCTCTTACCCTCACAGACTTCTTTAAAAGATCCTATCTACTCAATTAACTGCCTCTATGGAGCAGCAGTTGCTGATCAAAAGCTTATGACCTTGTCAATCAGAAGGAAAGGGCTGATAGAACTCCACGGCAAAGTAAAGGCACACTCCACTTCTGATAACCTGTTCACTCTTATAATTGGTGTATGGTAATTTTAAAAACAGCTCACAAACCTTTGTGACTGTCTTCCAAGGTCCTTCCTGAATTAACAGCCTAAAAGTAAAATTAATTTATACAGTTTTTACAGATGTTATCGTTTAAGGAGAAGCATTATTTTTGACTGAATGTTTTTTGTTGTTCAGTGAGCTCTTTTTTATCTGCCTCCCCTTTTCCTAATGCCACCCAAATCATTCAGGATCCAATTAAAACCTAACTTCTCCCTGACATTTTCTGCCTTGGAATTCCCACAACACTTTCATTAGAGCAACCATCTTGAACTACCCTCTAGCAACATTCCGTGTCTTGCTTCCTTACAAAACTCTATCTTATAAGCTCCTGTGAGAAAGTTCCAAACCTCAAATTTGGTGCTCTGTATAAATCAGGATCCTCTCATTAGCAAGTAACAGAAACCAACTCAACTTGATTTAAAGTAGAAAAAGAAACATATTGGCTTAAGTAACAGAAAAGTCAATATGCAGTCGGGCATCAGACATGCCTCAGTCCAGAAGGTTACATATTTACATCAAGACTTGATGTCTCTCTCCACTAGGGTGACCAATAGTCCTAGTCTGAGGGAATGGGGGGAATGAGGGGCTTCCAATTATGGGGGATTTTCAGTGCTAAAGTCTCAGGCAAACCAGGACACGTTGGCACCTCAAGTCTTAGAGTATCTTTAAAACGAACAATTCCAGTGGATAAAGAATTTCTCTTTCACAGTGGTTTCATCAAAATCTCAGAATTGTATCTCGCTGGCCTGGCCTAGTTCAGAGGCAGTTCCTGAGCCAATTCCCATGACCAAGTGAAAGGTGAGACACTAATTGACCGAGCCCGGGGCACACAACTACCTCTGGGGCTGAGTTTTAGAACCAGTCACACCAAAATCAACAAACTGTGTATGAAATCAAGATGGATCTCCAGAGAGAAATCAAGTTGCTGTTATCAGAAGCAAAAATGAATGGTTGTGGGCAAGCAAAAACAACGTCCACAACAAGGAGTGACATGACAGAAAGGCCACTGGTCTTGGTGTCACACAGACCTGAGTTCAAATCTCAAGTCTATCATTTTCGGGAGTGACCCTGTTGAGCTGCCAGGGTTAATGGGCCGCTCTTAGGACTCTTGTGAGAATTAAAGGCATTAGTTGTTGAAGGTAACTGGCAAGGGGAAGATGCTTAGTCAATGTTCTGTTTGCCATATTTGCCTACAAATAAATAGCTTTAACCAGGTGTCCCCACTGGCAGAACTCAAAGGCACTTTTTTTTTTTTTTTTGACCCCACTGTGTGGCATGCAGGATATGGGATCTTAGTTCCCCGACCAGGGATCTAACCTGTGCCCCCTGCATTGGGAGCGCAGAGTCGTAGCCTGAACTACCACTTAGTCTGAACCACCAGGAAAGTCCCAAAGGCACCTTTTATAACATGTAATTGAATAAGAAATGGTTTTTCTGTCTTAAAGTAAGTATGATTCCGGAGTTACTTTGAAAGCATTCGCATTGACCACTTCTACTTACCCTGAGATCCTGGAACTAAAACTTATAATCTCATCTTTTTAAAAAAGTCTAAATACATGAGATAGGATACGAAACATTGGATTTTGATGAAAATCAGTTTACTTCCCCCCCAGAACTGACTAGTCCTTTACACAAGATTTTCAACCCCCAAATCTGAGAAAGGTGTCTAGAGCTAGCCTCATGAAAACTTTGCAACACTACGTGTAAAGGATGGAGATTAAATATCAATTCTTTCTACAGTCCACTTTGTACTTGAGATTTCAGTTATTATTGAGAACAGAGGTATAAGAAATGTTCTATCCCTCAAATACAGAGTTTTTAGAGGATTTTTGGACATTTTCTGATCCACCCTTACTTTACTGTTGGGGAAACCAAGGCCATATTTAGCTACAAGTACTTCAGATGAATCAGGATGATTTACTCTCCTGGGTTTCCTCGGATGATATTCCTTCTGCTTCAGATGTTCATGGACCCCTTCCCCATATCCCTGTAAAACGTTTTGCTCCTTCACAATTCAATGTAAGATCATCTCCCTGAGAATCTTTCCCTGACACCACCCAAACTAGGTTGGTTGAAGTGGCTCATCGTAATGCACTCAAAGTCACAGTGTATAGTCATCACTGGTTTTATAGGTTCCCTCTGTCAAGCCCCACCTAGCACCCTCCCACCCTGAGCTCCTCTTGGGAAGAGTCAATGTATTATTCATTGCTGAATCTCCAGTATCTAACACAGGTCTTGGGACACACAAAGCATTAGTCCTTGTTTGTTTTCAAAAAGACCAACCTGGCTAGATCTATTTTATAAGCAAGTGGCAAGCTTAGGTATTTCCATTTTACAGGAAATATTTGGACCACATAGCAAGGAGGTAACTGAGTTCAGCCAGAAATATAGAATGAGGCATTTTATATTTCTGTAACCACCGAGATTGGCAAAGTGTATTGAACATATTTGTTATCTTCAAGGAATAGACAGTCAGATGGACAAGAAGCATACAGAGTCAACAAGAGAAAAATGATTTAAGAAAGGAACAGAAAAAGTTCAGAAAAGGGCAGGTTGCTGCCGCCCAGCAGTGTTTCAATATACACAGCGGAGAAAGGGGGCCAACTTAAGTGGAGCAAACAGCATGAGCAAAGGGCTGGAGGCAGGAAAGTGGATGCAGTGATCAGGGGAGGAGAGATAGTGACCATAAAGGGGGTGTGTGTGCAAAAGTGGTAAATAGGGCACCTTATATAAAAAGTATGATGTATAAAGTATATGGAGAGAGGAAGATGGCATATATTATCAAGGTGGATCATACAGGATTCCACTTTACAGACCAGGCTAAGGATGGCATTGGGTGGGATGCCAATTACTATGGAGCTAAATAATACTACATACACTAGACTTTTATTCCCATTTATACCTCAAGATCTTCTTCATGAAATGTATGGGTTATGAATCTACCTCCCTGGCTCTGCTCAGAGGCCACATGGAGCATTGAAAAGAAGCCAGGCATTAGATGAGGCATGTTTGTACCCAAATTTCAGCTCTATCAATGACCAGCTGTATGACTTTGGGTACATGACTCTACGTGTTGCAGCCTCTTTCCTAGTCTGTGGAAGTGATGCCTGTATCACTACGTTATTCTGGAATGTAAATGCAATTGCATATGGGAGAGTTCCTGACACAGCAGCTTGCACAGGGCCTGTGAGTTCACCCTTCCTCTTAGCATCTTTCCATTGCTGGTGAGATAAGTACCCAGGAGAAACCCAGGTCCAAGTCATTTCTGCTTCCCCAAGTCCTAATCTAGCACCCATAGCTCTCTATTGAATGAATAGTTGAAGGAGTGAGTGAATAAATAAATAAGTGAATTAGGTTAACAGAGAGGTGAATGAAGAAATAGATAATTAATGAATAAATTATTCTCTCACAGTGGAAAAATTTGGTAAATATGAGATAACAATACCAAGAATAGTGAGAAGTAGGCGCAGAGGAAGAAGAGGTCCAGAAATTTCCCCAGGTTCCTATAGTTAGCATGGGGTGGAGCTGGGGTCCTGACTAAGGCTTTCTGATTGTGCTCACTGTGTGTGCGGGGGACAGGATAGGCAGAGGAGGCTGAATGTCACATATGGGAGGCCATGACATCAAAAACTCAAAAAAATCAACTTAATCCTTTTATTCAAATGACCAAACAAATCGGTTGTGAAAATACCATTAGACACAAGGATTATCATTGATCTCAGTAATCACGACTGCTACCCATGGACCACTGTAGACTTTCTGAGTGCAATGCTAGACATTTCACATACATTATCCTTCGCAACAACTTCCCAAAGTAAATATTAACCTCATGTTACAGATGAGGAAACTGAAGCCCCAAAAGTTGAATCACTTGCCCAAGGAGACAAGCCAGTAATGGACCCAGGATTTGAAGTCATGCTTGATTGTTTCTAAGACAACATGCCCTTTCTTTGCCATATAGGAATTAATTCTTGGTACTTTAGGCTAGCAGTTAGTTATATAAAAGATGACACTAAGTGAAACTTTGGAGAAATGTACTTTTCTTGGTCGCAGAACCCAGAATCGTGAGCAATGGCAACTCGGCAGTGATACAGTACATTGCATTTCTCTCTTCTGCCTTTTTGAGAAGTGGCATTCTCCATCGTGTCCTTCCTATTCTTGCATCACATCTCCTGATGGACAAGAGTTACCTTCCATGCACATCCACCCATTCATCAACTCCTTGGTTTGCCACTAAATGAGGCTCATGGCTGGAGGCTAGATCTGGGAACAATCTAGGTCTTTCTCTTTCTTTACCTGCCTCTTCACTTCCTCCAGAGGGAAAGAAGAGTGTGCCCTGGACAGAAAAAGACCTTTGCCTCCATCCTCTGGTTGAAGGGAGAAACACTGTTTATCTCCTAGCAAGGAAGAAAGTTAAGCATTGCTTTTACTTCGCGTCTGTATGGTGCTTTTATCCGTTACAAGCCGTACATGTGGATACCACGCATATCTCAGGATTCCTTATAGTCTCTGACGATTTTTATAAACACACACTCTCAGGTCAGCTGGCCAGGGTATAAATCCCAGCTTTGCTCTTTACTAACTTACCATCCTATGAAATACAGGTCATAATACATATATCACTGGACTGTCACAGCATTAGGCACTAAGCCAGGAAGGTATAAGTGCCAGCATATGTTGGAAGCATGGAGTGAACGGCCAGCTGAGGAGCTTACCTTGGCCTTGGCCTTGGAGACCGTGAGAGGGATTAATGGGCATGTTAATGATGGGAGCAGAGCAGTGTTGTAGAGCTACTTACGGGAGGTAGCATGCAAGGAAATTTGAAGGCTGGGAAACATGTTAAGGGACCATTTTTGGTCTTCCTGTTGTAAGTGAGGGGCAGAGAGACAGATTTAGGCTCATGGGAGAAATTAGAGATAACCCAATTCTTTCTCTGATCTACATGGAGAATCTAGACTATTTTCTTGCCTGTTCCCTGGACTATCACATCACAGATTCTGAGGACGGATTCAGGAGGGCTCAAACGTCTGCTCTACCAGGCCTTGCTGGGCAGTCTTGGGAAAAACCCTCCAACATGTCTGAGCTCAATGTACTTACCTGTATAATGAGGTTGAAAACACCTACCTTGGAACATAATTAAAAGATAAGAAACATTGTTCATAATGCAGTTTTATGTAGGCCTGGCAAGCAGCAGATACCACATCTACAAAGTGATTTTCACTAGCCAGGAGCATGCTAGCATCTACGGTAAGAACCATAAGGACAAGTCAAAGTAAATTAATTAAATTGAGTATAAATTGAATCCCTTCCAATTTGTCCTCATTTGGGCAATAGTAATAAATATTCATATTTTTGTAGAATCTCACATTTTTCAAAGAACCTGTCTCCATTTACCTGAACAATAGCTCTTCATAGTAACTAAAGTGGGTTTAGCTGGGATTTTTAGAACCAGTGTTCAAACATTTTGGAAACAGTCAGTAGTTCTCCAGAGGGATTCCAGCATGGGCTAATCCTACTATTCACCATCATGAAAGCCTCCTACATTTCCAGAACTACATGGCTTTTAAGACCTTCTTAGTTTTGCACATGCTGTTCCTTCTGCTTGGAGTTCCCTTTCTCCTTTCTCCATCTACTTCCCATTACCCCTCTTTCCCCCCAGTACACAGTGAGCAGAATTGAACAGTCTTAGTTAAGACCCTAACTCCAACCCATTCTAGCTAGAGGATATTGCACAAATTTCTGGACCTTTTCTATCTTGGTTTCCTCATCTGTAAAATGACAGCAATAATAATAATAATGCCCACTTCCCATTATTCTTGGTATTGTTGTCATCTCATCTTTTCAGACTCAACCAGAAGAGTTTACTCGCTGTTCTCTTCTGCAAGCTTGAGTCCAGTGCTCTTTGCCCTTTTCAGTAATCTCATGACCCCCAGGCTTGTTTCTGGTGTGGTGTGAATTACACCCTTTAACCCATCAATTACATTTTCAGGAATCTAGTTTGTTTCAGACCTACAATCTGAAATGAACTCAGAGCTTATACACAAAGACGTCCATCGATGCACTGTTCACTTAATGATATTTGCAAATAACCTAAGTGCCCATGCTGCAGGCCATGGTCAATGAGAAGGTCAATTATCGGTGTGTTGTGTTTTCTTCATCCATCAAGGTCCAGATCATGTCTGAGACCTCTTAAGCCCCAGTGACTCAAAAAGAGCCTCAAACAAAGTGGCTACTCACTAAATGTTTCCATTCATGTATTCAACAAAGGTTTATAGAACACCTATGATGAAGCAGGAACTGCTGTGCTACATGCTTTCCATGCATTATTGTATTAAATCTTCCTAACATTCTTTGTGGTAGGTGCTATTTTTGACCCCAATTTAAAATTGAGGGAACTGAGGCTTGAAAGCTGAAGTCAGACCCAGGTTTGCTGGGGTTGACTATGCAAGTACTAACCACTGTCCACCGCACGTGATGAATGAATGAATGGTCCCTGATAAGATCATTGTTTTTTATGATTTTCTAATTAAAACTCTTTATTGGAGTATAACTGCTTTACAATGGTGTGTTAGTTCCTGCTTTATAACAAAGTAAATCAGTTATACATATACATATGTCCCCATATCTCTTCCCTCTTGCGTCTCCCTCCCTCCCACCCTCCCGATCCCACCCCTCTAGGTGGTCACAAAGCACCGAGCTGATCTCCCTGTGCTATGGGGCTGCTTCTCACTAGCTATTTATTTTATATTTGGGAATATATATAAGTCCATGCCACTCTCTCACTTTGTCCCAGCTTACCCTTCCCCTACCCCTGGTGCTCAAGACCATCCTCTATGTCTGCATCTTTATTCCTGTCCTGCCCCTAGGTTCTTCAGAACCTTTTTTTGTTGTTTCTTTAGATTCCATATATATTTGTTAGTGTATGGTATTTATTTTTCTCTTTCTGACTTACTTCATTCTGCATGACAGAATCTAGGTCCATCCACCTCACTACAAATAATTCAATATCGTTTCTTTTTATGGCTGAGTAATATTCCATTGCATATATGTGCCACATCTTCTTTATCCATTCATCTGTCGATAGAAACTTAGGTTGCTTCCATGTCCTGGCTATTGTAAATAGAGCTGCAATGAACATTTTGGTACATGACTCTTTTTGAATCATGGTTTCCTCAGGGTATGTGCCCAGTAGTGAGATTGCCAGGTCATATGGTAGTTCTATTTTTAGTTTTATAAGGAACCTCCATACTGTTCTCCATAGTGGCTGTATCAATTTACATTCCCAGCAACAGTGCAAGAGGGTTCCCTTCTCCACACCCTCTCCAGCATTTATTGTTTGTACATTTTTTGATGACGGCCATTCTGACTGGTGTGAGGTGATACCTCATTATAGTTTTGATTTTCATTTCTCTAATGATTAGTGATGTTGAACATCCTTTCATGTGTTTGTTGGCAATCTGTGTATCTTCTTTGGAGAAATGTCAATTTAGGTTTTCTGCCCACTTTTGGATTGGGTTGTTTGTTTTTTTGTTATTGAGCTGCTTGTAAATTTTGGAGGTTAATCCTCTGTCAGTTGCTTCATTTGCAAATATTTTCTCCCTTTCTGAGGGTTATCTTTTCGTCTTGTTTATGGTTTCCTTTGCTGTGCAAAAGCTTTTAAGTTTCATTAGGTCCCATTCGTTTATCTTTGTTTTTATTTCCATTTCTCTAGGAGGTGGGTTAAAAAGGATCTTGCTGTGATTTATGTCATAGAGTGTTCTGCCTATGTCTTCCTCTAAGAGTTTTATAGTCTGGCCTTACATTTAGGTCTTTAATCCATCTGAGCTTATTTTTGTGTATGGTGTTAGGGAGTGTTCTAATTTCATTCTTTTACATGTAGCTGTCCAGTTTTCCCAGCACCACTTATTGAAGAGACTGTCTTTTCTCCATTGTATATTCGTGCCCCCTTTATCAAAGATAAGGTGACAATATGTGTGTGGGCTTATCTCTGGTCTTTCTATCCTGTTCCATTGATCTATCTTCCTGTTTTTGTGTGAGTACCATATTATTTTGATTACTGTAGTTCTGTAGTATAGTCTGAAGTCCAGGAGCCTGATTCATCCAGTTCTGTTTTTCTTTCTCAAGATTGCTTTGGTTATTCAGGGTCTTTTGTGTTTCCATACAAATTGTGAAACTTTTTGTTCTAGTTCTCTGAAAAATGCCATTGGTAGTTTGATAGGGATTGCACTGAATCTGTAGATTGCTTTGGGTAGTATAGTCATTTTCACAATGTTGATTCTTCCAGCCCAAGAACATGGTATATCTCCCTATCTGTTTATATCACCTTTAATTTCTTTCATCAGCGTCTTATAGTTTGCTGCATACAGGTCTTGTCTCCTTAGGTAGGTTTATTCCTAAGTATTTTATTCTTTTTGTTACAATGGTAAACGGGAGTGTTTCCTTAATTTCTCTTTCAGTTTTTTCATCATTAGTGTATAGGAATGCAAGAGATTTCTGTGCAATAATTTTGTATCCTGCTACTTTATGAAATTCATTGATTAGCTCTAGTATTTTTCTGGTAGCATCTTTAGGATTCTCTATGTATAGTATCATGTCATCTGCAAACAGTGTCAGTTTTACTTCTTCTTTTCTGATTTGGATTCCTTTTATTTCTCTTTCTTCTCTGATTGCTGTGGCTATAATTTCCAAAACTATGTTGAATAATAGTGGTGAGAGTGGACAACCTTGTCTTATTCCTGATCTTAGAGGAAATGCTTTCAGTTTATCACCATTGAGAATGATGTTGGCTGTGGGTTTGTCATATATGGCCTTTATTATGTTGAGGTAAGTTCCCTCTATGCCTACCTTCTGCAGAGTTTTTTTACATAAATGTGCGTTGAATTTTGTCGAAAGCTTTTTCTGCATCTATTGAGATGATCATATGATTTTTCTCCTCCAGTTTGTTAATATGGTTTATCACATTGTTTTATTTGCATATATTGAAGAATCCTTGCATTCCTGGGCTAAACCCCACTTGATCATGGTGTATGATCTTTTTAAGGTGCTGTTGGGTTCTGTTTGCTAGTGTTTTGTGGAGGATTTTTGCATCTATGTTCATCAGTGATATTGGCCTGTAGTTTTCTTTCTTTGTGACATCCTTGTCTGGTTTTGGTATCAGGGTGATGGTGGCCTCGTAGAATGAGTTTGGGAGTGTTCCTCCCTCTGCTATATTTTGGAAGAGTTTGAGAAGGATAGGTGTTAGCTCTTCTCTAAATGTTTGATAGAATTCGCCTGTGAAGCCATCTGGTCCTGGGCTTTTGTTTGTTGGAAGATTTTTTTATCACAGTCTCAATTTCAGTGCTTGTGATTGGTCTGTTTATATTTTCTATTTCTTCCTGATTCAGTGTTGGAAGATTGTGCTTTTCTAAGAATTTGTCCATTTCTTCCAGGTTGTCCATTTTATTGGCATAGAGTTCCTTGTCGTAGTCTCTCATGATCCTTTGTATTTCTGCAGTGTCAGTTGTTATTTCTCCTTTTTCATTTCTAATTCTATTGATTTGAATCTTCTCCCTTTTTTTCTTGTTGAGTCTGGCTAATGGTTTATCAATTTTGTTTATCTTCTGAAAGAACCAGTTTTTAGTTTTATTGATCTTTGCTATCAGTTCCTTCATTTCTTTTTCATTTACTTCTGATCTGATCTTTATGATTTCTTTCCTTCTGCTAACTTTGGGGTTTTTTTATGTTCTTCTTCTTCTTCTTTCTCTAATTGATTTAGGTATAAGGTTAGGTTGTTTATTTGAGTTGTTTCTTGTTCCTGAGATGGGATTGTATTGCTCTAAACTTCCTTCTTAGAACTGCTTTTGCTGCATCCCATAGGTTTTGGGTGGTCATGTTTTCATTGTCATTTGTTTCTAGGTATTTTAAATTTCCTCTTTGATTTCTTCAGTGATCTCTTTGTTATTTAGTTGTGTGTTGTTTAGACTCCATGTGTTTGTATTTTTTACAGATTGTTTCCTGTAATTGATATCTAGTCTAATAGCATTGTGGTCAAAAAAGATACTTGATACAATTTCAATTTTCTTAAATTTACCAAGGAATGATTTGTGACCCAAAATATGATCTATCCTGAAGAATGTCCATGAGCAGTTGAGAAGAAAGTGTATTCTGTTGTTTTTGGATGGAATGTCCTATAAATATCAATTAAGTCCATCTTGTTTAACGTACCATTTAAAGCTTGTGTTTCCTTATTTATTTTCATTGAGGATGATCTGTCCATTGGTGAAAGTGGGGTGTTAAAATCCCCTACTATGCTTGTGTTACTGTTGATTTCCCTTTTTTTTTTTACGGCTGTATTTGCCTTAAATATTGAGGCAATATTGAGGTGTTCATATATATATATATATATATATATATATATATATATATATATATAGCATGCATAAATATTTACAATTGTTATATTTTCTTCTTGGATTGACCCCTTGATCATTATGTCGTGTCCTTCTTTGTCTCTTGTAATAGTCTTTATTTTAAAGTCTATTTTGTCTGGTATGATAATTGCTACTCCAGCTTTCTTTTGATTTCCATTTGCATGGAATATCTTTTTCCATCCCCTCACTTTCAGTCTGTTTATGTGTCTCTAGGTCTAAAGTGGGTCTTTTGTAGACAGCATATATATGCGTCTTCTTTTTGTATCCACTCAGCCTATCTATGTCTTTTGGTGGGAGCATTTAATCTTTTACATTTAAAGTAGTTATCGATGTGTATGTTCCTATTCCCATTTTCTTAATTGTTTTAGGTTTGTTATTGTAGGTCTTTTCCTTCTCTTGTGTTTCCTGCCTAGAGAAGTTCCTTTAGCATTTGTTGTAAAGCTGGTTTTGTGGTACTGAATTCTCTTAGCTTTTTCTTGTCTGTAAAGGTTTTAGTTTCTCCATCGAATCTGAATGAGATCCTTGCTAAGTAGAGTAATCTTGGTTGTAGGTTTTTCCCTTTCATCACTTTAAATATGTCTTGCCACTCCCTTCTGGCTTGCAGAGTTTCTGCTGAAAGATCAGCTGTTAACCTTAAGGGGTGTCCCTTGTATGTTATTTGTTGCTTTTCCCTTGCTGCCTTTAATATTTTTTCTTTGTATTATTTTTTGATAGTTTGATTAACATGTGTCCTGGCGTGTTTCTCCTTGGATTTATCCTATGTGGGACTCTGCGCTTCCTGGACTTGATTGACTATATCCTTTACCATATTAGGGAAGTTTCAACTATAATCTCTTCAAATATTTTCTCAGTCCCTTTCTTTTTCTCTTCTTTTTCTGGGACCCCTATAATTCAAATGTTGGTGTGTTTAATGTTGTCCTAGAGGTCTCTGAAACTGTCCTTAATTCTTTTCATTCTTTTTTTATTTATTCTGCTCTGCAGTAGTTATTTCCACTATTTTTCCTTCCAGGTCATGTATCCGTTCTTCTGCCTCAGTTATTCTCGTATTGATTCCTTCTAGAGAATTTTTAATTTCATTTATTTTGTTGGTCATCATTGTTTGTTTGCTCTTTAGTTCTTCTAGGTCTTTGTTAAACAGTTCTTGTATTTTCTCCATTTATTTCCAAGATTTTGGATCATCTTTACTGTCATTACTTAGAATTCTTTTTCAGGTAGACTGTCTATTTCCTCTTCATTTTTTTGGTCTGGTGGGTTTTTACCTTGCTCCTTCATCTGCTGTGTGTTTCTCTGTCTTCTCATTTTGCTTAAGTTACTGTGTTTGGGGTTTCTTTTCACAGGCTACAGGTTCGTAGTTCCCATTGTATTTGGTGTCTGCCCCCAGTGTCCAATGTTGGTTAAGTGGGTTGTGTAGGCTTCTTGGTGGAGGGGTGTGTTCTGGAGGATGAGGCTGGATCTTGTCTTTCTGGTGGGCAGGACCGCATCCGGTGGTGTGTTTTGGGGTGTCTATGACCTTATTATGATTTTAGGCAGCTTCTCTGCTAATGGGTGGGTTTGTGTTCCTGCCTTGCTAGTTGTTTGGCATAAGGTGTCCAGCACTGTAGTTTGCTGGTTGTTGATTGGATCTGGGTCTTAGTGTTGAGATGGAGATCTCTGGGAGAGCTTTTGCCATTTGATATTTACATGGAGCTGGGAGGTTTCTCGAGGACCAATGTCCTGAACTCGGCTCTCTCACCTCAGAGGCACAGGCCTGACACTCTGCCGGAACACCAATACCCTGTCAGCCACACGGCTCATGCTTTTGTTGATTTTTGCTGAACTCTTCCATTACCAGCCAACCTATGCTTGCAATTCCATCATGATTTGACAGTATCAGACTTAGTGTTGACATAATTGACTCCTGAGGCCGCCATGAGAGGCCCTGCTGATAAGATCATTGTTTGCCCACCAACATGGTAAATGCAAGTATGACATTCTTGGATGGAAATCTTTTAATGTTCAGTTCTGTTGCTACTTCAAAAGGTCAGAGTCTAGAACTATTATTAGTTCAATTTTATAAATGTGACTCACTTATCTGAGTCACAGAGCTGATGAATGGCTGATTTCTAATAAGAATTAGGTCACCTGGTTCCTTGTCCATGGCCCTATCCATACTCCTTGTCCCAACTGGAAGCTGTTGGCTACAATTCAGTAATAAGACATTGATTAAGGACAAGTCTTAGAAGAAAAAAAAAATACATGACCAAGAAGAATAGCATGCAGCTTCTTGAAAAAAGATCTCTGTTGAAGGTCTTTGTCAAAGAAAAGTTCATTGCCAATTTTTTGCCCCATGGTATTGTCACAAAAAAAATGAGCAATTCAACACCACCCAAGACTCTGAGATCAGTTATCACGTTTAACTCATTCCAACTCTTTCTTGTGGTCTATGAAATATAAAACAACTATACTCACAAAGAAAATTTGCGCTTGCTTCAGTGTTCTAGACATGCCATCTTGACTGCCAAAATATTGCAATACTTTCTACTTCATATTTGCCCAATGATACTGACCTGGTTTTTCTGGATATAATTTCTAGAAATGTCTAAAGGTTGAGGGTCTAAAGTGTCTTCAGCTAATTCTACCAAAGAAAATCCAAGTTGAGAGTTAAAGTAAGCACAGTATCATTCCAGTAATAATAGTCATAATAGGACAAGGTCGATAAGTAGTTCAAATCAGCTGGAAGATCTATGCTTTCCCAATTCCTCAAGAAATTGTTAAATTTGCCTCTCTACTTTGGAGATGTGTAAATGCAGCCTACAATGGAACAGAACCTTTAAGACTGAGAATTGCAAATCAGTGTTGCCTCAAAGTCACCATTAGGCAGTGCTATTCAGGAAGGAAAATAAAGATGAAGTTGCCATGGAAACCTCTGTAACACCTGGCATAGCACCTCTGACTCACACAGCTGTATCTTAAAGGAACATAGACATAAACTGATGCTTTTATTCAATTCCTGGGGTCAACTATACCTTCCTGATGTACAGTAAAGGGACTTTTATTGATGTGCATCAATCTTTTTGTAAGGGAGCAATTATGAGAACAATTCAGCCTCTCATAGCCCAAATGTATTTTTATTCTACCCTAAATGTTCACTGTCTTCCAAACCTGAGAAAATCTATTTCTTGCTCCACAACTGTTTCTGTTTCTGGCATAATATGGGAGAGATTTGTCCCCTAAGTTCAATCTTTGCAGCTTGCAAAGAAAGTTGATATGAGAAACAGGTGACAAGTTTAAATATACAGACAGTCAGGTTTATAAGTGTGAAGTGTACAGACAAGACACAGCAGGAAGGACCACCTATTGGAAGTCAGAAATCTGGGTGTTACTCTTGACTTCACCATTATCAGTTTAGTTATCTCTCTTCCCTAACTGCCAGCATCCTCAGCAACTGTGTCTATTACCTATGAAAATACCTACATCACCAAGTGAGTGTGAGAATTTCTTTAGATCATTGGAGGAGAGACGTCTTTTTGTAAACTGTAGAAAGAGGAAAGAGAACTGCCATTTTTGCATGCCTATTATGTCTAGGCACACACAGTAGCTTAATATTTTTCAAGTGTAAAGTACAAAGCAAACCCGAATCTGAGATGAGGCTATTTAGGTCAGCAGGATCAGGTAACACAGGACCCTGAATATCAAACTAAGAGTATGGATTTCATAATGAGGCAACTGAAAACCTATTGATGGATTTTGAGCAACAGAGCTATACAATCGAAACTGGGTCTTAGAAGGGTTCTTTGTGGGTAATGAGGAGGGCAGATGGAGACAGAGGGGCTGGAGGGAGAACAGCAGAGAGGCTATTACAGTAGTCCAGGAAAGAGATGGTGAGATCTGAAAAAGAACAACAGAAGTAGAGATATCATGTTTACTTATGCCTCTGTGAGCAGGATGGGGTGATGTGGTTAGGATAATGGTCCAATAGATGAATTAATATGCCTGCTCACTTAGTGGCTGTTATGGGTTGAATTGTGTCCCCCCAAAGGATATATTGAAGTCCTAACCCCAGGAACGTGTAGAGTATGAACCTATTTGGAAGTAGAGTCTTTGCAAAGGTAATCAAGTTAAGATGAAGTCATACTGGATTAGGGTGCACCCAATGACATGTCCTTATGTCCTTACAAGAAGAGAAGAATTTGGACACAAAGACATATGGAGGAAATGCCACGTGATGACAGGTAGAGATTGAAATGATACATTTACAAGCCAAGGAACAAGGATTTCCAGCAACCACCAGAAGCTAGAAAAGTAGCAAGGAAGTATCCTCCCCTAGAGCTTTCAAAGAGATCATGGCCCTGCCAACACTGATTTTGGACTTCCAGCTTCCAGAACTGTGAGACAATAGAGTTCTGTTTTTTTAAGCTGTCAAGTTTGTGGTACTTTGTTACAGCAACCCTAGGAAACTAATACAATTGCATAGAGAGAAAAAGAATTCAGCCAATATTTTCTATCATTCCAAATGATGTTATAATCATTAAGAAATGCCCCCACATAGTGGGTACTGGGGTACATAAGGCAAATACATGTCCCCCTTCAGTACTAAGGCACTCATTGTCCCCACCTGGGAATGGTGGCTACCTTGGGCTCATAGATATGTCCCTCCCCAGGAATTGTCCTCAGCTGAAAAGAACTGCCTGCCCTGTTCCCTAACTCAAACTATATCTAACTACTGGCTGATGTCAGGGTACAGAGACCACTTGCTTCATTTCAGGATACCTCTGCAAAGTCATCCTCGCTTCCGAGATCCCCACAGGATCACCTAAAGCCTCTTTTGTAACTGCATCACATTCAAACTTCCCTCTCAGCTCAATTCAGTTTCCCTCACTTCCTCACAAATTTGCTCCTGAGAGCACTGCCCAGTATACCTCCTCCATACAAACTTCTCTCTCAGGGTTTTCCTCCAGTGACCTCGACCTAAGATATCCCACAAAATTATTTCTAGCCCCACAAATGGAATGTTGACTATTAGCCACAGTCTCAGATTTGCATCTGTAAAAATCTGGAGGGTATTTTTAAACAATAAAATATAATCAAGGTATATGAATTAAAGAAAAAGTTCCCTCCACAAAAGTAAATTTCCATGCAATTTTAAAAATGAAGACTCATGTGAAAATAAATCTGGTTCTATCTACATTAAGAGAATATTGGAAAATGCCTGCTTCACTCTAGTCTAGAGCATGGAGTAATCCTGCAAGCCATCATAATTTATCCCCTGAACTGCCACCCTTAGAAAGTATCATAATAATTAATTACTGATCCATGGAGATATTATGACCTAGGCCAACCCGAGGTGGTTGAAAGAATTGGAATTTATAATGATAATGGAAAACAGCTTAGTGAGAATGAAAATAATAAAAAGTTTATTAAAGTTCCAAAGACAAATAGAATTTGAACCACACTAGGGACAAGAGGCAGAAACATATGAAGAAATGTGTTAGATTTATTCATCTGGACTGAGTCACCAATTCTCTTTATCAAAAAGAATTTGATTTTAGGGACAAGAGGCAAAAGATGAGACAAACTGAAGTCAGGACTTGGCCTTTTACTTTTAGGGAGTTCAAGTACCTTCATACACACTCAATCCAAATAAGTCGTTACTTCTACAGTCCTCCCTCACTATCCACGAGGGACTGGTTTTGGGTCATTATCTGAGGATTCTCAAGTCCCTTATTTAAAACGGTGTAGTACAATCAGCCCTCCACATCGTTAGGTTCTGCATCTGCAGAGTCAACAAACTATGGATTGAAAAGTTGGTTGAATCTGGGGATGCAGAGCACAGATATGAAGGACCAAGTGTATATGCAAAACGACAACTGCCTCAACTGTTTATTGAGTGGTTAATATGTCAGAGACTGTGCTAAACACTTGCCCTGGATTCACTCATTTATTTCTCATAAAATGCTACAATTTGGATTCTAGTAATATTGCCCTCATTTTGCAGAGCTGGCCAATGAAGGAGAGGAAGGTAAAGTAACTCACTCAAGGTCTTACTTCTTACCTTTTGGGGATTAGAGCCTGCGGCAGCCTGGCTTCTGGGCTCCTTTTCAGTCCCACATTCTGCTCAGTCAGAAATCTCTCTCTTGAATTCTTCCTTTTCTCCACACTTTTATCTGTTTTTTTTTCCCTCTCTGGCCTCTGTGCACACCTTCTTATTGATCTACCTTCCTCCTCCTTGCTCTCTTTTTAATCCATTTTGGGATTAGAGGCAGTCTATACAGAAAGCCTCTCTCATCCTGACTAGGTTAGGAACCAAGTAATTGAGGAAATAAGTTCAAAAGTCAGATGGAGATAACCACATTAGCTTTGTTCCTGATAAAAATCTAGGCTGGAAGACAGAGCCTACACCTGGGGACGAGTAGGTTGACAACAATTCCCTGACACTCAGTGACCCTCAAAACTGCAGGATAAAAGGAGAGAGGATAGTCTTTCTTGGTAAGTTCACCAAAAGGCAGAGAGTAGATAAATAGTGTGCCTTTCTGAAGGCAAGCAGATCTAAACAGCAGAAAGAGAGAAAAAGGCTCTACAAGACAAAGGAATGTATTCCTCTCCAGCCCACTACGGCGTAACCTCAGTTCTAAGTGTGTCTCTCCCACTTCCAAATCTTGGCTGGTTTCCCTATACCTCTGAGATCAAATTCAAGCGCCCTATTGATATTTAAGGCCCTTCCTCCTAGTGGTAGTTATTAAAAGCTATTCACCAATGTTTCTAGTTCTCCTTTGGGGCCTATGAGAGGATTGTATTTTCCCATTGTCTTCAAGTTAGGCATGGCCATGTGGCTGGTTTGGGCCAATAAAATGTAAATGAAAGTAACGTTTCACTTCTAGTTGAGAGTCTATAAGATCCACTCCATTCATCATTTTCTTGTCCCCTTGCCACAGTGAATGATGATGATCCATGTGGTAGAGGGTCCATCAGGACAGCACAGAGAAGATCCCAATTGACCCATGATGAATTATTAGCCCAGGTGAGAAATAGTTAAGTGTGTTGTGCTAAGCCACTGAGATTTAGAAGCTGTTTGTTACTGCACTATGACCTAACCCATCCTGACCCATGCACTACTGACCTCCCAATCCCTTTCCACATGATATGATTACTGTACACACAGTGTGACTATTCAGCTCCATGCTTTGGTCCATACTGATCACTCTTAGTCTTTATTCACATGTCCTCCAATATCCAAGCAACCTGCAACATTCCTTCCAAACCAAGATCAAATACCACCGCCTCCATGAAGCCTTCTCTGTCTCCTCAAGGCAGAGTTAAATGGACTCCCCTTGGAAATCAGCTCCGAAAACATTCCATGAATGACTGAGTGGGGAAGGGGGTGAGGCGATGTGACTTGTCTGCCATCTTTTCCTACGTTAAGGACTCTCAGATGATGCAAAACCCATAGCCCTTTCTCTTTCATTCTAAAGTATGCCATTTCTCCCTGCAGAGTAAGCAGAAACATGTTAAGTATGTGTCCTCTGCACTGCAGGATGCCAGGTTTAGCTTTAACCTAAAGGACATGCTCAGTATTTTCCTGAAGACATTCAGCAAATGTGCCAAGCATTTGCTTCAGAATCTCCAGGAGGAGCTGGAGAGGCACAGCAGAGTGGAGAAGAAGGGGCACGTGGTGTGGCATATGGTGTCAGTGGCACCTTGCCAGAGATGGCAGCACTTACATTGGCTGTGGGAATAACTTGGAGAATAAATTACACTCAAGAAGAGGACAGTACAGGAGACAAAATGAGACTGAAGTGTTGTACCAAGACCATGGTAGAACGCTGCAGATGGACGGCCTTTCTGTCTAGAGCGGTGGTTCTCAACCCTGACTGCACCTCAAAATTTCCTGGAAAATTGTTTTTAAATGCCGGTGCTTAGGCAGCATCCCAGACTAGTTAGATCAGAATCTCTGGGGGTGGGGCCCAGGTATCAGCATTTTTCAAAACTCCCTATGTGATTCCTGTGTCACCAGGGCTGACAGCCACCACTCAAGCACAGCCTTTCCTTGGTCTTCCCAGCAGACCCCAGGAGGCCGATAGCAAATGTTGCGTGTGTTTATCCTGCTTCAGTTCTCATATCCTAAGCAATACTGATATTCTATGAAATTGGGAGAGATGAGTTAGTATTTGCTGGGTGTCCTCTATGTGCAAGACCTTGGTGGAACACACCTTACACACACTGTTTTATTTAATCATTGCTTCAGTCCCATGGAAGGACCACCTCCTTTGAGAAAACTGAGGTTTAAAGAAGGGAAATCTTGTTCATACAGCTAACAAGCAGCAGTCAGCGTTCAGTACAAGAGAGCCTTTTCCTCTGTGCCACTGGTTTTCAGACTATGGTGGTATTTGAGTTGCTGAGGAAATCTTTTCAAATATCAGTTTTTAAAGTACATTTACAATTTTCAAAGGCATAACGTGGAAGGGCACACACCCAACTGTCCCATGTACCAAACCACAACACATTGAAGCCTTCCAGTGCTTTACTGTGCGCTTCTGTGACAATTCACTGTGACGCAGACTTCCAACGAAGGATTCTTCTGCCACCTCAGTATTTACCATTGAACATCTGGAAAATGGGTTTACTGATTATGATTACAATGATTAGAATTGCTCTTTTAAAAAAATATATCAGGCTTGAGCATGTTTACACTTACATAAAATTGTTCAAAGGAATATTTTAGGGGAAAATATGCACCTAGCACCCTTGGATAAATACTGAACATTACCTGCTCGGTGCAAATGCTCATCAAGGTGTCAAGCCAGGTGTGTGACACCAGGTGAAGGCTTACATGGCACAACACGTCCATGTCCTTCTGGGACTACTGTGGGGTTCGCAGCAAGTTTGGGGGCTCCCCTCCAGATGTGATTGAGTTCTGTTGGACAGGTTGCCACTGCACGTAAAGGGTCGGCAATGAGCCTGAAATGTAAAGCTGGGGTTCAATATGCAAAACACAAGGAGTTGGGCGACTCTGAAACTTACAAGGATGATCATTACTTTAACAATTAAATCATGTTGTATAAAATACTAAATAATGGGGATTCTTCATTGATCCCAGATTCCATGCACTAACTTCTTCAAGCTGTGCATTTGCAATCCAGAAATGCCAATATGTTGTCAGCGATTCAGTGTTGAAACAGAAATTTTGTACTATGTTTTCAAGCTGCTTCATGAGTTTAATTTGACAAATATCCTGAGATTACTCATTGAGCTGTTAAAAACAAACATCTGCAGGTTGCAGCATCAGTGGTAGATTCAGCTGGGCAGAGGCAGCAGCCCAGGGAGCCCGAGGCTGGAGCCTCGTGGAGGGGCTCAGAGCCAGCAGGGTCCTGAGAAGGCCATGGTCCGGGATATCAGGGCTCCTCCAGGCCCACTGACGTGCCCTCAATGCCAACTGGGGCTCAGCAGGGTAGAGTGGAGTCTGGGCCCAGACTTTGGGTCTAGTAGGAGGCCCATGTTTATGCTGTCCATCTCTTTCACCTCTGAAGCAGAATTTGAAGCTGTGGTTGGCTATTTAGAGGACATTATCATGAATGATGAGTTCCAGTTGTTACAGAGAAAAACCATGGATGAGTACTACCAGGAGTTTGAAAACAGAAGGAGAATTAACTCACGTACATGTCTACTTTTAATGAATATAATTCTTTGGTAGAAAAGTATATTGAAGAAAGGCTGCTGGAACAGATCCCATAGTCAACATGACGGCCTTCACAGCAACATAGAACATCACAAAGATGAAGGGGCTGGGGACATACTCAACATGCTACTCACATTGACAGTTGACCCTTGAACAACACGAGTTTGAACTGCCAGCTACACATATACATGGATCTGTTTCTATAAATACATACTACATTACTACATGGTCTGCAGTTGGTTGCATCCTCAGATGCAGAATGGTGGATACAGAGAGTCAATTGTAAAATTGTGGGTGGATTTTCCACCCCTAACATCCATATTGCTCAGGAGTTAACTGTACTGATTTTTAGGATTTTAAAGACATGCTTCTGGACTACAGAGCAGAAGAAGGCCAGGCACTGGACTTCAGCAGCAGTTCAGTGGAGAATTTGTTGCGAAAATCACCTTCCATGCCAGCCTCCCAGAAAAATCTGTGGTACCAACTCCCACCTCCAGGCAATGGGGCTGCTGTGGACATCATTGGCCCAAAAGGCTTGGAGAGGCTTTGGCTAATGGTGACAGGAGAATACATCTTGGAGAGATAGACTCTGTGCTGCAGGTCCTCTTGAATGTTAATTATTGATGAGTCAAAAAGAAAATTACCCTACCCTGAAACACCTTGTGTTCCGTATTCCTCCCAGAGCAGACACCTCTCTCAGCTGCTTCTGAATCAGATTTCTGGGGTAAGCCGATATTGAACATTCCACCTGGGGGTCCCTTTCCTCCAACACACATGTTGGTGTGCCAAAAATGTGGGATAGCTCACCATCATGAACCTACCCCCCCAACTTATTACCAAATACCACAGCAGGCTTACCACAAATTTTCTACATATTCTCAGCTCTTTCACTTGAGTGAATCTCAGCCCTTCAGCCCCAGTCACCCAGCTGTGTGAGAACTGTCTGGGAGTGTTTGTACAGAATGTTACTCAAACCAGCTATCCCTGTCTTGAGATTTTTGAAGCTCCTATTATCACAGCAAGCCTTGGCTTTGGGAATAAACTGAAAGAGATGCTCTTTGCCTAAAAGCTTCATGTGAACATCACTCTGTTTTACATTTGCAGGCCTCTTATCACTCTGTCTTCTGCTGGTCCTGATTGAGTCTCACTGTCTCTGGAAGCTTATTTTAAGCATTATTTTTGAAAAAAAATATTCTATAGCTGAACATTCAGGTTAACTTAATAGATCTATCCTTAGAATTTCCTTTATTACTCCCTTAAAGATCAAAGTATTATATGCTACGTGCTTTTTAGTTGTTGGTGCTATGAAGGAAAAAATATTTTCCACATTGGCTTTCTTATTTTAATGGGTACCAATGAAAGTGTTCTGTGCACTGGTAGTAGGCTAAAAAATATGCTTTCCTTATCCCATGTTACATGTGTTTGTTCAGGTTTATTTAACATCCTTTCTGTATAATTCAGTTTGTTAGATTTTCTGTTGGGGTGGTAGATGTGAGTTTGTTTTGTTTTGTTTTGCGGTACGCTGGCCTCTCACTGTTGTGGCCTCTCCCGTTGTGGAGCACAGGCTCTGGACATGCAGGCTCAGCGAACATGGCTCACGGGCCCAGCCGTTCCACTACACGTGGGATCTTCCCGGACCAGGGTACGAACCTGCGTCCCCTGCATCGGCAGGCGGACTCTCAACCACTGCGCCACCAGGGAAGTTCATGAGTTTGGTTTAAAAAAAAAAAAAAGATGACTGCAATGTCTTAACCCTTTCAAAATCTCTCTCTTACCAACTTGGTGTTCCAATGGTCCAGCTCAGCATGAGTAAGGGGTAGAACTGCTTTACCAGCCACCTGTCTGGCTTTGATTCAGTACGATGTTTGGTAGAAAATTACTTAATGGAAAATGTGTATGTCACATCTCCAGAAAGAAAAAAATGGTAGTTTTTTTAAAGTCTGCCACTTGTAGCTACTTCTCTGTGTGAATCAAAACATTTTCAGCACTGATTGTTCAGTGTTTAGGTTGACTAAACTATAAAACAAAATACAGGACTACACAGGGTGCTGAGGCTAATATGTGGTAACCATTCATAAGCCTCAGTTCAAATTGTGCATTCACCAAAACTGCTTTGCTGTCTTTATCGACTAACTTTAACACAAGGAATTGTTATAATTTGAAATTGTAAAACAAATATGAACTAACAAAGTACTACTTGTGTGTTTTCTGCGTGACCATTTTTTCCTTACAAGCTTCCATTTTCTTTAAAGAGTGTTGAAAATTTTTAAATTACTATCCTATTTTAGGCTACCCCCAAAAAATTAATTAATGAGAATTGGAACCACCCTGTGGAAAGAAAAATAATTTATTAAATAGTTTCATTATGAACGTCTGCCATGAGTGTGTGTGTATGTGTGTGTGTGTGTGTGTGTGTGTGTGTGTGTGTATGCTTAGGCTCACATGTATCCACTTACATGCACATATGTATTGCACACATTTATCAGATGACAACTACTGCTTTGATATAACCAAGCCGTTCACAATAGGGTTTTGGTGAAATGAAGCATGTAACACAGAGGAACCCAGGGTACTGCCAAAACTTAAGTTCTGACCTCTTTCTTTTGCCTGATTCTGACATCCTCTGAGCAACTTCTGAATCCCACTCTGGTCCATGTCCCATGCCCATCCACCCAACCAATCACTTTCTTGTGTGGAACTAATGTATTAATTGTATAGGATTCTCAGTGTCAGTGAGATTTTTACTTCCTCAGAGTTCTTCATAGATTCCACCTGCCTTGAAACACACTGTGTTTCTTCCATGGTATTTGAACTGTTCTACCTACATCTATTCATGCATGCTATTGTACAGTTTCCCAGGAATGAGAGTTCCCCGGGCACAATGCTCTTCCATGCCATCTCATCCTGATAATGCAACTGCCAAAGCCATGCTACAAACCCATAGCTGAGGGCTGGATCTATCCCTTGTAGCTCAGGCCACTTTTGACCCAAACAAATAGCTTGCTGAAGGGGCATTTTAAACTCCAGTCCCACCACTTATTAACTTTGTGTCCTTAGACAAATCATTTCACGTCTCTGAGCTCAACCCTAAAATGGAGAGAAGAATCCCTGTTTTGCAAGGTTGTTGTGAGCATTGAATGAGTTATGGAGGCAATGTGCTAGACTATAGAAATGTCTGATAAATGTGTTGTATTCAAAAATATGTTGATTTAAAAAAAAATCTCAGCTCCTTTTCTTTCAAGCATTGTCAAATCAGTTGAGATATTTTGCATACTCTTTAAAGTTTTTACTTTCTATCTAAAAAGACAAGTAAAAACATTTCATGATTACCTACTTACTAAAACTTTTCTAATTGCTTTCTTGACAGATAACATTAATGTCTGCCATTCTGGGTGCAATGTGTAGAGTATCTGGTATTTTTTACCACCTAAAAGAGTAAATTTTAGGTTGTTTTTAACCTTTTATCATTCATTCTCTCCCTTATACTTTTTAATAATGAATTTAACATAAAATTTTTGTTTTTCCTTTCTTTTCATCTTCTTACCTTCCAGCTTGAACAAATACTTCAGAAAGTTTCTAGTCCCATCTCAGGTCAAGAGATGGAAATTAAAGAGGGAAAGTGTGGGATTTAGAGTCAGAGATTGACTTCACCATCCATTTGCTGTGTCACGTGAGCAAATCACCTAGCTCTCTGCTCTACAAAATGAGTCAAAAGATGTCCTATCTCCCAGGGTTGGTGTGAGGAGCTGATGACATTCTTGAGAAGCAGTGAAGTTTGGAAATTGTGGTGTTTTATACACGTGCTCTTCTGTACTTACCCATCTCCCTGGGAGGCTAGAGTAGTAGGGAGAGGAAAATAGCGTTTCACTCAGAATCATAATACAGGAAATGCAGGGTCTGCATCCCTGTGGGTGTTTATAGATGAATGTTTAAGGATGGAGTGTTGGCTTTGCTCCAGAGGCACCGCCCATGTTCAAGTCACATCCAACACCTCTCCGTGTTGCAAATATCTATGGAGAAGCAGTTTACACTGAAACCAGTTAGGAAGATGACCCAGTGCCTGCCACATGACAAGAATTTCATTCCACACACTTTCTGAACCCCTGCTCTGGGCCAAGCCCTGTGTCTGACATGGAGCTACAGAGGGGAAAGTCCCAGGCACTCAGTAATCTCATCCTCCACATTTTTGTGGAGTATTTCCATGTGCCAGGCACCCTTCCAGGTGCCAAGGACACAACAGAGAATAAGGCAAGGGGTTCCTGCTGTCATGAAGCTTATATTTTCAGAGACGGGAAACACGCAGTGAAAGGGAAAAATATTTTAAAGATAAGTTTAGAAAGTGAAAAGTGCTATGAAGAAAATCAAATGGGGTAATAAGACATAAAGAGACAGGGAGCTATTTAGATGTGATGGTCAGGGATGGGCTCCCTCGGGAGGTTACATTTGAGCAATGAGGATGAGTGTGAATGTGTAGAACTACTGATACTACCAAGAGTTTGGCTAGAGGATTGGATAAGGAAAGGAATCCACCCTTTTCAACCACCTACTGTGTGTCAGGGACTGTGCTGTGTTAATAAATTTCCACTTAGTTAATCTTCACAAGCAGACACTATACTGACTTTCGTCCCCAGTACCAAGAGAAGTGCATGGCAGGTGTACTCTAATAAAAATAGAATGAATGCAAACATGGATAAATGAGTTAGAATTTATCAATTCTGTTTTTTAAATAAGGAAAGGGAGGCTCTGAGAATTTAAGTTTCCCGAGGCCACACAGCTATAAGTGGCAGAGCTAGAGTAGTCTTGTCTTTAAAATGTTGTCTGATTTTTTAAATTTTATTTTATACAATTAGAATTCATTTACAAATATTTGAGATTATTTATACTTATGAAAATAAAGTGAGACCAACAAGCCTATAATTTTCTTGGCTCAAACTATTCTTTTCAGATTGACATCAAGGTCATATCAAGCTCATGAAATATACTGATTTGCTTTTCCTATATTGCTACACTCTAGAAGTTGTTGTACAAAATAGGGATTGTTTGTTAGTTGAATATTTGGTACATCTTACCTATAGAACCCTTCCAAACAGTTGCTTATTAAAGGAACAAGGGTAGTTTTAACTATTACTATTGTTAGTGCATGAGTGTATGGCCCCTCTGGGTCAATTCTGTGCTTTGAGTTGGGGACATGCAAATGAAAAATCAAGTTCCTTTCTGCATCCAATTTTGAAACAGTGATCTATTTATTCAACAAATATTTACTAAGCATCTCTTACAAGTCAGGCATTCTTCTAGGCACCATGAGTACAGCAATAAAACAGAAAAAAAGAATCCCTGCCCTCATGGAATTTATATTCTAATGAAGGGAGACAGATAGTAAACAGAAAAGTAAATATTACAAGGTGATAATACTCCACAGAAATAAGTCAGAGGAGGGAGATAAGAAATGCAGGCCCTCTCTAAAATGTTTACATGTTAGGCAAAGACTTGAAGGAGGTAAATATTGCAGAGAAGGAGGAAAAGGCATATGCAAAGCTTAGACTGGGAAAGGCACATGCAAAGCCCAGAGGTGTGTGTCACATATTAAGAAGAGCAAGGAGGTCAGCATGGCTGGAAAGAGTCCAACAACAGAGACAGAGAATCAGATAGGATCAGAAAGGCAATGGGGTCCAGCTTGTGTACAGCCTTTGGAAGAACTTGAAAGAAATTTGACTTTTACTCTGACCGAGATGGAAAGTAATAGGAGGTTATTAAGCAGAGACATGATGGTACCTGATATGTTTTAATAGGATTACTCTGGCTTCCATGTTGAATAGAGAAAGAGAATAACAGCCAAGGGACCAGTGAAGAGGCCACTGCAGCCAACAAGGTAATGACAATGATGGCTTGGACCATGACAACTAAAGTGGAAATAGACAGAAGTGGTCAGATTCCAGATATATTTGAAGATTAAGCAGTAGGGTTTGCTGATACATGTAAAATAGGTTACATACTGGTGACAAAAAGACACCAATGTTTTTAGCTCAAGCAATCAAAAAATCAAATTGTCATTCATTTAGGTAGAAACTCACTTCAATTAATTGACTAAGAGTTCCATTTTGCACATGTTAAGTTTAAGTTTGATAGACAAGTGGAGATGTTGAGTATGAAAATGGATATGGGAGTTTGAAGTTTAGGAAAGAGGCCTAGGCTAGAGATATCAATTTAGGCTTCCTCATCTTCAGATGGTATTTAAAGCCATGATATTAAATAATATAGCCAAGGGAATGATAGAGAAGATGGAGGGTCCAAGGACTGAATCTTGGAGCACTCCTCATTTAGAAGCAGGACATATGAAAAGGAATCAGCAGAGAAGACTGAAAAAGAGTGGCCAGTGAGAAAGGGGAAAATCAATGCACTGTGATCCACTGGAAGTAAATGAACAAAGCATATCAAAGCAGAGGAAGTGATCAACTGTGTCACATGCTGCTGATAGATCAAGAAGGTCTATGGATCTGGACTGGGAGACTGGAAGACTGAAAATTGACCACTGGATTTAGCAATGAAGAGATCATCTGGACAGGACCAGGAGAAGTTTTATTATAATTATGGGAGCAAAAATCTGATTAAAGTAACTTCAAAACATAATGGATGCATTATCCTGCTATGGCTGCTATAATGAAATAACCCACACCGGGTGGCTTTAAAACTAGAAGTTTATTTTCTCAGTTTTAGAGGCTAGAAGTCCAAGATCAAGGTGCCTGCAGGTTTGCTTTCTCCAGTGGCCTCTCTCCCTGGCTTGTAAATGGCCACTTTCTTGCTGTGTCTTCATATTTCCTTTGCATGTATACACTACTGGTGTCTCTCCCTCTTCTTATAAGGACACCAGTCTTATCAGATTAAGGGCCCATTTTATAACCTCATTTAACCTTAATTATAACTTTAAATGCCCCATCTCCAAATATAGTCACATTGGAGGTTAGGGTTTCAACATATGAATGGAATGGTGGGGAGAGGAAGGAGACACAATTCATTCCATTACAATGGAAGAGAAGGAACTTCCTCTTATGGTGGTGTGAAGAGATGCATAATTCCTCTCAACAAGAAAACAAGTATAAAATTGGACAAGATAGTCAAAAGCAAGCATTTTGGGGCACTGTAAATTGGCCAAGGGCAGACAACAAATTGAGAACTGTCTGTTGTTGAAAAACTGCAAGAGTTTCAGGTAAGAACAGCAGGAGTCTGTCTTCTTACCTGGAACTGCACCTATCTTCCACCTACCAAGTCAGAGAGTAAAAAGAGTGGTTTTAATCAGTGTGGAGTTGGCCTTGAAAATCAACAGCTGTGCTAGCAAAAGGAAGACATCATCTAGGGTAGAGCAAAGACAAAAGCCCTGTGTTCTTGACAGGTAAACATGGTAAAATTGGTTGGGAATGAAGAGAGAACACCTTTAAGTTTGCTAACGCAGAGCTGTGATCTCAAGTGGGGTGAGATCTGGAACAGCCTGAAATCCTGGAATTGAAGAAGCTATAGAAAGTTTGAGATAGGCTTTACACACATTGCTGGCTGACTGGAAAAACTACACATATGTTCAAGAGAAACCAAAAGAGCATAGAAGAAAGTAAAAGACAAGGCAAACTTGAGAACTGCCTGCAATTTTGAATGAATTCCCCAACCGACACACATATCAATCAGCATATACTGGGGGCCTGGGTTTCAGGGTGTTTGAGCACAATCTGTACCCAAATCATTGACCACTTAGTTATGTAGACACAGGGGTCCCCATGGGAAGCAGGGTTAATAAATAAAAACAAGAAGAGAAAATTGAGGAGAGACATCAGTGGATGCCCATTGCAGAAGAGATGGATTCCACAGCTTAGGTCCAAGGAAGCTACTTTTAAAAATAAAAAGAAATCCGATAAAGAGGTAAGACTCAAATAACTAAGAAATGAAAGAGGTGACATTATAACAGACTTAATGAAATAAAAAGAATTAGAAAAATTATGAATAATTGTACACCAACATATTTGGCAACCTAGTGAAATGAATAAATTCCTGAAAACATACAACCTACCAAGACTGAATCAAGAAGAAAGAAAAAATCTGAACAGACATATCACTAGACCACTATCTAACTAATAGAATCAGTAATAAAAAATCTACCAACAAAGAAAAGCCCAGGACCAGGTGGCTTCACTGGCAAATCCTACAAACATTTAAAGAATTAACAATCCTCCTCAAACTCTTCCAAAAAATTGAAAGAGAAGGGACACTTCCAAACTCATTCTAGGAGGTTAGCATTACTCTGATCCACAAGCTAGACAAAGACACTGCAAGAAAAGAAAACTACAGACCAATATTCCCTGATGAATATTGATGCAAAAATCCACAACAAAATACTAACAAACAGAATTCAACAGCATATTCAAAGCATTGTACAGCACTACCATGTGGGTTTTATTCATGGAATACAAGGATGGTTCAACATACAGGAATTAATCAATGTAATACACATAAGAGAATGAAGGAAAAAAACACATGATCATTTCAACTGATGCAGGAAAAAAGTATTTGACACAACCCAATACTCTTTCATGATAAAAATACTTAAAACAAGGATAGAAAGAAACTACCTCAACATAATAAAAGCCATATATGAATGACCCACAGCTAACATCATATGCAATGGTGAAAGACTGAAAGCTTTTCCTCTAAGATTAGGAGCAAGACAAGGATGCCTACTTTTCCCACTTCTATTTAACGTAGTACTGGAAGTCCTAGCCAGATTAATTAGTCAAAAGAAATAAATTAAAAGTTTACACATTTGAAAGTAAGGAGTAAAATAATCTGGTTTCATAGATAACATAATCTTACATGTAAAATACTCTAAATAGTCCATACAATATCAGTTGGAGCTAATAAATTAATTCTTCAAATTTACAGGATATCAACACTCCCAAATTTGTTACATTTCTATACATCAATAATGAACAATCCAAATAGAAAATTAAATAAATAATTCCATTTGCAATAACACCAAAAAGAATAAAATACTTAGGAATAAACTTAGTTGATGAGGCAAAAGATTTGTACATTGAAAATTACAAAAGCTTGTGTATGGAAATTAAAGAAGAAAAGAAGACACAAATAAGTAGAAAGACATCCTGTGTTCATGGATTGGAAGACTTAATATCATTGAGATGTCAATACTATTCAAAGTAATCTACACATTTAATACAATCCGAAAAGATCTCATTGACATTTTTTGAAGAATTGGAGAAAGCCATACTAAAATCCATGCAATCTCAAGAGACCCCAGATAGTTAAAACAATCTTGAAAAAGAAGAACAAAGCTGGAGATCTTATATTTCCTAACTTCAAAACTTATTGCAAAGCTACAATAATCATGACAGTGTGGTACTGACATAAAAAAGACACAGATACCCAATGTGTACAGAAATACAGAACCCAGAAAAAACTTGTAGGTGTGGTCAAATGGTTTCTGATATTCAATGGGGAAAGGACAATCTCTTCAACAAATGGTGTTGGGAAAACCAGATATCAACATAGAAGACTGAAGATGGATTTTTGCCTAACACCATATACAAAAATTAACTCAAAATGGATCAAACACCTAAATCTAAGATCTGAAACTATAAAACTACTAGAAGATAACATAGAGAAAAACTTCATAACATTGGATTTGACAAGGATTTCCTGGATAGGACACCAAAAGCACAGGTAACAAAAGTAAAAATAGACAAATTGGACTAATCAAAATTAAAAACTTCTGTGCAGCAAAGAATACAATCAATAGAGTGAAATGACAACCTACAGAATAGAAGAAAATGTTTGCAAATCATAGAGTTGATAATGGGTTAATATCCAGAATGTATAAATACCTCCTACAGCTCAACAACAACAAAATCTGATTCAAAAATGGGCAAAGGACGTGAGCCATGGCCACTGGGCCTGCGCGTCCGCAGCCTGTGCTCTGCAACGGGAGAGGCCACAACAGTAAGAGGCCCGCATACCACAAAAAAATTTAAAAAAATAAAAATAAAACACATTTCTTTAAAAAAAAAAAGGGCAAAGGATTTAAATAGACATTTCTCCAAAGATGATATACAAATGGCCAACATGCATATGAAAAGATGCTCAACATTACTAATCATTAGGGAAATATAAATCAAAGCCACAATAAGATACCAGCTCACACCCATTAAGATGGTTACTATGAAAAAAAAATAATAACAAGCATGGATGAGGATGTGGAGAAATTGGAACCCTTATGTACTGTTGGTGGGAATGAAAAATGCAGATGCTATGGAAAATAACATGTTGGTTTCTCAAAAAGTTAAAAGTGGAATTACTATGTGATGTAGCAATTCCATTTATCAGTATATACACAGAAGAATTGAGAGTAGGATCTTAAGAAATATTTTCACGTTTATGTTCATAGCAACAATTTACAACAGCCAAGAGGTGGAAGCAAACCTGGTCTCTATCAATGAATGAATGAATAAACAAGGTGTTTTATATACATACAATGCAATGTTATTCCATCTTAAGAAAGAAGAAGATTCTGTTCATGCTACAACATGGATTAAGCTTAAGGACATGATGGTAAGTGAAATAAGCCAGTCACAAAAAGACAAATATAATATGATTTTACTTATATGAAGTATCTAAAGTAATCAAACTCGGAAACAAAAAGTAGAATGCCGGTTATCCCAGGGCTGAGGGAGAGAAACATGGGGAGTTATTTTGAATGGGTACAGACCTTCAGTTTTGCAAGAAGAAAATTTCTGGATATCTGTTGCACAACCATGTGAATATACTTAACACTACTGAACTGTACACTTAGAAATGGTTAAGATGGTAAAGTTCATGTTGCGTGTTTTTTATCACAATTTTTTTTTTAAAAACTAAGTCCAAAGGAGAGGAAACACTTCCTCACAGCCACTTGTATAATGAATGGCAAAGACAAGTTTCAAATCCAGGTTTGTCTAACCCCTCAGCTAAGGGGTTTCTTCTACTGTACTACAGAGTTTTTGTTTTATAAAAAAAAAAAAAAAGGAAAAGAAAAACTCTTAGAGTGTTGGAGTGGCTATATTAATAGCAGGCACAATAGACTTTAAGTTCAGGAATACTGCTAGAGACAAAAATATTTCACAATGATAAAAGGGTCTGTTCATCAGAAAGATGTAACAATGATAAATGTGTATCTACCTAAAACAACAATACAAAAGCAAAAACTGACAGACTTAAAAAAGAAATAGACAATTGAATAATTTTACTTGGAAATTTCATGCTTTTCTCTCAGTGACTGATAGAACAACGAGATAAACTTGACCTAATGACACATCTAGAACACTCCACCCAACAACAAAAGAGTATAGTTCTTTCAGCTTCACAGGGAAGATTCTTCTCCAGAATAGATTATATGCTGGGCCATAAAACAGACTTCGATAAAATTTTAAATTTGAAATCATACAAAGTATAGTTTCTGGCCATATGAAATTAAACTAGAAATCAGCAACAGAAAGAATCTAGGAAATTCTGGAATATTTGCAAATTAAACAACACATTTCCAAACAACCCACGAGGCTAAGAAGTTACAAGGAAAATAGATAAAATAAAACACAAAATAAAAATATGTAGGAAAGAGTTACAGCTATGATTAGAGGGAAATTTATAGTTTTAAATACAGAAAGAAATACCAAAAATCTAAAGTCCTACCTCAAAAACCTAGAAAAGGAAGAACAAATCAAAAACAGCCTAAATAGAAGGTCAATAGTAACTTTAAGAGCATAAACCAATAAACTAGAAAAACAGAAAAATAAAATGGAGGGAATCAATGAAATCAAACATTAGTTCTTTATAAAGATCAACAAAATTAATGTACCTTTGCCGAGAATGACTTTTAGAAAAAAAAATAATAATAAAGAGCACACAATTACCAAAGTCAACAATAAAAAAAGGGAAATCACTACAACCCTACAGAAAATAAAAAGAATGTAATGGAACATTATAAACAAGTTTATGGCAACAAAATAGACTTAGATGAAATGGTCAAATACCTAGATAGACACAAATTACCAAAAGTAACTCAAGAAGGAATAGAAAATCTGAATAGACATATAACAAGTAAATAAATTGAATTAGTAATCTAAAATCTTGCTACCCAGAAAAGCCCAGGCCCCGATAGCTTCATTGTTGAATTCCATCAAACATTTAAGGAAAAAAATACTATGCAAACTCTTTCTGAAAATAAACAAGAAGGGAAAACTTCTTAATCCATTTAATGATGCAGGTGTTACCTTGATACGATAGCAAGATAAAGATATCACAAGAAAGGAAAATTACGGATCAATGTTTCTCATAAGCACAGATACAAAAAAAAAATCTTAATAAAATATTACGAGATCTGGTGATAGATACGCCTGCTTTCTTGCCCTTTGATTGAGATGACTCTGGGTCATGTTTTACAGTTCCTCGGGGCCACCAGTGGGATTGCACCTCAGTTACAGACATGGTAACCAGCTCATAAATGCACCCTGCATGAGCTTCTTTCCCTTCCCTGTCTCACTTCCCCACTCCTGCACTGGGGCTCCCTGGGGTCACCTCCCAAAAACTATGTGGACTCAAATCCTTGTCTCTGGTTCCACTTCCAAGACACTCTTCCTTGTCAACTCCTTTCTTTCTGCAATGGCACAAGCTAAGAACAGTGCAGGGAAGTCTCCCCCCAATTTTTAATGTAGTTGTTTGGCTTGAAGCCAGAAAGACAGATGACACCTCAGATTATAACTGATTTTTCCAGGAACAGCTTGAAAAAAAATTAATTTGGGCAGAGAGAGGAAAATTCAGCAACAGAAGGAACTGGGTCACCCTTGGCATTTGGGTTTTCATATCTCAATAGGCAGAGATGATGTGGTAATTGCGGAACTCCAATCCAATCATCGTCTTCATTATAATAACGGTGCTGACTTCACACAGCAGGCACAGTGAGATTAGGAGACTTTCCCCCATTACCTTGGCACTTACCTAAGTGAGACAATATTCAGTTTACAAGGCAATCTACACCCCTTATCCCCACCCCAAGGCCTGGCTGCCCGATTCTGCACACGATCATCCTATATGCAGGGAGAAATGCAGGATTAGAATTAGGATCCAAGAATGTGAATCCAATCTATAACCTCTCTTTTAAACAAACTCATATGTCCATGTGAATGAAATCTGCCAAGGTATGGAAACAAAAGTCCCGTCTGGGATTTTCCTGGACCTCCTTTCACCAGATTCACTTTTTGTCATTCACTTCTTCAACAAATATTTATTTTGCATCTACTGTGTCCCATCTCTGTGACAGAGTATGGTGGATAAGTCTTGAAGTGACCACCCCTGCTGAGTTACACCCTTGTATAATGCCCTCCCCTCAAGTACAGAAGAACCTATGACTTGCTTCCAAGCAAAAGGACATGGCAAAGGCAACAGGGTGTCACTCCGTAATTATATAAGACCTCACCTTAACAAACAGGAGTGGGAGAGACTCTCTCTTAATGACTTGAAGAAGTATGCTGCCATGTTGTGAAAGTGATCCAAGTGGCAGCCACCAAAGTGCAGCCTCAAGGAACTGTGGTGGCCTCTAGAAGCTGGCGAATGAGAAAACAGGGACCTCAGTCCTTAGCCATAAGGACATTGATTCTGCCAACAACCTGAGGGAGTATGGAAGTGGACTTTTTCCCAGTTAAGCCTCCAGATAAGAATACATTCCAGCCAACCTCATGATTACAGCCTTGCAAGATCCTGAGCAGAGGCCCCAGCTAAGCCATACTTGGATTTCTGATGAATCTAAGATAATAAACGTGTGTTGTTCAAAGCTGTTAAGTTTGTGGTAACCTGTTATGCAACATATAAAACTAATACACAGAGCTAGGGATACTTCTTTGTCCTCTCACACCCTTTGTATTTAAACCTAGTTTCCCCATATTTAACCTCAGTCATCTTCGTTGACACTCTTAATTGGATGCATCACTCAGGCTCCAGTTCTCCAAGATTTGAGTATGTGACAGACAACTGGCAAAGCGAATACTACTCATGGCCTGGAATGACCAAGCCAACTTGCAGCTGAACTGCACTAAGGGAAAGGGCACTTGCAACTTCTCAGGGGTCAAAATTGCTAATGTTCTCCAGTATCTGAATTCTCACCTTCTTCCTGAGTGCAGTGCCAGATCTCATTTCCCAAACCCTTTGCTAGTCATGACACTGGTTCTCACCAGAGGAATATCAACTTCCCAAAGTGCTTTAGTCACCTCTAGGACAAGAGGGTTAAGAATGAGTGTGTCTTCTCTGTTCTTTATTGCTCTTCTCTCAGTTACCAACTGAAAAAACTCCAGTGGAAAATCCTGAGGCCCTAAGAAATGGCAGAAACATGATAGAAGGCACCTGGATCCCTGAAGGACTGCATGGAGCTAAGCCCCAACTCCCTCCCTGACCATTATTGGACAAGGTCTATTACTTAGGGCTTAAACAGAGAAAGAGAACTCGTGTCCGCAGACAACCCTATTGTCAGGAACCAGCAATTCTCTGGGTAATACGAAGAGTGGACTAGGACACTTACAGGGTCTCCATCTTATACCTGCAGTTTGTGGCCATAATCATAATGCACATAAGGCTTTACCAAGAGAGTAGTTACTAATTAAATATTATTCAAAATGTCTCACTCTTGTACAGCCTTCTATATGTGAAGTATAGTGTACCGAAAAACAAATCTCACGTCAAATGATTTTTACCTGTCTGCTTTAATTTCAGTAAGACCCCTTAAGAGAATTGCAGATATTGATTGTCTGTTGAAAACAGCAGGCAGGGAGATGCATATTGAGATATGTACTGCAAGAAATTGGCTTACATGACTGTGGGGACTACCTATGCAAGTCCTAAATCCTTAGAGCAGGGTGTCAGGAAAGGCAGGATGGAACTTTCCAGCACAAGCTGAAGCATCAATACACAAGTGGAATTTCTTCTTCTACATGGAAGTCTTAGAAGTTCTTAAGGCTTTTCGACTGATCAAATCAGGCTCACCCAGAATATCTAGGATAATCTCCCTTACTTCAAGTCATTTTAGATGTTGTTAATTACATCTACAAAATACTTTCATAGCAATACCTGGATTAATGTTTGATTGAATAACTAGACACAGTAGCTTTGTCAGGCTGACACATAAAACTGACTGTCACAACAGTGATAATAATTAGTGAACAGAAATGTGATAAGTCACTGATGTTTGGGGTGTGTCTGTTACAACAGTTAAGAGTCTGCCTTGACTAATATGAGTTAGTGGTCATTCTTCAAAGCCTCAGTTTTTACTTCTGAAGAATGGGGATAAGAATATCTAATTCCTGGAGCTGTCTATACCCCTAATTAGTAGAGATTAGGGCCCCTCAAAGACCTCTGGGACCCCTCATCAGGACACAGGTGGGTTTTCTTGTGAAATCAGTCTTTGATTTCACAACAAATTACTCTGAATCTCTAGTGTGTCAGCATCCCCGTGGCTATGACCCTGCCCCAGATCAAGCCACTTTATCCCTCACCTGGGCCACAATACTAGTCATAACTTGCTCCACATTTCCTGTTTATCATTTGTACTGCTACAGAATGCGATTTTTATGCCCAAATTTGACCATGCTGTATCTCTTGTTAATTATTTCCATCATTCTTTTTTGCTTGTATGTAAAACCCAAAACCTTTATCTCAAAAGACACTTGAGACTTTACAGCTTACATGTTTAGCTTCATCTTTTATCACCTGCCTCCCCAGCTCTGGGGTATCATGTCTTACATTAATTCTATCCACACACAAATCTACTCCCTTTTCCTGGTAACACTGTATTGTATTTATATGCTTTTATTAAAAGTGATGTTAGTCATTTATGTTCCTAATAACAAATAATATGCATTATTTCTTATAATTTTCACAATACCACTTTGAGGTTGAAATATTATAACCAGCAGCTAGAAATTATTAGATCTGGCATTCGAATCCAAACCAGTCTAACTCTAAAGCCTAAATTCTTAACCACCATACTAAACTACTCTCAAGCATTCATACCTATTGTTGTCTGCTTGGAATTCCCAGTCTCACCTCCTTAGCTCTTACTTCTTCCATCTGAGTAAGAGCTCCTTCTCATCCTTTGAGGATCAGTTCAAACATCACAGTGTCAACAGAGCTTTTCCTGTTCACTACCAGGCATCTGTATTTCATCCCCTCGCAAACAGCTGTATTTCCCATTCTAAGAGCACATATCACACTAGTGTGGCTTCTCTTTTCCTGACTGGACCTTGACTAATATAAATTCCATCATCATAACAATGCAGAAAGCAGCTAGAGCCCTGATATGGGCCCATGGAAAGCTGATGAACAGAACTGCCAACTAGGCTGTAGATACTGCAAAACCCACCAAGATCTCTGATGTTTGTCACCCAGGTCCTCCTTCTTATCCAAAAATAATAGGTCAAATGAATTTTTAAAATTACGTTGTCCTACACATAAACCAAAGAGACACAAAAATAAATATTGCAAGGCAATAGGAGTGAAGATCATCTCTGAGAGCATCCTGTTATGTGGTTATAGAAGTTAGGGGGTTTAACAGTGCCCAAGTCCTCCCAGGGAAAAAAAATGTTGAGAAAGGCTAGTCAAATAGACGACTCTACCACCTCCTTTAAGAGGGATCTCAGTACTGCTTTCCAAATTCCAAAAGCATATTTCTCAACAGAGACACTGGAGGGAGGGAGACCAAGTAGAAGGCTACAACTCCAGTCCTGAAGAGAGAGAGAAATCTCTTTTCATAGAGCAATGAGAGTATTAGATTGTATTACTGTTTGCCCAATATTCTGATTTCCTTCCCATTCTTGCAGGGGAATTACACATCTCCATCCATACATATATCTCCATCCTGTTGAACATAGGGATGTCCATTTAACTTGCTTCTGATAATGAAATATGGGCAGAAGTGGTGTTTGTCACTTCAAGCAGAAGTTTTAAGAGCTTAGCATGATTACTCATGTCTCTTTTCCCCTCTGCCACAAAACTGGAACTGTCCCTTGTAGAGGCTGCTCCATCGCCTGGATATCAGAGTGAAGATGTGGCTGACTCAGGATAAATTGTTGCAAGAGCAGGTAATAAAACTTTCTCATGGAAAGTCACTGAGATTTTTAGGTCATCTGTTATACAGCAGAATACTAAGACTGTTCTGCTAATAAAGAAATTGGTTCCAAGGCTGGTATTTCTTCAACAGAGTCTAAAATATGCAGCTTTTGAAACTGGAAGGATGGCAGTGTAATGCATTGGTGAAACATTTGGTTAAGCTTTCACCTGCCATAATTTAGAAAGCATGTAATCCTCTTATGAGCTTGTGACTTTAGTCTAAAACAGAATTTTACAGTGTGCTTTGATTTCCCTTTATAGCAAGTGACAAAATAATACAAGAAAGAGATAGATCAGAAAGAATTGGCCAATTTTTGTCAAGACCAAAACCTGATGGGGAATCCAGAAACTCAAGACCTTGTATATTTTGAAGAGCCATTCATTCTTAAGCCCAAACAGGAAAAGATAAAACTGAGGTCTTTGAGTGGCTAGGGCTGATTAAAACTTAGCCTTCTAGAAAGGGCCAACTCAAGAATGTAGCCATCAGACATCACGTTAAGCCCTCTGAATTAAGTAGTCATCTGTGTCTTTTTATTAAGTTGGCATGTGTGTATGCACATTTTACTCCCCTTGGGTGTGAGCAGAAACTATGAATATGATGGGCTATCACTCCCATGATTTTCTTAAACCATATGGTAAAAGAGATTTTACAAATGTGATTAAGGTTCCTAATCAGAAGACTTTGACTTCATCAAAAAGGAAACTTTCCTGAGTGAGCTTGATAACCAGGTTTGAGAGATTTGAAGAAAAAGAGAAATTCTATTTCTGGCTTTGAAGAAGTAAGCTTCCATGTAAGGATCTGAGTACAGACTCTAGGGGTTGAAAGTAATCCCTGGATAACAGCCAGCAAGAAAACGGGAACCTTACTCCTACAACCACAGGGAACTAGATTCTTCCAAAAACCACGTGAGCTTGGAAGAGGACTCCAAGCTCCAGAAAGGTACACAGCCCTGCTGAAACCTTGATTTCAGCCTTGTGTGACTCTAGGCAGAAAATCCAGTCACACCATGCCTAGACTTCTGAGCTATAGAATTATGAGATAATTACGTGTTTTGTTTTAAGCCAATGAGATTCTGGTAATTTGTTAGGCAGCAATAGAAAACTAATACAGCACCCAATAAATCTTTTCAAAGATTTATTAGGACCAAATAGCTCAGGGGAAAGATCCTAAGGGTGTGGCTCTTGCTGAGAAAACTAATAAACTCAAGATACCCACAACTAAATATTAAGAGCAAGTCATGTCTCAAAAAGAATTCTGGGAGCTACTGACACATGTTGAGTGAAAGATACCAGCTAAGTTTTTGAGAGAGTTTTAAGCCAAAAGAACCATCATTCTCAGAAAAAAAGGATTGTGACACTGCAAGACTTAAAATGACCTGTGGGTCCTCAAACGTTTATAGGAGAAAGCAGGTGAGAAAGCTATTCAGCCTCCAATTAGGATATATTCGTCAAAGTCCTCTTCAGTTGCATCTAAAAAAAGATAATGGGGGCTTCCCTGGTGGCGCAGTGGTTGAGAGTCCACCTGCCGATGCAGGGGACGTGGGTTCGTGCCCCGGTCCGGGAATGACTGGGCCCGTGGGCCATGGCCTCTGAGCCTGCGCGTTGGGAGCCCATGCTCCGCAGCGGGAGGGGCCGCAGCAGTGACAGGCCCACGCACCGCAAAAAAAAAAAAAAAAAAAAAAAAGGTAATGGAAAAAGGAAAACACCCCAGGGGGATGAGACAGGCAAACACTGTCTCATCTTCAGCTAGAACTCTCATAACGCCTGTCATACAGAATTACAGAATTGCTATGGACCAGTGACCGCTGTGTGCCTCCCATTCTTTCCCTTTCCAAATAAGAGTATTCAGTGATATTATCCTATCCCTGTTCCAGCACAGAATTCTGGGTAGGAATAAACAAATCACTTGTATTTTTGGTTCACTGATATATGATGTTGTTGGTGTCCCATCCCTGTCCCCTCACCCTTAACTCTTTATTTTTTATTTTTATTTAATTATTTATTTATTTTTTGCGGTATGCGGGCCTCTCACTGTTGTGGCCTCTCCCGTTACGGAGCACAGGCTCCGGATGCGTAGGCTCAACGGCCATAGCTCATGGGTCCAGCCGCTCCGCGGCATGTGGGATCCTCCTGGACCGGGGCACAAACCCGTGTCCCCTGCATCAGCAGGTGGACTCTCAACCACTGCGCCACCAGGGAAGCCCCCTTAACTCTTTAGTACACACTTACTGAATTTAAACTATTTATATAGTCTGAAATTTTTGCCTGAGGGCTTTCTCTGCCCAAGTGGCAATCCAGAAGTGCTGAGGAATCAACCCCCACCCAAGGAGCAGCCCTCAAACAATAACTAATGAGAGTCAATGTATAAGTACCCAAGGTTCCTTGTCCTTCAAGTGGCATAATCCGGAGGTGTGTGCCTTCACTGACTCTTACAATTTCTCCAATGAGATTTAGTTCTAGCTGCCCATGCCTTTTACCATCTACCTTCTGTTCTTTATCTCATTTCCCCTATCCTCTATTAGCTTTTCCTTTGCTTCCTGGAAAAATCATTTGTACTTGAATCCCTGTCTCAGGGTCCCATTCTAAGGAAACCCAACTATAACAATTGCTCTCTAGATCCAGAGGTTACATATCTGGTAGAGACCATGTAGAAATTACTGCACATCCTGCAGAGATCCTGAACTTTGAGTTTGAAGCAGTGACTACGTCAGGGTTGGGGGCACTCTTGAATTGTCTCCCTTAGGGAAGAGATGAGTGTTTCTGCTTGAGGTAGAGTAAAGGAACTGAATACCCAGTGACTAGAAGAGTGAACTTTCTCGCTCTGTGTTTCCCTTTCCTGTGGGAAGATAATACATCCCTATTCTACTGAACTTAGAAGTAAACCATGTGACATTTTTGGCTCATAAATGGTGGGAAGAAAGTAATGAGTCATTTCCTGGGGAAAGTTTTTAGAGTCAGCACATGGTTGGCTATATCTCTTTTCTTTCTGCTATACAACTGGCAATGTTCCAGACAGAGGTTTTTCTGTCAGCTGGATCTCAGAGTAAAAACTTAAGAGTAAAACCTGGCTGACTCAGGATAGATAGTAATAAACCTTTGTTCCTATAAGACACTGAAATTTCAAGATTGCTTGTTACTGTGATATAATCTAGACGGATTGGATACGGCGTTCCCAAACAAGGATTTTAGAAAAACAAACAAGACACAAATATCTAATGAAACAGCATACTGAATCTATGCAACAATTCACATTCTCTGAAAATGAGGAGATTTCAAAGAAGAAACTTCAGCTCCTGTGGTTTGGAAAGGAAGACAATCAGTACTCCATGGCTATTTAGAGGAGCAGCAATCATAGGAATAAGAGGACAAAGCAAAATTATGCAAAGGCCATCACTCAAGGAATTCAGGAGAATTTTTTTTCTCCCCACAAATGGAGGTGTAAATAGCCAGAATATATTATCACGGGCAATCAGAAAACTGTTGCCAGTAATTTTAAATGGAACTTTGGCAAGTGAAGTGTTGAAAGAAGAAAAATCATTATGAAAAGCTCCCAGTAATCGCTTGTATGTTTTCTAGGATCCCAGTATCAGGCACCTGTATGGGTCACTGGCTCTAATTTAAGCAAAAAAAAAAAAAAAATTTGTTGTAGGGGATATTGAATACCTCTTGCATCCCAAAGATGGCTGAAGAGCTGGGTACAGTTACTATGTAGCCAAGGACAATTTCTCCAAGTCACTGTACATAGTTGACCCAGTAAATACACCAACTCAGAGCTACCACTACTCGGGACAGACTGCAGCTTACACTGGCAATATTATGTGTCATGATGGTAGAACTGGAGCTTGGATGAGGCTGGCACCATCGCTACAACCCATCACCACAAAGGATTCGGCATGATCTTGCCTATTTTTGTCTCTAACTTGTCATTCAAAGTCTAGGGTGTGGTCCACTTGAAAGAGAAATCCAGTACCGTGTAGAGCTTAGAAAAAGAAGATATGGCACTTTCATTTTTTTTATAATGAAAGATGGATTCTGCCCCAAAATGAGGGAGTCTTCAAACAGAGGAAGGGGGTTTAGAAGTTAGGTAAAAAAGAATAACAAACATCTACTGTATGACCACAGTCTTCAGCAAGGAGAGGTACTGAGATGAAAGTATGTGAAAAGGACATGAACTTGGGTTAAGTCCCTGCTCCTCCTACCCTAGCTGTGTGAAACTTCTCTCTGGGCCTCAGCTTTTCATCTATAAAATAGGTGATTGCTATCTCTATGATTCCTATCCCTATCTATCTATCTATTTATTGATCTATAACAGGCCTATCCTGTGGGCATTACTGTATCATGTCTTCAAAAGCCACAAAAAGTTACCATGGGCAGGTGGTAAGCCACAAACATGTTTGGATTGGACCGCCATGCTTCTTAAATGTTTGAATTAGTTATCAACACTTCAAATATTTATAAAAGACCTGGATTTATTTTTTCTAAGTTGAAATCAGATATTCTGATTGCTATTTTTTCTTATGCGTATAAATGGTACCAACTTTCACCATATACTCCTCATCCAGCTTCCCTAAAACCATTTCCTTACTTTTCCTATCTGCCAATGTAACTTTCAAATCTATGACACAAAAGGAAGCATCAGGGGGTCTCGAGTTTGATTCCCACTTCTGCCACTTTCCAGCTATGTGAACTTGGGACAATAATTTTTTAAGTTTCACCCCATCTTTCAGAATGACCGTGACTACCCTTTGTAACTGAGCACAATACCAAGGAAAGGACACCACAAGCCCTTTGTTTTCAAGCCCTCTGTTGTCCCCCTAAGACTCACGTCCTGCCACTACTTTCCTTCTTACAATTTAAGTTTTAGCAACAGTGAATTATGTTCTCTCTTACATGGACATACATTTGCATATGCTGTTACTGCCTTCTGGCTTGTCTCTTCCCTTCTTTCCTCAACCTGGTTCAAGTGGCACCTCCTCCATGAAGCTCTCCATGATCTCCCTAAGCTGGGTTGGTTGCTTTCAGTATTATCAGGGCTCTGATTCCTTATGCCTTACTACCATTTATCTCACACTTCTATAAGTTATCTTACTATGTCCCCACTAGCCTGAGCACCTTCGAAGGTGAGGTCTTCATGGGGAAAATGTCACAGAAGAATACATACAGAACAAATAATATTAAATTTTTAAACATGCAAGAATATTATATATATTTTAGAAATATGTGCATATGTGGTAGGAGTAAAAAGATATGCATGAGAAAAATAAATGCAAAAGTTGTATAATAAATGTTTCCTGGAGAAGCTAAATGGGACATGAAATGGAAGGAGGGTATGTCTTGTCTATCCAAAAGTCTACATCTTTACTGTAATATTTTGTTTCTTAAAGCTGGACGGTTGGGCTTCCCTAGTGGTGCAGTGGTTGAGAGTCCGCCTGCCAATGCAGGGGACACGGGTTCATGCCCCAGTGCGGGAAGATCCCACATGCCGTGGAGCAGCTGGGCCCGTGAGCCACGGCTGCTGAGCCTGTGCTCCACAACGGGAGAGGCCACAACAGTGAGAGGCCCACGTACCACAAAAAAAAAAAAAAAAAAAAAAGCTGAATGGTAAATTATTATTTAGACCTTTGTATGCATGTTAAATATCTTTAAATGAATTCTAAAAGGAAAATAAAGAGCATGGGATTTGGAGTTGGAAAGTTCCCACCTCTGCAACTGTCTGGGAGATCCTAGACACGTTACTTTTTAAGCCACAGATTCCCCATGCACAAAATGGGGATAAAGAATTATTTCAAGGGTTTTGTAGAAATTATAAGAAATTACATCTATGAGTATACAGCACAGGGTCTGGCACAGATCAAGTGCTCAGGAAATGTGTGTTGAATAAATGAACAAATATTAAGAACTATATAAGATATTTGTAAGTGCTTCCAGAGGAGCTTACTTAGCACCTTGACATCTTTAAAGTAAAACATCCTATCTGTCTCATTTGTAAATACTTGGGTGTGGAGAGTGGAATAAATGTCAAGACCCCGAAATCTTTTCTTCCCCTTCAGAGATCATCTTGAATGTTTAAATATCCATCATGAAGGTAAAACATGAGCCCTTCAGCAGAAGGATCACAGTGCAAAGAAGAGGGACTTCAAACAGGATGTCCTGCCTCCCTGGAGTCAACTCCTGCTGCCAATCACTTTCTTTCCGCCCTTGATCCAAACTTTGGAAACTCACAGAGCTGCAGCAGTCAGCATTTTGGGGGTCTCTCCCGCTGCATAGCACAGGTTCTGAACTCGCAGGCTCCGGATGTGCAGGCTCAGCGGCCATGGCTCATGGGCCCAGCCGCTCCGCGGCATGTGGGATCCTCCTGGACCGGGGCACGAACCCGTGTCCCCTGAATCGGCAGGCGGACTCTCAACCACTGCGCCACCAGGGAAGCCCCACCTTTCTTATATACAGTCCCCACTGCAGCATCTTCCATCCCACCCTCACTAAACTGTCAAACCTCAGGACCAAGGACAGCTCCCTGGCACGATGAACCTGTGCTACCAAAACAGATCTCGGCAGGCTCCCAAAGCTCCCGAGGAATGTTTGGTCATGAAAGCAAGCTGAGGCAGCCAGAACCAACCCCTGCAGTTCTCTGCTAACTTCGGGAACAGGGTCTTCTTAGTGAAACTGCTAGAAGCTAGTGGCCATTTCTTGACAGTTCTTGGGAAAATCATGGAAACTTGAATTTCAATCATATTGAACAGTTCATTTAAAATAGTTTTCAACCAGATTGTGTGCTAAACGATGTTCTACTGGGGAAGAAAGATTTTAAAAGTAAACATCTAAATGTATAAATACATATTTTTCAAGATAAATCAAAGAAACAACCCTGAGCTAGGGGTTGACAGAGGAGCAATTTAAAATTGGCTGACCAAAGGCAATCTGAGAAACTAATATTGAATCTGGACTAAAAGGAACTGGCCATACAGAGAACAGAGAGACACACCCACTGAAGATAAACAGTGTGTGCCAAGGTCTGGGAAAGGGAACGAAATGGTCTCGGGAGGCAAAATATTTCCATAAGATGGAACAGAAAGGGCAACAGCTCTGAAGGCAGAATGAGGCTGCCCTGTTTGTGGAATAGAAAGAAAGCAATGTGGCCTCAGGGCTTTCAGCAAGATGAAGAAGTTATGCGATTAGGTCAACGAGGGTACCTGGGACCACAACAACCAAGGCTACCAAGGCCATGGTTAAGAGTTTGGGTTTTATTCGACAAGTGATGAGAAATGGTTGGAATGACTTAGGCAGGGAAGTGATATAATCAGATGTATGCTTTTCAAGACTGTTGTTTGGAGAATGAACTGAAATGAGGCAAGCAGTAGGAACAAAGAGGTGTGTGAGCTGTCCAAGTGAGAGATGAAGCCAGCCTACATGAGGAAGGTGGTTGAGATGGAGAAAAGTGTGTGGATTCAGGAAACGTTTTGGAAGTTGAATAGATGTGAGAGTAAGAAAAAAAGAAGATTCCATTTGAAGATTTTCATCTGAGCAATTGAGTGGAGATGCCTTTAAATTGACGAGGGGAGAACAGACCAATGAGAGACCAGGAGTTCAATCTTGAGCATGCTAAGTTTGAGAGCTGAGAAGCAACCAAGTGAAGGTCTTCAGTAGCTGGCTATATAAACGTGGAGCTCAGTTTGAGTTGGACATTCATTCAGCATCTTTCACATATAGATTGTACTTAGAGCGGGGGTTCTTATACGGGACAGGGGGATTTTGTCACCAGATGACCTTTGCCATTTCTGGAGACATTTTTGTCTGTCGCACCTGGGGGGAGGAAGAATGTTACTAGATATATTGGGTAGATGCCAGGAATGCTGTTAAACCCTCTGCCAAGCACAGGATAGGCCCCACAAAAGAGAATTATCCCACCCCAAATGACAATAGTGACAAGGTTGGGAAACGCTGGCTTAGCATCTGGATAGAGATTGTACCACCCAAGGAAGAGTATTAATAGACAGGAGAAGACATCTCAGGACTACTCAAGATTCCTCTGTAGTCTACCCCTGTCCTTTCACTCTTACTACATGTGATCTAAGCCTCTGAAAATAATAACATCAACAACCCCTGGGCTTGTGAAAAGGGAAATGAGATGATGTTTATTAGATGTCAGCACGTTATCTAAAATCAGGAGGTGCTCAGAAGATGACTACTGCTCCTCTATGTGGCCTAGCTTTACTTCTGTGTTTTTATGAGGTCTCTGTGCTCGTCCCATCCAAAACAACAACATTTTCTTAGCCTAGACTCCCATCTATGAGCTCCCCAGCACCCTCTGCACACCTTTTCAGGGCACATTTCACATCAGAAGTCTCTATTTATGAGCCTGTCCACCCCTGCTTGCCAGGAAGGAGGAAGCAGATTTTACTCACATTTCCTGAACTCCTGTAATTTGGCCAGACTCCAAGTCAGACACATTCAGTCTCCTTTAACCCACACACCAACCCTGGGGAAGCACGAGCTAGTATCTCCAGTTTACAGTGGCCATCAACATGGCTCAATGTAGGTAATACACAAATTAACTTCAAACATCTTCCTTCTCCACTAAGCCAAATCAGGGTACAATATCTGCTGATATAGCCTTTTAAAAATTGTTTGATACCAGCCCTGGGAACCCAAACAAAGGTGCCAACTCCCATCCCCATTTGACCTTGGTTTCCACATCTAGAGTTTCATGGGGCAAAGACAGGCCAACTCTGGTTCCCCCTCCTCAGCCCTCCTACCTGCCCAGCCTCAGGCATCCTCCTTAGAAATTCAGCCTCTGTGCCCACAAGCTGTTCATGCCTCAGCTCCTTCTGCTGAGACAGTTTCAGCCAATCCATTGCCTCTGATCCCAGCAGGCTTCAGCTATGTTGCTCACGGCTGAGCACATAATGGCTGAGCCCCTGATCCTGCAAAAACCTCTTCCCAGGTCCTGAGGGAGAGAGGGGAGCTTTTCACTGCGCTGGCTGCCTAGCAAGAAAGAGAGAGGGCTTGCGTTTATCAGTTGGGCCTCTGGTGAAATATCTAGAAGGAGCCATTGAAAGATGCCCAATTTGGAAAAGATCTGGTGGCAGCTTTTGGGAGAGGTAACAAGTGGCCTTTAGTCTCTAGCTTTTCTAAGTCTCGGTTTCCTCCTTAAATGCATGGAAATAAAAATAATCACTTCCTTGCAGGACACCTGTGGGACTTCAACAGCTAACATATATGTACATAGATGAATCACCAAGAGTTCATCTATGTACATAGATTCTATGATCCCATTTCATATTGCACCATATATGAATGCATGGTATAAATGAATGGCTTTTTACTTTCATATTTCATAATACTATCATATTAATAGTATCATGGTCCCATTAAAGGCCTATTAATCTCATATATTCGTCATTAGTCTTTGTTACATTTTTCCAAAAAATTTTAAGTCCTGCTGTAGAGAGAAATTCTCATGTTATACATACATATTTACATGTTATTTCTTCAAAGTGTATCATGTGAATTCAGATTTACCTCAATGCCAGGAATAATGTTTAGGTAAGGAAAAAGAAAACTGTTATGATCTCAGGTAGAAAATAGTGAGATTGCTTTGAGTTTTAGATTGTTTTAAGCTTCTTCAAAACTGGAATTTATTCTGTTTTCCTAAAAATGATTAGAAAATCATGCCTTTGGTTTCCTTATTGATGACTGCGCTAGCCTTCTCTTAGCCTTTTGTATTCAACTTCCAGAATCACATTTAATTAGATCCAAACAGTGTTATAAGAATCTGATTGATATTTATCACCTTCATTGAAAAACTACCTTCTGCACACTTCAAAGCTATTAATGTGGATTGATTTGACCAATAACCACTGTTTGATCCTTACAATTAAATCTTGTAGCTAAAAAAAAAGAGCTAACATATAGAAAAAGCATACTGTATCGTGTCCAGCATGCGCACAGACACACACACACACGCACACAGAGCTTGGCAAAGAAGAGCCATTACAGTATATTCTATCTTACTTTATTAAGCAATACATGTTCGTTGAAGAAAAATTAGATAACACAGAGAAATACAAAAAGAAAAAGCCAACCACAGCCCACCATCCTAAGATAATCACCATGAACATTTTTGAGAGGAACTTTAAAACTTTTTTTTGTGTGTGTATGCATCTAGACTCACAAAAGTGCAATCAGATCATTAGCAGAGGCTGTTATCGTAAAAGCAGTTCTACAGCTCCCAGAGGACCCGCTAGTGTCCATGAACGTGTGTGGGAGCTTCACTTTGCCCTCTGCCCCGTGTGAGTTGGCATTAGACAAAAACAGGTCAGTATCCTCCAGACGAAGACAAGTTCCCTGCCGATGAAGTTACCTAAAGACCAAGGTTCATACCACATGAGCTGCAGTTAGAATGACTCTTGTATGCTTGTTTGGACTGAGTTTCTTTGAAAGTAAGTAATCTTGCAGCGCAGATACACGTGAGTTTGGTGACTGTGGAGGAGCTTTGGTCTTCCCTGAGAGTGAACTTCGGCATCAGGAATCACTAATAGTCCAAGAGATTCACATTTACGAACACTTACTATGGAGGAGGCACTTGCTTTCCTGCTTTACGTAGTATTTGCTCATTTAATCTTTGCAATTTTATGAGGTTTACAGATGGGGAAACTGCAGCATGGAGCATAAAGGGAGCCCTAATGCTGGCTTCCTCTATGAACTCCCCATGGGACCTCGGGCAACTCATTTTAACCTCTCTGAGCCTCTGTTTGCTTGGCTGGAAAAAGAAGGTGATAAGCCAGTCTAGAAGTGCAACCTAGAGAGACACAATGTATAAATAGTTCTCAGCACAAAAAGGGAGCTCAAAACATGTTAGCGTATTTTCTTTTTCTTTTTCAAAAAGTCCTTGGCAAAATTTTAACTCTGCGCCCCACCCTAGCCTCCTGGACTAGAAATGTAGTTTAATCAATTTAATCAACTAGTTGTTACTTCTCATCCTGGCCACACATGTGTTTCTGTCTCTCGCAGCCTCATTAGCCGGTCCTTGGTGAACGGGCTGGGAACACGCCAAGAGCTGTCAAGTGTAACAGCCCATGGTTCCCACGGCCTTGGAGCGTATCATTTCCTGGTTAATTTTCACCTGTCCACGGAGGCTGTCAAGTGCTGGGGAAAGCAGAAAACTCACAGAACTCAATCAGAGATTCAAAGCAACTGAGAGCTCATCTAGGTCAACCAGCTCACTGTACAAATGGGGAAACTGAGGCCCAGAGAGGGACCTATTACTTTAACATTGGACATTTGAGGAATTTATTTTTTGAACAAGTATTTTCCCTTTATAGGCTCTCAGAACTTCTGGATGGGTAAAGGAAGGTGCTAAAATGATGAGGTCATGGAACAATAGAATGTCTATAGCCTTGTAGCTATTCACCTCTCTCAGCTCCAAGCTAGAGGGGACCCCAGAGTTTTCATGGTGGGGATGCTTGCTTCCTGCTATCCCTACACTATCATGGGATGGTGAGAGGGTAGTGGAGAAGGAGAGGTTTGATGGAAACCCTGTCTCCAGCCCATCCTCTATAAATGAAAGCCCCTCATCACTATGTACATTTTTCCATGGGATGAATGCTCTGAGTGTGTGAAGCTCTGATCATGTGGAGAGTCTGCTAGACAGAAAGTATAGCTGTTCTGCACACAGAACCAACTTGTAACCGAAAGGAGAGACCATTTCTCATTTCTGCCATCCGTTACCTAGAGAATAAGAAGGATCTTCAGAATGAAACGGGGAAGGCTGTCCCCGTGATTACACTGCCTGGATTCTCCAGATTGATTTTCCTGGATGTTTGTCAATGTGCCTGGACTATCTCTGCAAGCTCAGTGGAAGCTGGGTCGAGGTCTGCACTGGGTGGAGACCACAGCATTAAAGGGGCCCAGTGGGGTCAGAGCCAGAGACAACCATGGTCAGATCCTTTGTGCTGCTGGTTCTTCCTGCTGAGTGTTCCTGCATCCAGAGGAAACCTTGTAGTGTTTGGGGTTTTCTTTTACTGAAAAAAGTTCTTCTCCTCCACTCTCCCAGGAACTGAAATTCTGTAACAATACATGGAATAACCCAATGCTGAAATAAAAGCCCTGAGGTAGAGGGGCTAATCAATACTGGGTCAGTCTTTCTGCCTTCTGGAAATACGTCACCAAACACATCACGAGCCATAGAGAAGGATCCAGGCAAACTAGCTACCTTTGATAAAAAGAACTAATAATAGTTAAGAAGTAGTGCGTACTCAGGGATGACCCACATTATAAGCATTTTCTAATTTAACCCTTGCAAGGTGGGAATTACTATTATCCCCATTTTACAGATGAGGAAAACAAAGCCCAAAGGGGTGACGTGACCATCCAAGGTCATCCAAGACACAGCTGAAATTCAGAGGTCTCACTCACTTCCAATTCCATGCTTTCACGTCCTCTGCAGGACAAGATGAGAGCCCCCAAAGCAGCATCAGTCATCTGTTCCACCCTCACATGGGGCCGTGTCCGGGGTGTGGAACCCTGGCTGGTTGAGACCATGCATAAGTCACTATGGCCGACCGCCTGTCCTCAGCATCAGCCTGAGCCTTTGCGCCTGCCAGCAGCAGAAATATCGCTGCCGCCTCGTGGCTCACTCACACACATCAGCTACAACCTGCCAGACGCGTGTGGGCGTCGACAAGTTAGGTACAAACTCCAAAAATTTAACGTTGCCTCTGCTCCAAATCCAGCACTGTAAGCCCAGGCATTTTGCTTTTCATCTTCATTTTGCAAACTCAACAGAAGCAGCGCTGGCAATAAATCCCTGCCACCTGCACAGGTCCTGGGAGGGGAACAGCCGTGGAAAGCAGAACTGTGGGCCAGCTTGGCCCAGCTCACCTGGCTGAGCCCCCAGCTGTGCCCTGTCAACCAGCATCTTAGCCCACAGCCTCTAGGGCTTGGCTCAAATGCTCCCAAAGCCTCCTGCCAGGACTGACCTGGGCATCTTTGCACCCAGCTGGGGACTCAATGTCACCTTCCACAGAAGTGGGAAGGTGATCAGATTGTGGCCGCTGGGCAGACAAACCTGCCTGGGATCCCGGCTTGATTTTAATTAGCTGTGTGGTCTTGGGAAAACTGCTTAAACCTTTCAAACATTAATTCCTTCGTCTGTAAAATGAGGAAGATAATAATTACATCTAATAAAAAGGAAGTGACCTGGGGGAGTACGTGAGATGGTGTCTGGCACGTAGACCACACTACTTACTTATACTGTGATGACTATTATACTATATGAATACTAATTAATAATGAATAATCATTTATTACTAGGTCACATATTCCTCCTCTTCTTAGCCATAAAATATCTAAAGTTCCTTCCAAATCTGCTACCCAGTAGCCTACTAGTGTCTCGTGGAGAGTAAATGAGCCCATGAAGGCATGTGAAACACCTGCACAGCTGGCACATCACAGTCATGCAAGAGGCAGATGTGAGGCAGCATCAGTAGCAGTTATGAATCTGTGCTTGTAGGATGCGGTCTTACTAACCAGGTGGAGGTGTCTTCACGAGGACAGTTAAAGTGCCCACCCCATAAGGCTGTTTAATGCATATAATGCATGCTCCAGCATTCAACCCACTCTCACCTCTTCCCATCACTATGGCTGCTGCCACTCTGGCTCCAGATGCTGGCTCTTCCCACCCCCAGCTGCCCCTGCACACTGGGGTCTTCCTGCTGGCCCCTGTTCTTATCCACAGACATAGTCCCTTGAGGGTGCCTTTATAGCTTTCTTTATTCTTTTTCTCTTTTGCTCTTTTAGATACTGTTGCAATAAACCTCTTAGCTTTTCCTTTCCACTAAATTACTCCCTTGGAGAGTAAAATTATTATTGCTTTTTATCTTTTGGCCACACCGTGTGGCATGTGGGATCTTAGTCCCCTGACCAGGGATCGAACCTGTGCCTCCTCCATTGGCAGCGTGGAGTCTTAACCACTGGACCACCACGAAAGTCCCCCTGAGAGTAAAATTATTTGATTGAAGGAAGAAACATTGTTTGACTTTGTATACAGCTTGCTACTACTTTTCAAAATGTACTATGTCCATTCACACCATTATCCCTAGGACACAAGTGTGCCAGTTTTACCACATCCTGACCAGCACTGGGAGTTACAATTTTCCCATTTATTTTACTTATTTCATAGGTATAAAACAGTACCCACCCCCTTGTTTAAATTTGTACTTCTTTGACCACCATATGAATAATTCCCCTTGTGTGTATTGTGTCTTTATCTCTGTTGCACCTGGGTCTCAATAGTTGAGTATTTTTAAAGGATTGCTTGAATCTGAATAACTTCGATTTTGTTAAAGTTGGTGATGGAGAAAGCCCCACTCTGATCAGCTGTGGTTAACTGGGCTTATACTAGCCCGACCTAGTTCAAGCATGGTGGTCTGTGTCTCTAAGGACTAGTTCCCTTGCTTAAAGCACTTTCCAGATTCTTCTGGATTCCTACAGTTTCTGCAACAAGAGCTCTTGAGCAAACACATGACATTTTCCTCTTAATCCTTCTAGCTGCCATCTCTATAAATCTACAGACATGTGGCTGCATCTATCACAGTCAGCCTGGGAGACCTTCTCCTAGAGGAGAATTTCTGCCACACATTCAGGTGACAGGAATCCAGCCAGGGTTGATGCCACCCCCACCTCCTCCACGTGAGGCTGTAACATGTAAGATTAAGAATCCTGGCTCCAACACCTACTGGCTGGGTGACCTTGAAGCCTCTCTCATCTGTTTCCTCATCTCTGAAGTAGGCACAAAAAATGTACTTACAGGGATTCCAGGAGGAAAGATGGTGTGGCCAAAACAAAGGGATAACAAAGGCAGAAACTTGGGTGGTAGATGGTCTTGGGTTCAGATCCCAGCTCATCATCTATTCACTGTGAGGCTTTGGGAATGTCTGAACCTCGATTTTTACATCTGTAAAGTGGAGGAGTTATCTTTACTCCATCAGATTGTGAGGCAGACTAAATGACACAACATGTACACAGTGTTTTGTGCTCTGACTGGTTCACACGTGAGTAAAAGATACTACTTCCCTTTCTTGCCTCTTCAAATGAGCTAAATTCTGTGAAAGTGATTTCATGAGGCACCAAATACATTTTAAGTCTCAACCACAACAAACAGACCCTGAGGGTCCACTGGGGGCAGACCCTTCCCTCCTGGTAACTCCGTCAGGATGAGTACAGCTCAGTCACACCCTCTGCCCAGGACTAGGAAAGATTTAGGAGAAAGATTCAACACAGGTCTTACCCTTGAGAGACTGCCAAACAAGGTTCCTAATGTGTCTACTCCCTGCTGACAGCAATGATCCACAATGCCTCTGAGGGCATAAAAAGTAGCCAGAGATCTAGCTTAAAAGAAAAATAAAGCCTACATCCCCAGAGATTCTTTCTCCATAGGGCTGGAGCCCAGGATTCTGAATTTTTATAAGGTACTTTTAAGTACCCCCACCAAGGTACTTTTCATGCAGGTGGCCTGTGGATAGCTTGAGAAACTGTTTAAGGTAAAAGGTAGCAGCTTTTCTTCCCAGTCATCCAACAAATATGTCTGCATTGTCTGCCTCAGACACACACTGAGCTAAGGACAGGGACCAAGTGGTGAGCAGGCAGACGCAGTCCTGCCCTCAAGGATTTTCAGCCTCCACCAGTGATGGGAGGAGGGGAGTTAGCAGTTAAAAGTGCTGATTTCTGCATCGGGAAAATTCAAATCAAAACTTCAATGAGATATCACCTCAGACTTGTCAGAATAGCTATCATCAAAAAGAACACAAGTAGCAAGTGTTGGAGAGCATGTGGAGAAAAGGGGACCCTCCAACCTTGTTGGTGGGAATGTAAATTGGTGCAGCCACTGTGGAGATAGTGATTGCTCAAAAAACTAAAAATAGAGCTACCATATTACCCAGCAGTTCCACTCCTGGGTATATATCTGTAAACAGCAACAACATTAATTCAAAAAGATACATGCACCCCAAAGTTCATAGCAGCACTATTTACAATTGCCAGTATATGGAAGCAACCTAAGTGTCCATCAACAGGTAAATGGATAAAGAGGATGTGATATTTATATACAATGGAATACTACTCAATCATAAGAAAGAACAAAATTTTGCCATTTGTAGCAACATGACTGGACTTGGAGGGCGTTATGCTAAGTGAAATAGGTCAAACAGAGAAAGACAAATACTGTAGGATATCACTTATATGTGGAAGCTAAAAAAAATACAACATACTAGTGAATAAAACAAAAAAGAAGCAGACTCAGATATAGAGAACAAACTAGTGGTTACCAGTGGGGAGAGGGGAGGGCTATGAGGCAATATAGGTGCAGGGGATTTTTAAAAAGGGGGTTATTATGGGATTATAAGAAATCATCTGTGTGAAACTTTTAAAAATTGTAAAGCACAGTAGAATTTTAAAAATCTTTCATTCAATATAAACAAATAATAAACTATTTTTTTAATTTAAAAAATTTTTTTAATTGCTGATTTCTGGGGCACAGCCTAGGACCACTGAACCAGAATCTCTGCAGGTGGGCTCAGTGTCTGCATGGCTACAAAAGTTCCCCAGGTGGATTTTGTGGACACAAAAGCTTGAGAAGTACTCTCCCAGATAATCACACACAGCCCTGCCCTCCCAGAGCTTATGATCCCACACTGGCCGCTGACCAGGGAGCAAGTCCCCTACTGGCAGGGATATGTCATGACAGGGCAACTGTGAGAACTAACTCTCTGGGGCCTGACCCAGGCCAGAGTCGGGGGTGCCTCCAAGAGGAAGTGATGCTTACGCCAAGCCTTGTCAGGGACAGGCATTCACCAGGCAGGGGAGTTCTGTGATGGACCAGTGGCAAAGAATGTGACACATGTCGGGCAAGAGAAAGAAATCCAAGAGTCCTGGGCATCACCTACAGAGGTCACAAGGTGATGAAGCTGTGAGTGGAGCAAAGGAGACAACTGTCCAGTTCTTACCTCTGCACAAGCCCAAACTCTACTTTGATGGTGAATATTGGGGAAAGTGGGTTCATTGCAACTATCTCAAAGCTTTCAGAAAAGATAAAACTATCTCCTCAAGACATTTGTCATGTATTTTATTAACTTGTGCTGAATATCTATATACCAGGCCCTTTTACATGGAGCGTCTCACGCAATCCTGGAAGGAAGAGCAGTGGTTTCCCATTCTAGGAATGGGCAGATTGAGGCTCAGGTTTTCAACAGCGGTCAGTTTGTGAGTAGAGGACGGTTGCTGTGAGCATGGAGCCTAGAGCAGCTGGCTGGGTTCACAGCGTGGCTTCACTACTTATCAGGAGGTGACCATGGACAGGTCACTTCCTTCTCAGTGCCTCAGTTTCCTCATCTGTAAAATGGGGCTAATAGTCACACCTAGGTTGTTATGATGACTGAGTGAATGTATATAAAATGCCTTTAACAGTGCTGGGACTATGGCAATTCAATGTAATTGTGAGCTACCATGACTATCAATAACAGCAAACCCTAGAACAGCCCCATGAGGTGGCTTCTTATTTTTCCATGCTGCAGAAAAGGAGGCTGAGGGGTGACATGTCTTCTGAGGTCACATGCCAGGCAAGAGGTAAGGCCAGGTGTGCCTGACCTCAAAGCCTTCATTTCCTCTCCTAAGCCCCAACACCTGCCTGGTTAGATCAGAAATGGCCATTTGGGAGAGGCTATCAGTGGGGGGATAAGAGCACAGGCCGTGGAGGCAGAGTGTGGGGCTAAGATCTCACCCTGCCATTCACTAGCTGGGCAACCCCAGGCACGCTAACTTCCCTTGCTGCAGTGTTCTTATTTGTCAGAGGCATTGTAATATGACCTGCCTGGGAGAGCTGCCTGAGGATGAGAAGTTACTACCCAGATCCTCCTCAGAGCAGTACTGGCACAGAGAAAGCACTGTGTTAGCTATTTCTGGTCCACATTTCTCTCTCTGAAGCCCTGACACCAGATGTGTTCCAGGACGCTTGGATATTAAGAAAGTAATATGTTGTATATGGTGTACACTAAGGAATAGTCCAGGGGATTCTGGACCGCATTCCATAATGAAACAGAATAACATGCCAACAGAAAGACATGAATAT